>NW_025767142.1:600000-916627 GCF_003918875.1 Haliotis rubra
GGAGCCATCCGGCGAATGTCATGACATTCCGAAAGTCTGGATGCTGTTGGTAGGGATGGAGTCCATAACTGTCAAAGTAGTCCATGGCACCTGGTGCTGGGCGATACAGGCACACCCAGTGTTGTCCTGGGAGATGGCTGGGGTCCGTGTTGACAATGTAGGCTTTAGGATAATGTCCCTCCTGCTGTTCACACAGCACGGTGGTGGCAAAGTGATCTCGGGCAAAGGTACCTTGGTAGAGGGGTCGCAGCAGGGGATCCTGTTGTACGTAGGCGTTCAAGTGTTTGGTCGTCAAGCCACTGTCGTCGTCCATCCTTAGACCATCAGAGCGTTGCGGAACCGATCAATTTCCAAAACGCTTTCGTATTCCTCGTAGCAGACGAGCGTGACGGGGCGTGGTAGGGGTTCTACAAACTGAAGTTCAAGTCCCAACTTGCCCGTCTGTCGTGGGTAGTTATACCCTTCATCTGCGCCCAGATCCGCCGTCAGATCCACCACCCACACGGTGAATCCGTTCTTGAATTCGTCCAGGCTGAGGTTGCAGGGATGTTCTTGCCACAGGTGTCCCGTGTTGCGGAACAGGTTCATGTACAACTGTTTGAGCGAGGCACTGTTGTTCTGAAAGTCGCTTTTGATTTCGGTGCCATGCACTTCTTGCCCATTGAGTTTCAGCTTGAGGCTGGTCACGTTGTTGTGCTTGAAATGGTAGGGGTTCTTTTCCTTGCTGCCAGCAAAAGCATCATTGTCCACCAATCCCAACACCACTCGTTTGGGCAGTTGGCCTCCAATCAGTTGATCTTTGTGGAAATCGCGTCCTCCTCCTGAAATGTCGTGGGCTGTGACTTGGACTCGGGTCAAAGGATATTTGGCCGTGACTCCTGGTGACATGTGTTTCACGTGTTGTTCCCGTATGGCAGGATCAATGTTGACTTGGTGCACGTAAAACTCGGCTTTGGTCAGTTCAAATCGACACTCGACATCTCCAGCACTCATCAAGTAGAAATCACTCGGGCTGCGAATCAGTTCTAGTTTCATGGGGACTCCATCCACCAGGTACCGGTCTTGGAGAAACAGGTCACAGTGGAGACGCCCTGTCAGTTCCACGTCTCGGGTGGGTAGAATGACCCCTCGTCGTGCGACAAGTCCGGCGTTGGCATTCTGGGCGACAACATTAAAGTGCTCCATTTTTCCAGCTTCATCTGTGTACCATCCTGGACACTGGAGATGGGTCCCTTTGGCTGCCTTCCCATAACTCAGCAACGTTTCCAAATAGGCTCGGTAGGGATAGGTACCCATGGAAGGAGTAATTTCCAGTTGGTTGTGTCCCACTTGCACACGCACTTCACGAAAGAGGGAATGCATCATGTTGTTCACCGTGGACACGGCGAGTGCCCCATCGCCATCACGAACTGCATTCGTACCATCTGTATTCTTGATTTTGAGGCAGATGCGGAGGTAACACTGGCTCAAATCGATGTAGGCATTGACAGGGTTAGCAATGTTAAATTGGAGGGGGACCCGCGACCGAAGGGGGTGCCAGAGGGCTGTATCGAATCCACTGACCTTCTTGGACGGAAGTCACCACAGGGGGCACAGAAAAGAGATCCAGTTGGGCCTTGGAGCATTCACAGGCATCCCGGCGCATCATCTTGACAGCTGATCTCGACAACAGGTCTGCACAACAGGTCTTGACCGTACGGTGTCTGGTGTTGAACTGAACTCCTTTCCCATCGGGGTGGGTCTTTATCTCTTTCTCTCAAAACAAGGGTTTACGTTTCTTGGTGAATCCCACGGGCTGTTTCCGTTTTCGTTTGCGAGCGGGTGATCCTGGTGGTGGTGGTGGGTGCTGTCGCAAGGTGGCAAGTAAGGCTTGTTTCCCATGATGTTTCAAACTGTCCCCCACACTTCGGTGTCCTGAACTGATATCTTGCACCAATCCCGGCAACATCTTGACGCCTGATTTGAGAGCTGATTTTCCCACCGTCTTGAGGATGGAGAGAGCTGAACGTCCCAAGTTTCCCAAGATGTTACCGAAACCTCTCCCTCGTTGATGAATGCGTCCTCGGTACACGGTTAAGCTGCCTCCTCGCTGCTGTCCACCCAAGCCGCTGCCGCTGCGGAGTCGGATACACTGATGTCCTACCATGCTGATTCTCAGTACGTACCCAGGCGACGGGGACGGAAATGAAGTGTCACGATGGTCTTCCCAGTCTGGAATGGCACGAGACGTCCTACGTCATCCGTTAAATAGATTCGAATGGCATCCGTGGTTCCCTGACGCGACCCTGACGTTCATCTGGCGCGACACGGGGACATACATCAGTAAGGGAGCCATGGTATCCCCCACGATTTGATCTTCCACTGCATCCGAGTAGACGTACACGGTATCAAAACCAGCCAGATGGTGTGCTTCCTGTTCACCCACGACGAGAGGACGGTCAAACACACCCACCTGGACAGGCTGAGCAGAGACTTGGCTTATTTCTTCTGCTTCATCCACCATGGGGAGCTGTATGAATCCCAGCATACGTACTAAAGGAGCAGGCAACACCAATTGGGTGGTGTAGGCAGACCTGATGGCATCATGGTCAAGTTGGCTTGCGGTTCTGCAGGAGGAACCCGTGAGGGCTCTGCACATGTCTTTCGGGGTGGGAGCATAAAAGTTGACATGCGTTTTGCCACGCATTTCAAATCGGAGGTCTTCTTTGGGGTAGTTCACGGTGACGGTGTAATGTCCTCTGCCATCCTGTTGGTAAATATCAGCTGTATGCTTTTCCAACAGCCGTGCACAGGTGTGTTGAAGCAGGATGTTCAGTCTCTGGACCAGTTGTCGACTGGAATACACTCCTTCTGGAATAATGACCTTTTCGCTGACGGCTCTGATGATGCCTGGGTTCTCTTCTGTCACGGTCCCATCGCGTGCTGCTGAACTGTAAGTCCGGGTCATGCGTTCCAAGTTCACATGAAGGACAAACCAATTGAAGGGGAACGACACATTGTACCATGTCATGGGAAAATGAAGTTCTCTGACGCCGACTTCCCACTCCTGGCGATTCACTTGAATGGGAAAGGGTAGTTTGACTTCGTAATGATTCACTCTGTTGTTGGGATGAACATCCATGGACGCATCGCTGGGTAAGGTCACGTAAAAGTCCCGCTTGGAAAACAAAGACACCGACATCTTTCTCTCTCTCTTAGGGAACCAGACTGGATACAGAGGGGGTTGGAGATGCAGTCGAGGAAGTCGGCAACGGGGATGATGATGACGACGACGACGACACCAACGTGGGTTGTGGGAGCAAGTACCCCAAGCAACTGGCCAACAAAGCTGTCCACAACTGTTTCTCACCGTTGTCCAATGCCAACTGAACCATGCTCATAATGACCACGCCATATATCAGAAACACTTGGGAGAAAAACACCACTTCACTTCGTGGCAAGTCCATGCCAAAGCAACACCAGCGTGGGGATGGCTTGCTGCCCTCCTTGCACCTTGAGATCGATTCACTCTGCATGATGTAGGAGGCTCCACTGATGGTGGGAGACTGGAGGCCACGCTATTTAAAGACCAGATGAGCCGCAGGGATCCATGAATCAAAGCTGGCAGGGTATCCTGACCAACTCACCAACACTTCATCCTTTTTTTGACGACGTCGTCGTTTCAGGACCTGATCCACTTTGTACACGTCATCCGTTTTCTGAATGGGTTGCAGTTCTTGCGGGTAAAAGGTGCCTTGCAGCACTTCTCCATGATCATCTTTCACTTGGTAGACAGGAGGAACACGCCCTTTCACCACCCGATCCTCGGTGAACAGTTCGGTGGTCCAGTTGGGAAGGTACCCTTTGTCAAACGTGCCCTTGGTCTTGTTCAAACGGACACGGGTCCCGGGTAACAAGAGAGGGTGCTGCTTCTTCTTCTTTGTCTTGAGTTGGCGCTGCTTCTGCTTCTTCTGTTGTTCCATGTGATCCAACACCCGAATTTCATCGTAGGGAGCGTTAGGACGTACATCCATGGGGCGTTGTCCAATCGTACGATGGACGCGATGATTGTAGGAATGCAACAGTTGGGGTAATGCCTTCAGGTAGTGCCGTGTTCCCTGTTGGGTGAAATACCGCCACATACGGTTTTTCAACGTCCTTTGAAAACGTTCCACCACAGAGGCTTTGGTTTCTGGGTTTTGACTGGTGTAGAAATGAATACCCCGTTTCTTGAGGAAGGCTTGAAAAGGGGCATTGACAAATTCAGTCCCTTTGTCTGTCTGTAACTGGGACGGTACACGTCCTTTGGCTTGTTTCATGATCCGTTGAAAGGCCTCTATCAAAGTGGTACCGGTCTTGGCTTTCATGGGCTGCACCCAAGCCATTTTGGAGAAAACATCGATGACACACAGCAAATACCGGTAGCCTTGGTTCTCTTTCTGATACGCAAGGAGATCGCTCAGATCGGCTTGCCACAATTCATCTATGCCACCCACACGGTAATGATCCCTGGGAAACTAACGTTGGGCTGGTTTGTGCAAGGTGTACGTGTCCTGGGTTTTCAACCATTGCCGCACCTGACGTTGTGTGGGCCTTGGCCCCAATTTGCTTCCCCCCTTCTTGGGTCCCCCCTTCCTGGGTCCTGCTTTGGCTTGATGTCCTGCTGCTTGCCACAAGGCAAGCCACCCTCCATAGCCTGCTGGGTGTTTGGGATCGTAATAGGTGTGGTGGAGCCATCGTGTCCATGCAGGAGACAAAGACGATGATGCTTTGCTGTTGTTGTTTCTCTTTGGGCGTCTCATGGTGACACTGTCGTTGACATCACCCTCTGCTCCCTTTTATTAAAAGTGAATCCACTGACGAACCCGGTTGAGAGGGGAGGAGGAGGGGACCTCTGCAGCTTTCTTCTTCTTCTGGGGTTCCAGAGGAAGGTTGGATGCGGGGGGTGTCAAAAACAAGTCAGCGGGTGGATGTTGACGTTTCACCGGGGTGTCAGGAGGCTGGGTGGATGACCCTTTGGTTTTCATCATCCAGGACCAACGTAGAGGGTTGCCAATCAGTTCATGAGGTACATTGCTGGAAGCGAGATACTGGCCCAGAATATTCCAACCCCGTGGAGGGCCTAATTTGGTACGTTGTCGAACAAGATCATTGATGAGATCCACCATGTGCGTCCCAGGCATGTGTTCCCCTTCCACCACGAATTGACCTGTCTCATTCCAACCCAAGTCAGGATGAGCACGAATACGGGCCATCAACTGCCTGGCCTTCGCCTGTAGCGTTTTCGGAACCGTTTGCACGACTTCATTCAGAATGGCTTCGACATCATCGGGTTCTGAAACAAAAGAACAAACAAACCATGAGCCACTGCTCTACCCTGTGCTTCGCGGACTCATTCTTATGAAGGCGACCTCTACGCCACTGGCACATGCATGTGACTCAGTAAGTCAACCGTACTTACGGTGAGGAGTTCCATCCCTGGGGGTTCCAACCTTGGGAGTGCCCATCCTGGGGGTGCCCGTCCTGGGGGTGCCCGTGGCCTCTAAAGGTCGTGGTTTGACAGCGGCTTGGTCTTGAAACGCCAAGGTGTGTTGCAACAAGGTGTTATACTGCTGCTCTCGGTCCCTAAAAGGAACCGTGTCATCACGGACGATCGTGAAGCGTGTGCACACACGTTTCTGTTCCAACAGGTTGGACTTGAGCAAATGCCGTTGACGTTTTTCTTCTTGCAGACTTTGCCATACCTCTTCTGGGACCATCACCATCTTCCGTGCATGTTTCATCTTGGTGGTAGGACGGTGCAGATGCAACTAACCCCAATCTAGGATGCGTCCTCTATTTATGATCTTCCTTGAGGATCATCTACCCAACAGGCCAGACACCAAGGGACCCACCACCGATGCCAATGCAGACAAGAGACCTAATCCTCTTCCTTTCTGCTGTAATAGTTGACGTTTCTTGGACACAGACACCTTCTTTTTCATCAACGTATGCATCAGTGACCCATGCTTTTGTAAACGTTGACGTTGCTGTGTTGTCATAGGGATGTTGCCTCCATACAAATTCACCACACATTCACAGATGGCTTGAATCAGTTCCGATGGGGCCTGTTTCAAAATAGCCTGTCGCATGGCTGGTGTCGCAGAAGGACTACACACATGACAGAGCGCTTCTTTGTGCCATTTTAAACGTGCAGACATGATGGTGTCGTCCCTGCAGCTGCTACCGTTGAACTGACCAGGATGGGGGTGGGAGGCCTCTATTTATGGTAATGTCGCTGGAGGGAGTGGGGGTAATGCTGCTGTTGGCGTCTTCTTCTTCTTCTTTTGACTTCTTAACACCATCCGGGTCAAGGCTGCACCTGGGGCTGAGGGTGAAGTGACCCTTTTCTTCTTCTTCTTGTTCTCTTGTCGGGTGGGGGACTTGCGACGTCCCTGGGGTTTCTTGGGGGCACGGCGGCGACGAGGTGCTGAGGGCTTCTGCTGTTTTTCCTGTAGGTAGGACTGCCAGTTCAGCAAGATACGGGTCAAAACACCAGCCAACGTACCACTTCCACTGCGTTTCATCAGGTAATTCAGGCGTTCATCCATAGGTAGGCGTGGATTCGCAATCTTGGTCAGTACGTCTTGGTGTCTCAACAGCCAGGTCTTGTGCTGCGTCTTCAAAGGAACACGTCCTTCTCGCAGATTTCTCACGGCAATGACAAACCATTGCAACAGTCGATGACGTGCTTTGACAGCCACGCTCTCTGCCGAAGGCAGTCGTTTCTTCACGATGATGGGTTTGACTTTTCTGCGGGAGGGCATGCTTCTGTGGCGTCTTGTGCGTGGGGTGCCCGGGCTGGGGGGTTTAGCACCCATGCGTTTGTTGCCAGTGCGTTTGGTGCTGGTGGTACGAGGTTGGGTCAAGGGTTGAAAGGGTTGAATCATGGTGGGAGAGAGGGGAGACGATGGGAATGAAGGGGGAGAGGACGGAAAAGAAGAAGGGGGAGAGAAGGCGGCAGGAGAGGCACGATACGTACTGACAGGGACAAACGTGTTCATGGTGGGTGCTGTGGGGTACAACTGCTTTAAGGAACGTCTTTGTTTGGAGGAGGAGGAAGCAGAGGGAGGAGGAGGAGCACTTAGACTCTCGTACAACCGTTGTACACCCGACCGATGTTGTTCGGTGGGATCACGACCCAAGGTGGTCTGGAGTGTTTTATGGATCGGTTTAAACAACCCTGTGGCAACAGCACGTTTGCGGGGCTGGGTCTGTTTCCGTCTGTCTCCCATGGCAGCTCTGGGTCAACTGACTGTAGGGTAGACGATCATCTCTATTTATCCCAACTTGGGAATGTAAAGGGTCGTGGGGTTACGAAAGAGATGGGATCGTACACGGTGCTCTTTGGCCCTGGTCGGTTTCAAGTCCAGAAACAAATAGGAATAAGGAGCCAAAGTGGCATCCTCATAGGCTTCCCGAAGGAAGGCCGTCTGTCCTGGAAAGATTTGTCTGGCCAAGTGATCCATTTGCGAGGCGTCCCTCGGGTTTTTAAACAGCACCATGTAGTGGGCATTTAAACTAATGGTGCGATGATGAGGCGATGAAGCAAAGAGGTTTTGTGTCAAGTACAACACGGACGTGTTGCAATGATGGCTTTTCTTGGTAAACCATCGCAGGACCTCGGCTTCTTCCTCTTTGGTATTGTCGCCCAGCAAATCATCAATGATCAACCAACCCTCCTCGGCCTTACCCCCAGACCCTGCAGGTAACTGAGTGTTGGCTTCCCCCATGGTTTGCACAAACGTCAGGGGTATCCCTAACCTCGAGGTAAGAACTTCCAAGTCCTCATGCATGGGTTGCCATTCACTGTACACCCACACGATGCCCTGAGGTGGAAGATCAAGGATCCCCGGTTGAAACACATGTTCCATGAAGGCTTTGACAAACGATGTTTTACCCGACCCTGTAGGGCCTGCAATCAACATGGTAAAGGGATGACGTAACGTGAGTGGGGTGACCATGGCCTCCACCAGGTCTGAGTCTAACAGTGTCCCTGATAGTGCCCCTGACATACTGACACACGTCTTACCACCTTGTGGGTTGCACCGGAAATGACCTCTAAGAGCTAAGATCCCTGAACATATAGAAGACACAACCCTTTGAAATGGAATTCACATTTTATTGAGGAACAAAACATGGCGAACAGATCAACAATAATGATGCATCAACAGATCAACAACAGTACATCCACAGATCACCACCAGTTCAGGTGATCCTCGGGATTGCAGGTAGAACACCGTAAAAAGTCCATCTGACCGGGATGAAAATGATTTTCATCGTTAAACATGGGGATGTCAATGATGTCCTCTGGCTCCTCCTCTGGAGCCATCACTTGACCCGTCTCTGGAGTCGTCTCTGGAGTCGTCTCTGGAGCCCTCTCTGGAGCTGTCTGCTCTGCTTCCATGGTGACAGCCATCGGGAGTAGATCATACAAGTCTTGAAGATCTGGAGGTAACTCTGCCTGGGGGATCTCTTTGGGGCTAGCAGGACTGATCCCTTGACCCTTCTCGCTCTCTTCAACCCTAGCATGGCTGGCTTGTGGATAGTTCTCCCACAAGTCAGCAATCTCCAACTGTTTCTTCGGAGTCTGAGGTGCTTTGAGACTCTTAGGCTTTGGGGGTGCCTTCTTGGTGGGTGTCTTGGTGGGGGCCTCCTTGTTTGGCTTCTTCTTCTTCTGTTTCTTTGGAGAAGCCAGGGCCAGGGTCACCTGGGGAGGTGACGTCTTCTTGGTGGGTGCCTTGGGAAGGGGTGGGGTGGAAGCCTTGGTGGGGGTCTCCTCCTCCTCCTTCTTCTGCTTCTTCTTTGGAGAAGTCTTGGCAGGAGTGGTCTTGGGAGGTATTCTTTTTCGAGGGACGGGCTTGGGCGTCATGTCAGTGACCTCTGGATCGTTGGAGAACAAAGGTAGAGTGCAGGTAGCATATCGAAGATCATAGCTGGGTGGATGAGGCCAGAGTTTCACCTGGAGTTTGTCCAGCAGCTTGCTGTACAGCACACCATGATCATAGGCCATAGGACGTCCATTTCTCAACTTGAACACGATGTGGAACAGCTTGCTGAGGAAGGTCTCCCCTGCATTTTCCTTGGCATGTGCATCGTTGATACCGATGAGGATCAAGCGAAGAGAGTTGTTGGCGCTGTCGGAAAGGATCTCTAAGTGGTCTTGGTGATACGCCATCCAGTAATAGTCTTCCTCAGTCAACTCACAGAAGCGACCCATCATTCCATACAGTGTTTCTCCCTTCCAGCTTACGGATGATTGACGGCAACTTTTGTTCCATCACACGCAACCAGTCCTGGAGATCCATGTAGTTGGTCTTGTATAACTGGCTTTGAGCCATCATGTTGTTGTGGAGATGGGCCATGTCAGAAGCAAGGTCCTTTGCCTGCGAAGCCAAGTTGACGAAGGAAGAAGGGAGGTTGCCTGGAGATGCCATCTTCAACCACTGAGCTGATGCAACTGATGACCCGCTCGATCGATCCTGCGTTTTTATAGGCAACACTAGCAGCGCGAGCTATGAGGTCACGTCAAATGATGTCACTTCAAATGACGTCACGATCGTGTTGTTTCTGGATGGCCTCTTGCACTGCTTCTCTGAACTGTTCTAAAAAGTGTCTCTCTTCTAGATAGGTGGCGAGCACAAAGAGCAGCGTGAACAGCATGATGAGGAATCACGATGGGGCTAGAGTCTTTTTATATAGACACACAGGGTGACGTCACGTGGCTCGTGCATGGATGACGTCATTGGAGTTTGTCCATGGATGACGTCACTCACAACAACAACGTGTCACGAAGATGCATGAGCGCTTTTCCCAACTTGTTTTTCCCCGACCATGTCCAGGGTTTGTCAATATCAGGATGAGATACACCCATTCCTATTCCCCATCTTTGATCAAAGGGGCTAGCTTCAGCTAACGACTTAGGGTAGGATTGAATCAATCTCTGTTTCAAGTCCTTGTTCTGGGAAAATTTAGCCGTTATCGCCTTGGTCATCACATCAAGACTGACAGTGTCCCACACTGTTTGAGTAAAGCCTTTCACACATCGCCCCAGACGTTTTTGCTTTGCTGGAACAGCCTCTTGCAGAATACGCATTGCACTGTCCAAATCTCCAAAGTACATGGCTTTAGAGTACATGTAACACTGTTCAACACAATTAAATGTAACGCCATCCAAGGTAAACACAGCTGGATGAAAGTTGCTGAACGGTGACTTGATTCCATAGAAGAATAGCCAGTGGACTGTCACTTGTGACTGTGCCTTGTCAGTTGGAGTCTTGAGACCCAGCAAGGTCATGGCTTCTGTTTCTCCACATTCCTCCAAAGCTTTGCAGAAGAGGGAGTAAGCTTGGGGTCCACGTCGGGGAAGCATATCTAACAATTCTCTGACACGGTCCAAGGAGGTCCGAGGTTTTTCGATAATCTCTGCCTTCATGAGGATGGTTAGGACTTTAAACGCCATCAGTTTGTCGACCACGGCCTCGACCTGCTTGATAGCGAGCACGAGACCACAATGATTCTCCCTAAGCCTATCGCGATGAACGGGTTCCATCCTTCTCTTAGACAACAGAATCTGTAATGACTCTGACAGAAACGTCTCTTTATATAGACACAGGGTCGTGATGACGTCATAGGGTGTGTGACGTCAACCCCACTTCAAGGGGTTGTATTCGCAAGAAAAAAAGAAATACAGAGCAGAGCGTGGTTTCGATCCACGGGCCTCTGGGTTATGAGCCCAGCACGCTTCCACTGCGCCACTCTGCTCTCCCTTCTCCTCCCTTTTGTGACAGTACCTATACATGGTAAACGTGACCATGGCATCCACCAGGTCTGAGTCTAAGAACAGGGTACAACAGGGTTGAGGGTGACCATGGACTCCACCTGGTCTGGCCCTGAAGAGAGACGACACAACACAAGAGTGCAATACAATCACATTTTATTGAATGATAGAGCAACAGATGAACAAGGCAATCACATTTTATGTGTTAAACATCAATACATCAGAGCATGTCTCCAACAAAAGCCCATGAGGGATGTGTTCACTCTTTATAGCCATAGGGGAGAGTTTCCCTGGGGACGCCTTGTGGGTCGTACTGCACTCGGCGTTTGGTGTAGACCAAGCGATAGCTTTTGGTGGTGTCCTTGGACAGCAACACGTTGCCCTGACGAAGTCCTCCGCGAATGATGCGGTGTGGGTACGGGACCGTGATGTTGGCTTGATCCCTCTGACAGACGAGGTTCTTCATGCTGTCAAAGTTGACATGTTGGCTCGCCCTGTGATTTAAAGTAACTCCCCGGACCTTGCTGATGCCCACACTACCGTCAGATTGAGGATGACGTAGCTTGTAGCCATAATTCTTGGGTCCTGCCGAGACAAAAGTCTGAATACTGTTGCCCCCTCCCAGTTCATCAGTCAGCTCCCCCAAGGTATCTCCCAGTGGCGGGTTGTAGCTTAGTGGACGGTGAATGTAGATGATACTGTCCGTATCAAAATAGAGGACACGACGATCCAAGGGTTGCAAATAAGAATACAACTTGAGACGGGCTTGTGCTGTCACCCAGGCTGCAATGGCCACATTGTGGGCTGGATGGGGGTCGTGAAATTCTGCCTGAGGTTCGTGAGTGACGCAGATGAGGTCTTCATTGATGATGTTAATGTCTTTCACCACACAGCGCTCATCCTGGAGGAGGGCAAAGTACCTCTCAGGGGAACTGATATATTCCGTCTTGGCAAACCCAACGCGTTGACCAAACTTGCCCCAGTGATTGTTCAGGCAGGCTTTGGCTAGGGCACGTAGTCCTGGATTTTTGCGAATGTGAGCAGGATCCAAGGTGACTTCTTTTTGCTGTATCTCGTTGATGTAGGCGTCTGGGTCTGGGCAGCCTTCGGGGTATCCACTGGCCTCTTGCTTGATCTTGAAGAAATTGTTCACATAATTGGCAAACAGTCCTCCCTCTTGAGTGTCAGGGTCGTAGGTGGCGAGCGTGTCAAAGTGCCAAGCCTCAAAGAGGTGAAGCACTTGATAGCCACACTTTTCAACAGCAAACTGAAGCTCCTTGCTGACGTAGGTACCGATCCATGCCCGGTCTTCATCCCCATGGGGGTAGGGAGCATCCAACTGCACTTCAGCACACGTACGGCACAGAGGAAAGAGCAGTTTGCCTTGACACTTGTAAGGAAGAACAGGATGATAGAGGTCGGTGGGTGGTAAGACACGGCACTGGATCAGACCGTGGAGCTCAAACAAGTCAGACACGGGAGGATGATCTTTGACCTCGGGATGTCCCACGGGAAAAGTGCCATACTTGCAGATGTAAGGGTACAGCGAGCAAACATCCACATATTTGATTTCTTCATCTTCTTTGGCTTCATAGTACAGTTTGGTGGCGTTGGTACGACCTCCAAAGAAAGCATCTCTAGGATCCAACGGGTCAGACATGTAGGCATGGGGTCCTTGCAGTGTGGTCAGGAAGGCTCTGAGGTCACCATTGTCTTTCTGTTGTTTCAGAAAATCACATTCCCAGAGGGTCACCACTTGGTCGATGTCGGGATGTTGACGTAACACACCCAGTCGGTACATGGTATGATGGTATCGTTCCCAAGGGGTTGTACCCAAGCTAGCATGGTGTTCACATCGGCCCGTCTTGTAACAGCGAGTACATCCATGCCAGAAACAGCCCAAGTATTCGTACACGGTGTGTGTCTTGCCGTCGTAGCCATCCACCATGTAGTGACTACCGTCAGCACAGTCAAAGCCTACTTCTCCACCATTCCGAGCATGTTGAATGTGGACCCCAGGGTGTTGATGCATGACCCAGTTGAGCCAGTGGAGACACTGAAGTGAGTAGCGACGCTGGGGGTAATAACCTTGAGTAGGTAGGATGGCAATGGTGCGGGGTTCCAAAAACTGTTTTCGGAAGGTGAGCATGCAAGCCATGGGTAGAGTCACCGCTTCGTAGAAAGGGTCCACGTTGTTCTGTTGGATGAATATGTTGCGGAATGCAGCACAGCCTCGACGCAAAATGTCCACATCACTTTGACAGTAGGTCAACAATTCCTCATCCAGATCAAAGACAGTCCCTTCAGCCACCTGTGCATCGTACCAGGCCAAGAAAGCTTTACGTTCGGCAGGAAACATGCTGTCAGGATCGTAGGTAGACACGGGAGGATAAGGACCCACATAGCCTTGGTGAGCTTCGGTGTTGAAGAAGTGAGGGAAGTAGCCTTTCTTGAGTTCCGTCAATGCAAACGTTTTCGGAAACTGCTTCAGAGCCATCGTGAGGAAGTTGAGTGAATCCTTGAAAACAAGGCGTCCCACGGTCATTTGCAAGATGTGATTCCCTCGAAGTGTGACCTGGGGTGCTTTCACGAGATGTTGATGGAAGTACTGTTGGAGCAAGTGTCCATCATACACACGGTAGTTGTGAGCAATGACCAAAACGTCGTCATCATCAATGGTAGGGGAAATGTCGTCTTCATCGTCTTGTTCTTTGTCATCGTCTTGTTGTTCTACATCATCATTGGGTTCTGGTGATGACATTTTGGGTTGTTTCGAGGCACGGCCCGACGGCTGTTGGTGGGGTGTCTTACGTTTCTTCTTCTGCTTCTCTTTCTTTGCCGCCAGACGCATCAGCCAGTCGCCCATGTCCTTCAAGGTCGTAGATCCCCGAAACACTTTGATGCGGCTAGGCCCTTCTCCTTCCTTACGCCAGGGGCACTTGTCACACAACTGATCCAAAGCCTCGGAAATACATTTTCCACATCCTAGATGCACCACACACAAGTTTGGAACATGAGTTCCTTGATCTTGAGTACATTCAAAGTCATAGAAGATGAACTGACGCTGTTGCCGTTCTTTGTCTTCATCCATTTTTTCACCGTCTTCATTTTGTTTCGGTGGTTCGATGACGGACATGTAACACTGGTGGTTGGGTTTCAAGGGTTCTTTGCAGATCTTACAGTCACGATTCGTGCCACACTGGTGGTTGGCCATGCCCTGGATTTTTCTCACGTTGACTTTGGCCAGACATCGATGACACGTGTGGATGGTGGAGCAGGTGCTGGGATGCTTGGCGGAGGCCGTCCGATGGCGTTGAAAGCAGGTAGGGTTTCGGAACCACCCGCCACATTGGAGACAGGAGAGCCCTTCATTGTCCACGTCGCCACAGTATCCAAGACATTGGCACCAGTGGCATTGAAATTCTCGGGTGCAGCGATGATCTTGAGTGTTGGCGTATCCTTGGTCACAAGTTTCACAATAGTAGGGATAACCTGTGAAGGCAGTCATGGAGGTAATGACATCGTAATGCTGATGGTGATGATACAAGTGAAGGATCTTGGTGGGTTGAGGCACTTCACTCTTGTACAGGAGGCGATTCATCACATCTTGGGAGTAGACTTTGAGCTGATAGTAAGGTGCCAAACGTTGACTGAACAACTCCCACGTGGCACGCCCTGTACAAGGACCTTCGGGGATCTTGAGCTGACGAAATAAGCCCTTGGCGGCTTTCAACTGCGCTGGTCTTCGTTCGTCACGTATGTATCGCCATTCCTTCGTCCATTCCTTGGTCACAGGATCGGGTTTGTGGTCGTGGTGACTGGCCACGACCAGGGCACGGGCAAAGCAGAGCTGATCCTCATTCTTGATTTGAACGATGCATTGTTTCTTTTCCAGGAAAGTGTTTAAGCCAACGAGGTGCCTTGGCCGGCCGTATCCCTCACCGATACGATCAGGATCCTCTACATGCAGTAAGAAAATATCCATGGTGTCATCGATATGTAAGTCGTGGTTGCTTTGTTGTACTTTTTCCAATTCGGCCATGATGTGTTCCCCTTGGAGGTCACCCATCCGCCGAAACGTGATTCGGATGGGTGTATCCAGGGCTGGGTGTTCCAGGGCCAATCCCACACGATCACCATCCTGCCCGCCCACATCGTCTCTCAAATCTGCTAACATTGCATCAAACTGTTCTCTGAGAACGACGGGGAGGTCTTCAGGCTGTTGACGCTGCAGCCAAGTTGGATTGAACGTCAGGTTGTAGCGCTGAGTATCAGCCCGGAATTTCTTGGTTGTTTTTTGGGTCGTACGCTCCAACTGGTACGGCACAGGCTCCTCTTCAAGCTCATCTTCGTTCATTCGTGGTGACGGCATGGTGAGAACTGGTAAGACCCACGCTGAGCCTGGTTTATATAGGTCACGTCACCCTATGACGTCAAAATAGGTTGTCCTAAGCGTGGCAGTGCGCACCATGAGCTCATTTGTTATTTATAGGAATGATGCCATACCCCATGACGCCACACTAGCCTATCAACCTGTTGAGTCAGGATGGGAGTGGTGCGAACCGGATGCAACCGGTGCGAACCAGATGCGTCAAAGTGACGTCATCAACCCCGGTTATATAAATTCGAGGTTTTCCAGCTCTCCCCATCAGTTGCTCACTGAAACTAGAAGCATGCAGACGTCTCCCGCCTCCGCCTCCTTCCGTTGCCGCCTGTGCGAAACAGATGACCACAGTTATCTACACTGTCCCAAGGTGACCTGTACCGAGTGTGGTGCTCAAGGCCATCGCCATTACGTATGTCCCAAGAAGACCAAGGACAACAACAAGCACGATAACAACACCTGCTACAACTGTGGAAAAAACGAAGGTCATCTCAGTTACGACTGTCCACATCCCTGTCGTCACTGTGGTAAAGAGGACCATAAGAGTATGAACTGCTCTAACAAGGCCCAGAAACGTCCGGCTCCTCCCACCCACCAGCCAAGTGAACCGCCAAAGAAAGTGAGTAAAGCTTGAAAGCCAACATCTACTGGCTCTACTCCATGACAAGGTCCTCCTCGTTCAAGACCGCATAGACACCATGTACTCTGTACTTCAACGCATCTTGGAGTTTGTCGAACCCATGGACGATTCCAGCAGCACTGCCTCCAGTGCACCACCATCACCACAATAGACCCCTCGGTGATCTCTCACCCACCCATACCAACGGCCCTTTTCAGGGCCACCCACCTCGCTCGAAAGAATGCTACATCCAATGTTTTTTAACCACACACACACACACACACACTTCTCTAGCCACGCCATCGTCCCCCTCACCCCTCTCCCTCCTTCCCTCTCCTTCCCCTCTCCTCTCCTCTCCTCTCCTTCCCTTCCCTCTCCGTCCCGTCCCGTCCGCCGCTCGTCCGTTCCGCCATCTTGAAAGGCGTCTACGCTCGCGAGATCCCGCGAGAATCCACGAGATCCCGCGAGATCTCACGCGATCCCACCGGATGGGACGCCATCTTGAAACGCGTCCGCCATCTTGGCCCGGAGGTGACGTCATCGTCATGCGCGCGCACCAACCGGAACCGGACGTGACGTCATCGCGATGCGTACGCACACGCCGGAACCGGAACCACCGGAACCGGAACCCGAGTGATCTCCCCTGACCGGAAGTGACCGGATCCAAGATGGCGGCGCCCATTGGGACCGGATCTGCCGCCATCTTGAAAAAGACCCCAGGGTGACATGGTACACTACTGTTGCCGATTAACCTGGAATCGTGTTCAGATGTTTTCATAAATACACTCACACGAACGCCGAAGTGCACTTTGCGCCCTATTGGATAGTGTTTACAAAATCACGTTTCGCGAAGGCCGGTATTGAAACGCCAATTACATCACTTGTATTTCATATTCAGCGATGACAAATGAATCACTGCATTCTAAGGCTGGGACGGGTACTCGGGTACTCGAATCCGGGTCGGGTACAGCTGGAATCGAGTATCCGGAAAGGGAGAGAGCTCTGTAATGACAAGGGCAGACAATAGCTTGTTTTTTAATTTTTGGCGTAACACACATTTACATCATTGAGTGAGTGGGTGAGTTTAGTTTTACGCCACACTCAGCAATATTCCAGCTATATGGCGGCGGTCTGTAAATAATCGAGTCTGGACCAGACAATCCGGTGATCAACAACATGAGCATCGATGTTCGCAATTGGGAACCGATGACATATGTCAACCAAGTCAGCTAGCCTGACCACCCGATCCCGTTAGTCGCCTCTTACGACAAGCATGGGTTACAGAAGGTCCATATTCTAACCCGGAAATTCACGGGTTTTTACATCATTGGTATTGTCGGATTAATGGAGCATAGTTTTAATGACTGTAATTTATCTGTGCATGAACAGTGAGTAGTTAAGTTACAGTAGCAGCAGGAACAAAACGTTCGTTGTCATAACGAGGAATGTAAGTAATGGTGTTACTCTCTATATTGGTTAAACAGACGTAAATTAAATAGCTTGAGGTCAGTTTTAATGTCTTATTACCAACTGTTCAGGTTTTCTATAATAATCTCTGTCAAATCGTGATTGAATAATCAGAAAGTTGATCCGAATGTATTTCTTAATTACATTTCCGGGTACTCGATTCCGATTCGGGTACGTACATGCGGGTACTCGATTCCATTGTTTCCTACTCGTCCCAGCCCTACAGTGAATTCCTCATACATTTTAGCATCTAATTACAACTGGTCTTTTTGGCACAATACCAAGTCTCTAGATAAAGTGAAACGAAGATATTGGGGGTGGAAACAACTGCTGTGCTCGAAAGACAACACCTGTTTGAAATGTAAACAAAGAAAATTGCAGACTTTACACTGTGTAGCATTTTCTCAAATTTTCAGACACCCATATGCATGGAAAGAGCATAGTAACAAGAAAGAGGAAATTAAAAACAGATACAATACAGGAATGTGATGTGTTTACACGAAACGGTCAAGTTTCTGTGCTGCGTGACGCAAAATCACGCAGAACGACAACGGTAATAATCGGCATTTCGGGCTTCTTCTCTTTCTTAAAATGGGAGTGTATTTGGCAATTTCTCTGAGGTGAAGGTCGGTAGAATAAGAGTATACACAATCACCATATCCCGCCGATTACACTCAGTATCATAATGTAATCGTTCGGATATTTGTTCATGAAACTAATTTAATTATCTACATGTAGCCTTGTTCAATATCATATCATACGTTGGTATAGGGTGTACGTATTATATTATTTGAAAGGATTTGTTGAATAATAGTTACAGAAGAAATTCACACATTTAGTGTAGTAAAGCATATATAAACCTTTCCACAAGTGTTAAAAGATGAAACGTAGGCATCATGTACTTGTACAACATGTATTTTAGTTCCTATGATGTGCATAGATACAGTTTCGTATGTAACTCTTCGTCAGAATAATTTCTAATATAGAAGTCCAGTCCACGATACACCCTATCCTTTCTTTGCTGAACTGGCATCACGAAAGCAGTGTTAGCCATTACGCCATTTGCGAGTTAACCACACTGCTAAAAAGTTAGCGGCGGTCCTTAGGTGTGTTAACTAAACGTCACGTTAACAGCCTGTTAAAAGTTAACAACAAGATAACCCTCTGTTATTAGGTAACAGTCGATTAATGTACTTAACGGCTGGTTAAAAGATAACCGACTTTTGAACAACCGGGCCCTGATAGACGACAGTGTGTCTCTGTTAATGGAACATTATGAAAGACTGCAGGGGTTCCTCAAGGATCTGCCCTTGGTTAATTTGTGTTCCTTGTATATATCAATGATTTACCTGGAAATTTACAAAATATCACAATAATGTTGGCCGATGTTAGATTTTAATGAGCTTCGTCCTTCAAACCTGAAAACCTTTTAATATGGTTGATTAATGCTTTGTCATTTATCAAAAAAAGTAGTGAGGTTGTGCTTTATTGTTATAGATTTCTAAACTATATGGACACTATTGGGACGTTGGTAACTGTCATCAGACATTATTTGACGACATTTCTCATGGTTTGAATATAGCCGACTTTATAGAAGATAAATATCAGTTTACAACACAACTGCCTAAATCTTGGTATTTTCGGAACCAGAGAAGGGATATGCCGATATTTAGGTCGTTAACCTAGCATATTATGGTCACGAATATAATTTTCTATTTATTACCGAAGTCTTTAATTGCGGAAATTACGCGATAATCTACTTCCCAACAAAGGCAGGCTGCCCGTCATCGTTGTATTTAGAAGGCGGCTTCTTAGAAGCAACGTGACGTCATAACATTGTTCATAATGTCATGTCACCATGACAAAGTGATATTTTACCCGGTGCATATCGCATGAAAACAAATTATTCCCGATATGTTTGCCCTCGTATGTTATAAGCATTGTTATTATCATTCTTTGAGGTTAATGCCACCCGTTGAATTCTTTGTTGTATGTGAGCGGTGAAACTAAATAAATGATTTCTTTGGTCTACCCATAACAATTAAGGTGTCAACTTCCATTGTATACCTTATAGAAAGAAGTTTTGACTTTATTTTGATAACGAGCACATCTGATCGATTCCTTGAAGCAAATGATGCAATTCAGTATCATTTCTACATTTTATTTTAAAGCATCAATCAAATTCAACAAATGAGTAGACAGATTGACTGCTATGTGGCAAGGAATAACCAGGCGCCAGCGATTTATGATATCCTTAGCAAATGTAAATTAAAATTCCCTCTCATAAAAATACAATTATATGTAGTAATATGATGAAGAAAACAATACGAACCAGGTTAAACTATGACAACGCAATATATGAATGTATGATCGAAACATAAATCATAATAAATCACATATGATCAAAACATAAAATTGACTTCAAATATTTCCTTGCGTCAACATTGAAAATAATTCGAAAATGAAGAAGAAGAAACGTACATTTCAAAGCGTAAACAAACAACATCCTATTATTTTGGGATATGCTATGAAGAACTTCAAAATGTAATAGAAATAACATTAAATTATTGAAAGCTATTGCTCTAGGGCTCTCACGAGTCCACAATTTGGATGCTTTTCTGAAACCAACATTCAAGCATACACGTAGCTGTTCCAACTTCCAATCTACGAATAATGCAACATGTATATATGTGAATCCAAACGTTCCTGAATAAAGCAATTGATATTCAATGTCAATGGAAGTATCTATTACCTTTTTATTTGCAAACAGAATGTGAAGGCAACGTAAGTGTCACTGTGACCCAGTTCTACGCGATCAATTATGTGATTAATATTCATGAGCTGGGCCGGTGATACCTTATTACGCCTGTAAATGCTGTAATATGATTGGATGTGTCCGGGAAAAGAAACCAATCAATCTACTTCTCTTTTCTTTTGGTTTTAAGTTTGACTGCGCTTTCAAGATTATCTAATATTAATATGTCGTTGCAGTTATGACATATTAGCAACTTTTAAACATTCACCTGGACGATAAGTCACATAATCAATTAACCTTAATCACGGTTAAAATGCGGCAAAACACGTTTCAAAGCTGGAAGATACATAGATTAAGCATTCATTGATTGGTGCTGCATTAGATACTAGTATCTTGTAAAGATGGATCGACTATGGAACTTAAAGAATATGTAAAACAGGATTGATGTTTATTTGAGACTTCTTATAGTGAAAACGGTTTGGTTTCAAACTAAAGGCTAACCATTTATTAAGTAACACTACGCTGTATTTCTTCTTCCGAAACTCTGCTGAACGGAGATCACGTCAATGGTATTCATTGTGATTAAGATTTTCACTATTAAGGATATAGGTCTCCAAGTGTGAATGTTACTTTGAATGCGTATGTATGTGTTGATTGTTGAATATGTAACACTGAAATACGCTGGATAAGAACGACTGAATATCTATGTAGAAAACAAGTTGTTCAAACATAGGTATAGTGGGCAGGGACAGTGATACAGTCGTGAGTGGCTACGCTTGTCCATGCGTCCGTAGTTAGGGCAACGGCAGGTACTGTTTTGGGTACTGATATTTTGTTCTCCTTGCAAACTTCATACGACTTTATGAGGTAGTTGTGAATTGTCGCAGTACATGGGACCTGGTAATTTGGGTTCAATGGTTCACAGAAAGCCCTGAAACCCTCCCCTTTAACAAGACTTAATGGTCGCATATCCTTAACGCGCATAAGCATTGCTTTTTGCGTAATACCTTCATACCATTTCCTGTCAACAGGCTTGCGACTTTTGCTATCAAACTTACCAAACTGCCCCAGCGTTGCTTGTTGAGCTGTTTTTCTGTCTACAGTGCTTATTGTGGGTGCTTACAGGACAAATGCTTGCGTAACTAAGGGAAACGCCACAAAGACGGCATTTCGTATTTTGGCCACTAAATCAAGATAAAAATGCGTCCAGACATTGGATTTTTTTCTCACGATCATCCATTTTGATTGCATGAGATGTTTAGAGGTATCTCCCCTGCGAGTCCTCGAGTCCATTCAATTGGACTCGAGTCCTGCTTTACCCGACTCGGCCCCGAGTACCCGAGTACTCGTGAGAGCCCTATATTGCTCGTAAAATATGTCCTTGCGTCAACATCGAAAATAACTCCATAATGAAAAACAATTAACTTTAATTTTCGAAACATACACAAATAATCTCTGGCTTTTTTAAGACGTGTCACGAATAATTTCACAGCTGGTAGAATTAACATGAAATTATAGAAACCATATGCTAACAAAAAATTTGAAAAGTAGTAATGACAAAGGGTTTGTCACAAACATAGCTATTACGCCCGCCACATGTCGATATCTGAATGTCGCAATTATCCTCTGTCTGACCCTGAAAATTTTGTAAACGTTACCGAAACTGTCATCTGAAGCCTTGATACAAAATGCGAACAAATTCCATCCATTAGGTTTTGAGATATCGCAAGAATACTCGCTGTGACCTTGAAAATAATCCGAAGGTCACTGAATTCGACTGGCGTTAGACGATACTCCCAACGCATCTTGGTACTACCTTTAAGCAAAACATATTAATTCTGTCTTGTATTTTCGCACTAAAAAGTTAGACATGTGCAAAACACTTTTCACTGTGAACTTAAAATGAGCACAAGTTTCCCATTCAATTGGTGTTGGGGGAATCCCGCCAATACACCTTGATATAAAATTGGATCAAAATCTATTAATGCTTTCCTGAGTTCACGGCTCCAAAGTTTGGCATGTGCAAAACTGTTACACCTTCGCTGTGACCTTTAAAATGACCTCAAGGTCACTAAATTCAAGTGGTGTCGGTAAATCTCCAATCTCCAGTCAATAAACCTTGGTACCAAATTTTGAACAAAATCCATTATTTCTTTCTCGAGTTCTTTTAGTAAACAGAATGGGGAGTCATTTGTACTGTTGAAATTGCTTTTTTGTGCAGTTTAATATCTAAGTTTGATTCTAACTGACTTCTACCAATCTCAAACATAGCATATTTAGTTTCCTGAAGTTTGTAATGCAATTTATTGCAGATTTTACGTTTTTTGGGAGTAACAAGCCAAGATACAAAGTCTCACAAAATGGGGATCGTGAGGCTGCAACATAGCAAAACCAATTTGCTTGAGGCTGACAGATAATATGTAGAAAAATAAAACATAAAAACAGCTGCATTTGTATCATATTCTAGGTGAGGCTGACTACTATTTGAACGTCCCTTGTAGTTATACCCGTTAGAACACCCACCCACCTCTCCGACTCTACATGCATGCAAGTGTGTTAGATATACCCGTTAGAAAACCAACCCCTACCCCATCCCCACTTTATATGTATACATATCAAAACCTCAAAAGATGTTTGCGAAAAGACATGATACAGAGGACAGTTTATATCGATTATATATCAGGACAAATATCATTTTCGTCATTTAGCTAATATTTGTCAATTCATTCTTGGGTTATCGCGCTGACAATCTTTATATTGGCAAAACCCTCAGATTTTTGCTGTGACCTTGAAAATTATCTCAAGGTCACTCCATTTCACTTGTGCCGGTGAATCTCGCCAATATACCTTGGTACCAACTTTGAACAAAATCCATCATTTCTTTCTTGAGTTATCGCCCTAACAAGCTTATTTGATGTATGAAATGCAACGAAAAACAAACACCCGCGTATTTACGAGTGATTAAAACTGTTATTACAATTTACGTAAACATTTATTGCATTTTACCGCAACGAAAATTATTACAATTTACGTCAATTTTTATTACAATTTGCGTATTACAATTTACGTCAATTTTTATTACAATTTACGTTTTTATTACAATTTACGTCAAGTTTATTACAATTTGCTGCAAGTATTACAATTTGCGTTTTTATTACAATTTACGTCGTAACACCCGCCTTTCATTCACCTTTTCTGACATGTGACGTCCTGCCTACATTGACATATTCATGCATTCTCGTGCATACATTGAGGACATAAACATACCGTGTTTGGAAATACCGTGGTAGACCGAATTGATAGTCTCTAAATTTCATTTGGAATTTAGAGACTATCAATTCGGTCTAGCATTCATCTAATTTCTAAACACAGTACGTCTATCTCCATTCTACCATAACCATAAAATAGAACTTCCTCGTCCTGCGGAAGACACTGCGTAATCCGGCATGGGACGAGAGGCGAATTGAACTCGTCTGTGAAGGGAGTGGTAGGTGCCGTTCGTATTATTTTTTAACATTGCAACAAAAAAATATTATGTCGAAAGAAAACAGACTACTGTTTATTCAATGCAATAATGTAACACATACGAGCTTGGTTTTTATAATCATAACTCCAAACCAGCCTATTGTTTTGTGCGCCGTTTTACCGTACCCCCCTGGCCACACTATAACGGAATCGTCTGACCTACTTATTTTCTTGAAAGTAGACAGTTACAGTTTGGATTTAGGACGCTTTGGCAATATTCCAGCAATATCGGGGCGGGGGACCCCCAAACATGGGCTTCATACATTGTACCAATTGGGGAATCGAACCCGAGTCTTCGGCGTGACAAGCGAACGCTTTAACCACTAAGCTGCCCCATCGACCCGTACATGCATCAGATTATTTAAGCTGCCCCATCGACCCGTACATGCATCAGATTATTTAAGCTGCCCCATCGACCCGTACATGCATCAGATTATTTAAGAAATGGTTTTAAATATAACCCACATGATAGACTCGTCAAAATTCTCAGAAATGTGAATGCATGAAGCATTGTTGAGTAAAAGCAAGCAAACAACATTTTCTGGGGTAGTTTTTCGTGCTGAATACGAATCTGTTGTTTGCTAAGCTCAAAAATGCCTAATTAGGTCACAAGTTGGGTTCAAAGGTCAATGAGTGCAAAATTTAAAAAAAATTAAAAAGTGTTTTATTTATCATTCTCCATCCCGTATACAATGAACTCAGTTTACAATATATTGATTAATAATGGTACCACAGGATTTCAAAATGTTGGATTTCACGGAAATGCTGAAGGAAAAAATTCGTATTTTTGCAAATACATGTATCTCCCTTATGGAGCGACTGTTAGATTTTGCGTGAAGAGCAACTTTTTACAAGCATTTTTGCTCAAAATGCAAAGCAAGGCTAAATCTTTTCCTTTTGTTGACAGAATTATATTCAAGGCAAACTGTTTAGGTCACAAAAATGGCATATTAAGCGCATAATTACTTCAAAGGTTAATGTATGCCACACGAATGCTTTTATACTGCTTCGCATGCACGTCAAATGAAACTGCTTTCATTCATGTAGTGAGTTTGATTAATGATTTTAGCAACATAATTACCCACAGAACAGTTCAGGAAATCACAGGAACAGGTGGGAACCCTATCCGATAATGTGTCAAATACATAGTATGAAGATGAAGGCGAAAGTGGAAAATATATGCATACAAGCCATGTTATGTGCTATGACTGAAGGATCGAGGCTGTACTAAAAGACTTTGCTATCACATGTTTGGTTTTAGGAATCTTTGTGCCGGAGGATTTTGTTAGTTGATGCACTGCTCTGGTACTTTTTTATTCAAAAGGTGCGGTGTGTGTGTACCAGGAGAGGTCATCAGTGGCGGTATATACGTAGCACTGGTGTAAGTTTGTTTCTATTCACAGGCCAAGGTTTATCATTTGAGCTTTGTATCATATGTCAGGAAACCAGTCAGTCTGAAAATACCCTCTACAACCAGACAGAACTGGGCATCTAATCCATTCTTGAGGCCACCCAGTTGAGGCACAAATTGAAACATTGCAAAGTTCGGTCATCTGTAGACAGGCTTTCGTTCCTCTTTGAAGAATCTCCTGACGGCAACCCTAATCTAAAATGGCACAAACTCTGTTATTCAGCATACACACATTAGGGAAAAATAAATGTAAGGGTTGCCAAGGAACAGTCCAATACCGATTTTTACGCAGGGGTACTTCAACAGTGAACTTGACGTTGTGTATTTTCTGGCACAGCTCCGAAAGCAAGTAGAAGACGAGCCATGTTTCTACCATAATAATACATTCTAAAGTGTGCACAAATGTAAAATATGCACACAAGGTGTTTGAACTAATGGGCTGGGGAGTGTACCCATACATTTACCGTTTTTAGTAATACTGAATACATATATCGTTATTTTATATCAAATACGTACATCATTATACTCTCTGTAAGCGGGGCGATGGGATTATAGCGTTCGCCGACGACCCGGATTCGATTCCCCACATGAATACAATGTGTGAAGCCTGTTTCTGGTGTCCCCCGCCGCGATATTGCTGGAATATTGCCCCAAAACGGCGTAAAACCATACTCACACACTCTCTGTAAGCCGTTGTTAAGTTAGAACCTGATGTCAATCTATTGTAGTGCGCCGAATGAAGTCTGGCTTAACACATACATACATACAATTGCAATGTCTGTGAAATATGGATGCTCATGCCTCCGCACCATATGTTACTTATCCATGATGTTGCTGCAAGCTTACGAGCTATTACTGGTAATATTATGCAGTAATATAATTACCGAACCATTTAAATGAACGCTAACTTCTGTCGATATGGTAGTAATCATTTACCTTTAACCGTATGGCAATATGAAGAGTACAAATATGTAATTCCCACTATATGTACAAGGTATAGCATTAATCTTGGAATCCGATATAAACCACGCATACTTCGTTGTCCTTTTGTCAAACAATTGCTTATTGGCGAATAGAAAGTAATCATTGTCAATTGTAATAGAATACTTATTACATTAACATTTATGTATTTTCGTCATTGCTGTTATATATATGTTACAGGGAATGTGTGAAACCAGGGATTTCACGTAATCCCTGAAAGAGTCAGTGATTTCATGAAATCCCTGTGACCCCCAGGGATGTCATGTATTCCCTAAAATTTCCAGGGATTTCATGAAATTACTGAAATATTAGCTCAGTGATTTCATGAAATCCCTGTAAGCCCTTATTGAAATAGAGAACACCAAATTTATAATGCGAGTACAGAGTATTTCCTGATAAAAATATTTGTTTGGACAAGATAGAGTGTTATCATACAAGCTGTTACACTTCAGTAGCACTTTAAAACATTTACAACGTATTGATTTACACTGGTTAGGACAACAGTTACATTTCTGGAAACCCTGACCACCACAATTCGACTCGAAAATCACAGCTGTGTGGAGAAACAGTTCTTTGTCCATTGTCACATCATTCGTAGAAAGAAGACGCTGAGGACAAACATGAAATATATGGTTTGAAAAATACCTTTTCCTTCCCAAACCCATATCCAAAAGCTCTTCTTCAACAGTGGGATGATGTATATTCCAAGTTATTTCTATGAATGGTCTAGTCTGTTTAAACTTAAACGTCTATTTTCAATAAAGAAAACAAAATGTTTGAAAAACCTCGCTAATGTTTTAAATGCTATATCACAGTAAAATGTTGAGCTATTCCGTACGGAATTATGAGAGACACTTGTGCCACAATATACAGAGTATAATATATGAATATTAAAAATGCAATAATAAGGGTACAAGTTACATTAAGAAGATATATACAAATTTGCAGTACGCTTTTTAAGAATATTAACGCAGGTTTTGGCAGATAAAAACGATATACCTGGACAAACTAGAAGAAAACTAACTTTTCAACATACCCAGATTTTCAAAAAAACAACATCTAAAAGACTTGTACATTTAGATTAAAGTTGCAATCGCTCATCAGCATACAAGAGACAATGCAATAAAACATGACACTCATTTTCAAAAAAATCTTTACAGTTTCGATTCTAAGCGGCGCTACCGCACATCTAAACAAAGCTATTGCTTTTCTCATAGAGCGAGACATTACAATTAACATAAAAATCACTGCAAAAATCCACCTTTAAAGTACAGTACGTGTGTAACTTATTACCTCCCCTACCAGTTAAACTACCAACTTGTAAAAGGTCCTGTTTCCATTTATAAACGAAATCGCTAAAAACAACGTCTGTAACTTTTGAAACTACAAAAGGAATATTGATTAAATTATTAATCATAACAATAAGATGAACTAGTGTGATGCTGCGATAAGACATTGGGTCTCTCAGGTTGTCAGCTCCAGACTTAGGGGTAGGGGTACTGATCCCCAGGGCCCAGTTGGAGAAAACAGTTTATGAAGATAATCTATACAGATGTGTTTGTCAAAACATCAACTGGAATATTATCGAAACCCGGTTATTTCCCTCTCTTAGCTTGACATAGTGTCATCAGTAAATAGTCAAAGTTTTCAACTCCTAAGACCTAAGGGATGAAATGAGACTAAACAGTAAAGCCGTCAGAAAATTAACTTGGTATCCCGACTCAAGGTAGTAATTAGCAAAAAGTGTCGTCGGTAAATTGTCAAAGTTTTCAACTCCAAAGAACTAAGGGACGACATGAGACTCAACAGTAAAGTTTTAAGCTACAAACATTAATTTCACAAATTCACTGATACACTAACAGGAAATGTGTGTAATGGAACACCAATAAAATCAGTAATTTCATGAAATCACTGGAAATTTAGGGAATACATGAAATCCCTAGGGGTCAGGGATTACGTGAAATCCCTGGTTTCACACATTTCCTGTACATCATCATCAACCCACCATACTTGTGTTGAAAGAAATATTTCTGTGAACCATTCCCATTTATAACCCCTGAAGATCCGGGTTAGAATTGATCTACATTGCGGCTGTCTGTAAATACTTGAGTCTGGACCAGACAATCTAGTGATCAACAGCATGAGCATGGATCTACGCAATTGGGATACGATGACATGTGTCAACCAAGTCAGTGGGCTTGACCTCCAGATCCCGTTAGTCGGCTCTTACGATAAGCATGGGTTACTGAAGATCAATATTCTAACCCGGATCTTCACGGGTTATAAATGGGAATGGTTCACAGAAATATTTCTTACATCACATGTATTATCAGCTGATGATGTGGTGTGTATAACAACAAAGTGACTATTGTTGATACTGAAACGAGATGTAAGGACGCTTACAAGTAATTACCACTCATGAGCCTATCTTACTTGTCATAATAATTTAGGGATGTCACAATACAAAAGTTTCATGGATCGATACGTATCACGATACCCATGTCACGATTTGATACGATTTGATTTTCGCGGCATTATTGCGTAAATTTAGTTACATTTTGAACATTAATATTTCATAATTGTCCATGAAAAGATCAACATTTTTTATTCTCAGAGATTGAAAAGTTCTAATTTCCCATCTTTGTGCATGAAAGATAATCATTCATAACTCTCATAATATAAATAGACATGATACAATTGCAAAGTGTAAACGATATATAATACATAAACATATTTAAACCGATACTTTCAAAACTAAATATCGTCTGAGAAAAAACTATCGATGTATCGTGGCATCTCTAATAATAATGTTCGTGTGAACCTTTCAAGTTTGTGGAGACCCGTGAAGATCCGGGTTAGAATTGATCTTCAGTAACCCATGCTTGTCGTAAGAGGCGACTAACGGGATCTGGAGGTCAGGCTTGTTGACTTGGTTGACACATGTCATCGTATCCCAACTGCTCGATGCTCATGCTGTTGATCACTGAGTATTGCTGAGTGCGGCGTAAAACTCAGTCCACTCACTGTCATTTATGATGAAACAATAACTGAGTAAAACAGTAACACTGGTTAAAAAATATAAATGTGTGAACCCATAGCAGTTTCTAAAATAACAGCTATGCAAATATCAAAGGGGATTCCCTCCCCAGCGTCCGTGCTCTAGCTTTCGAGTAGTGTTAGAAATACGTACAACGGAAAGATCCCATATTGTTGAAAAGTACTTAATAATTTTGTTGTTATTCAGTGGCCTGTGACCAGGAGCTTCATTAGTAATACATGGAGTAGAATTATATAATGCACTTTAAAACTAATGATAAATTATCACGATACCAGTAACTGTGAAGTAGTTTGACTTTTT
Source organism: Haliotis rubra (assembly GCF_003918875.1). Lineage (NCBI taxonomy): Eukaryota > Metazoa > Mollusca > Gastropoda > Lepetellida > Haliotidae > Haliotis > Haliotis rubra. Next base: position 629,299 of record NW_025767142.1, read on the forward strand.
AATTATCACACGATTGTTCAAACAATACTTGCACTTACTGTTCAGATTAAACAAGTATGGGCTCGGCTTCTTATTCTTCGTGTTATACATACATACAAATTATACAAACCGAACAAAAATGAAGATAAAAAAGATCACAAAATTAAAATAATTGATATCATTTATGGCAAAGCTCGCACACACCTCATGCACAATTAATTGTAAGGAAGTGTAAAACCCACATTCACGGATGAATGATGTCAATAAATAATTACCAACATGTTATCGATATTTAATGATCAAAATACGATTAAAAACAGAGAGGAAAAGTGCATGGTTTGTAAAATGATTGTATGGATAAATGGCGAATTTTTTTTCTATTACTAGAATAATTGCATTTCAACTATGATAAATAAATAGTATTTATTAAAATGCCATTTTTGAACAGAAGGAAATAATATTTTTTCAGACGCAGAGAGGCTACACTGGTTTGAATACATATTCAAGGGTACTTAAAGAACTTTGATGATTCTCGATATGAATCAAAACCAATATTTATACTAAATTTCAATCCCTTTAATGACACTTTTCAGTGTTGTAAACATCAAATGGTTCACATTTTACTGACTTGCAGTGACTACATGCAGTTTGGCTTCACAATGATCAGATGATTAATTATATTACAGTCATGACAAAGCTAATATTAATTTAGGACGTCGTTATGTACGTTTCCTTGCCGTAAACTGTTTTTTCAAAAATATTTCACACAAACAAATCACTACCAATCCTATTTTTTCTGTACATCAATATATATCTGCACTGTACAATGCTGTAATTCTATTTGATATGTTTGTATGATGATGCATGTGTTCTTTGATATTACATGACACGACTCATGCATGACCTTAGCAGTCATTTTACATATGAATTACCTGTTAAATGTAAAAATATAAATACATGCATATAAGATATCCTTATTGAATCTGTTAAATTCGAACTTTTGTCAACTTAAAACAATACTTGATTTAACAACTTTTCTATGGCATATTAATTCCTTGTAAACAGACCTCATGATACTGTTGAATGAAAATCAGGATACAAAGCTATAGCTAGATAGTAGATGGTATGTGAGAGAAAATATCTGGTCAACATTAAGATCCGGGTTTAAATTGGTGTTCAGTAACCCATGCTTGTCGTAAGAGGCGACTAACGGGATCAGGTGGTCAGGCTCGTTGACTTGGTTGACACATGTCATCGTATCCCAATTGTGTAGATGCTCATGCTGTTGATAGTTGGATTGTCTGGCCCAGACTCGATTATTTACCAATCTATCTCTGTAATCTACTACCTATTTTAAGATCTTTAAGGTTCCTGAAGCTTACAGGAAAAAGTAAAGGTCTGCTCAGGAAAGAATCTGATTCTGTTTTTGTTGTGTTTTCTGGCGATGTACTTCTGAGCAGGTCAGGGGTGTTTGTGATAGTCTGAGCTTTGGCTATGTTCTTCTGGGCAGTGAGTGTCGGAGGGCTTTTGGGCTTAACGGATGAGCAGAAAGTTGACCAATTACTCCAGGCTGCTACTTTGGCTGACGGCAGTTCCTTCAGCTAGCTCTAGGGTTATACATGTAACATCAAGTCCTGTTGATTCTAAAGATGCTTCTGGATGTTCATAGGAAATTACTGGTAGATACTGTCGTGAGCCATGGCATGTCGCCCTTAGTTCTCTTAATACTGTCGTGAATGTTGCCCTTCTGTTGAGGTGTTCGGCTAATCTAGAGCTGCTGCAGATCACTCATTCAAGTCTGTTTTTTAGAGAATGGAGTGCATTTTGGTGTCAGTAAAGGATTTGTTTCAGCCAAAGGTGACAGTTCCAATGTTCACTTCATGACTGTTTTCAGGGACACTGGTATTCTTCAAACCCCGCTTTCGGGTAGTATCTGGCTATTTTCTGACTGTTTTTTAGCTAGCTCAAAGTTATCAGAGCGTGAGGGTGTTTTTCCTAGAGCGCCCATCGAGAATGATTTAGTAGGAGTCAAGTGTGTACGAATGCCTGATATCGTTGTCTGTTAGGAGCCCAGGACAACTTTGAAAATCATGAACAAGAAAATGAAGCCATTTTGTATTCATGCGTTGTTACTTGAGCAGTGGTTTAGCAAACATCTCCTGAGAATGATATCCTTTACAATTTGGATGGCACTTTAAGAGATTATTCTCTTAACCTGTGTAAATTAATAGTAGCGGGTGAATCCAATCCAGCTTGAAGCACTGTGAAAGGAAGTTTTGTATATGCTGCACAATGTTGTTATTGAACTAGACATAAAGGGTTCGATGAACCTGCATTCTAGAGTCAAAGTCTGAAAGTATTTACAAATGCTGTACATAAATAGAACACTCTTTCATCCACTACTGGATGACTGCACTGACATTCAAGTGCATCAGTATGTGACCCGAACAACTCAAAGTCACGCCAGATGTTGTCATCCAACATCCACAGTCATATAAATGGCATTACAGTCAATCTATAGGCTTAAATCGATCACTCAAAACATGGCGCTGTATGATCACGTGACGTGCCATCTTCTTTGAAAGCATGTGGCAAACCAAAGTGACTGCATATTTAGCGAAATTTGAATTTGACAAGGCATTAATGTAATATTTAGGTCATGTCAGTTTCCAAATACAGCCAGTTCAAAATACAAAATTCCAATAAACTTAAATGGAGCTTAAGAGTTTTCTTGATATTACTGGTGACTATTAGTGTTGGGAATTGGTTAAAATCTCATAATTGATGATTGGTTCATTACAACCGATCAATCATCGAAAATAATTGGTTAGCACCATTTATGAAATGTGTTAATGCACAAAAAAATAAGGAAAACAACATGTAGTTCTTTGGGGTTTTTTTTGGCAAAATTTCACATCTTTAAAGGATGACTAGTATGGAGGAACATAAATTTCTTAGAGTCTTTAAGATAAATTCAATCATGACTTGGAACGAGCTTGTAGTGCTTATGAAATGTAACAGACAAAACCAACCTTGTGAAAAATACTGCTTATGAGTGTTCTAGAATTGTTTGTGTTCGATTATGAGAAAACATGATCGATTGCTTGGTCGTTTAGTCACTGCGACCAATCTTCGATTATTTCAATTAATCGGACCACCACTAGTGACTATAGTAAAATTCCCAAAATGTAGTAACCCGATTCACTAATTTGCTGTTCTTAATATAATTATATTCTCTCAAAGCCCCAAATGTTCTAGGAAAGACTGACTGACTGACTGAGTTTAGATTTACGCCGCTTTTTGCAATTTTCCAGCAATATTACGACGGTGGACACCAGAGATGGGATTCACACATTGTACAAATGTGGGTAATCGAACCCGGGTCTTCAGCGTGACGAGCGAACGCTTAAACCATTAGCCTACCCTAATTTAACTAGTAATCCCTAACCGTCATTTGGCGAGGGTCAGAGACGAGCTCGTTCGTTCGTCCGTCCGTACGATTTTGAATCCGGAATATATCTTCACATATTGTACCCATCTAGGAAAGAGATTTTGAGATGCTGATGACTTCATGACTAATCGGTAATCCCTCGGGAAAGCCAGGGTTGATATACAACCATTTTACGCCACAACAATGCCAACAATGAAACATCATCATCATCACCATCATCAACAAACACACAACAAACCGACAGTGCCCCTTGTAGCATACACAAAATGGATGGGCTAATTCAACCGGAGTTGTCTCCCTTTATTGTAGGTTACATTAAAACCTTCCAGTGGAACGTGGTCATCGTATCCCAACTGCGTTAATCGGTGCTCATGCTATTGACCACTTAAATAGTAATAATATAAGAAACAAACCCCTTCCACGTTCATAATATGAGCGACAAAACCCTTTTAAGAGGCAACAGAAGTGTGTTATTGTATAAACACAGATATCACTGGTATCTTATTGGCGCTGTCCAGTCAATAGACATAGCAGACTCTATCAGTCAGTGGATGTTTCGGATCTTCATCGTACATCCCATATTTTGTGCGATCAGGATAACGCAGTTTATTTAAATATTGCATATGTTTGTTTTTATATCTGTGACATTTACGACGAGTCTAGACATGTAAGTAAACATATGTGATAGAATGAGGCAACTTTCTCTGAGAAAATATGCTAAAAACTATTTTCATTTGCTAAGTTATCCTTTGATCAAAGATTTACATTGCATTAATTGTATGGTTCCCTATGCTGTCATCGTAATCCTAAGCGCAGAACAAGCCAGGGGTAACATGGCTGAATAGATATAAACTAACCTCGATCCATGATCGAGGAACCAAATATTTGTCAATGTTCGCGAACATATGAGAGTATCCTGTAGTACCCATCATAAACACATGCAAGGCCAAGGTAAACGATAAACGATGAAATGTGTCAACCGCAGTTGTACTTACCAGATGCTTCGGAGACAACAGTCTATGCATGTCTGATGTTAATGCTACACATGTACATCACAACAATGATGACGGGGGCAGGCATGGAATATCAATAGCGACAGTAAATCGTCAAGTGAGCGTGTGATATAGATACCGCCAGCACACAAAACACGTCAGGTGTAGTTTCACCAGCTGAAGGACAGGAATATTTGTCTGGTGTTTATTTCATTAAAATAAACCCATCTCCCTTTTTTGACATAACTACATTGCTAAGAAGGACACATTTGACAAAGTATAATATCGCTTCGACCTTTAATAAACTTTCAAGGTTTATGTTCGGTGTAGGATAATTAAATACCTAGAGCATGTTGTCGGGAAATTGTCGCCTTAAAATAAAAAAAAATGACCATCTATTAGTGGCAGTCTTTATTAGGTGTATTTCATTTCTTTACATTTCATAATAAAACGTCAGCATAATTGCAACCTTGGACCATTAGTATATTTTGAGAATCATGAATTAGTAAATACATAAACCTTCTCGACAATGTATCATGCATTCTTTACATTTCATAATAAAACGTCAGCATAATTGCAACCTTGGACCATTAGTATATTTTGAGAATCATCAATTAGTAAATACATAAACCTTATCGACAATGTATCATGCATTCTTTACATTTCATAATAAAACGTCAGCATAATTGCAACCTTGGACCATTAGTATATTTTGAGAATCATCAATTAGTAAATACATAAACCGTATCGACAATGTATCATGCAATAAGGTTACGTCGAAGGAGAGACACTTTACACTGTGTAAAATAAAATACATGTGGTGTAGGGCTACTGAGGACAATGAATTGAAAACAGATGAGACCACTCTGAGTAGGAAACTTACGCAATGTGTTGTCAATTCCTAAAATAGTCTTACATACTCTTATAAAGACAGAAATACACAAATGCAGCAAGGGGGTTCGTGTGGTCCTGCCATAGTCAGGAAGGTTAAGCTTATCATCAACACAGTTCCTTGCCCTTTCTCCACGCAGCCCAGACAGCAAATGGGACTTCTTTCAAGAAGGGCTGCTTCCAACCCACCCAGAACTTTTCTGTTCTTCAACTCGAAGGCTAAAGTTTCGAGAATTTCAATATCTTAACCATGTCAAAAAGAGGTGATTGTAAATGACATGTATGTCTAAATCTTCAAAGGGAATACAACCTTCTAATCATGAAAGAATAACATATTACAATGTTTAATATATTTGATCATAACGGGTCCGGGTATTGAAACAGGTGAGATTTTGTGTCATGTGTAGGGGTGGGTATTGCAGAGAATTTTCATATTGCGATGCGAAAGCATGTATTGCGATATGTATTGCAATATATTGGATGAAGTATTTTTAAACAAAAAACTACTTATAATCGAGGTAATGCTTGATTTATAGAGCAAATACACAGCAAAATCACTATGCTTGAGTAAGCTTTAATAGCAACTTTTATTAGTGATTAAAAATAAATATGTGAATAATATTTGGCACAAATGAAAAAAGGAAATATCCGAAGATTTCCGAGTGTTACGTAGTTTTCCGAATGCAAGTCAAAAGACCGGTTTTCGATCAGCGTATCGCAATACGTATCGTTTTTATGTCTGAACCGGTGAATACCGGTAAACCGGTTATATTGCGCAGCCCTAGTCATGTGGCCATGAAAATAAGGTCACCCTGAAATGACTGGTGTAGGCACCTAATATAGGCTGGCGACATAATTGAAGGCAATGTGTGCAACGTTTATGAGATATCGCGTTTACATAAGTTTGAAAGGTGGTCAAAGTTTCGTGGTGACCTTGAAGATAAAGTCAAGGTCACCCAAATCGACTGGCATCTTCGTAATCCCTGAGTAGACTGTCAAATTTTTTGAAGACATTGGGTACAACAGTTCATGAGATATCGCGTTAACAAGAATCAGGACGTACGTACGGACGGACGCTGCTGAATACATAGTCCCCCGTTTCGCGTTGCGGCGGGGGACAAAAGCAAACAGAAAAAAAACGGTGACCAAAATCCATTGACGTGTCTGTCCCCCTATGTAAAGACGCACGTTATAAAAAAACAAACGATAAACAGTTTGATGACGGTTTACGTTCCGGTTAAATATCTTCTCTAACTTATTGTAATTGCATCTGTGATTAACGTAACCCATATGGGACAATATGAACGTCGCATTTCTCCTACCAACGTAAGTTTAGAACCATAACTCCATATGAAGCTGACTGGTTACGCGACATTCCAGGATGCTTTATGGGACTGTAAACATTGCGAACGTTGCCGTGTCGCTGTTTGATGTTTACAGTGTGATGCCATGGAAAAAAGCGGAGCCTTTGATCTTTTAGCGAAACATTTTAGCATGGATAATAAGTTAATAACCCCTAAAGGGGAAATGACAAATGATATCAGATGCGGGGCTGATTGGTACGCTTCATTTCGTTTACACTTTATAACCCGTGAACATCCGGGTTAGAACTGGTTTTCATGCTTGTCGTAACAGTCTGCTAACAGTACGGGTAGTCAGGCTTGGCTGACACGACATCGTGTTCCAATTGCATATATCAATGGTCGTGGTTTGACTGCATTGTCTAACTAAACAAACTAAACAAAGCATATTAGATATGTCACTAAATTAATTAAATCTTAATTAAATCAGCACAAAGGAGTTGAATATTGTACCCTGAATTTCACGTCATCAGAACCGTCTGGGCATATCTTTCTTACAATTTAGAAACAATAGCTTATTGCGAATATAGTGTTTGACAAATGGAATTGCCATTGTCAATGTGTTATCATGCTTCTTGAGGATCACCCACACACAACATGGATGTTTAGTTGTAAATACACCATAAATACAGGCATGTGTCTGATAGGGAAGTTTACATATGTTTTGAAAATGGCTGTGTAAAAGATGAGTGCTTGAGTAGAGATGCACTTACCGCTGCTTTGACGATCAGACGGCTGGGACCAACAACATCAGCAGTGACTCAACTATTCCTAGGAACCATATGTTATAATAATTTCATTTATCACACAATGATCACCGATAGCGTTCTCGGCAGGATAAAGCGAGCGGACATTTTCGGTATGCGTTCGAGGTTCCACTACACTAAATCAGAATCACATGCTCCCTGAGCGAGAACCGTATGTAAATAACTGAAGAGATAGAGACTTGTGACAGCTGTGATGGGATGAAATAGTGTAAGATGTTTATTAATATGCTTTTTAAAAGCACATCTATCCAGTAATTAAAACTGACCACAATTTTAAGTGTTTAGTGCTGTGATTTTTATCACCATGACTTATGCTTATTGTGTGTGCAGATATTTTCCAGTAGGTGACATTTGGTGCAGAACTGGGGTTGATGTGTTCCGCTTCCTGTGCTGGGAAAATGAGCCGGACAATTTGGCCAGAAATTGTGTTTTATAGTAGTTTAAAGGCCTGACTGTAGCCATGTGTATTTGTAATGACTGTTTATAGCCTGGATGATTTTTAAAAAAATAAAAGGTTACTATAGAAGTCTTTAGGAAAACATTTGGGGTTGTGTAACCTGGAGTCATGTACAGATATCGATGCAAATTAGAGGGTTCATATGCAAATTTTAGGGACTACTTTCACAGTGTCCGGATTAACTGTCGTGGTTTGATTCAAAAGTTTGGTTTTGATAGATGGAGTGGATTACGAAGCGAAGTTAGAAATTCACGAAGATACCAACACCAGATCCCCGACCGACTGCCAGTGTTAGCGAGCTGACGGCACAGGTATCCAGGTGCAGAATGTCATGCGAACATTAAAGTGTATTTGTTGCTGAAACGGTTAATTGAAGGTTTCTGAAGTTCCACACGAGTTTGTTGTTATTTTTCAAACGTAAACAAAGATTTAACAATAATGCTTTAACATAAAAACTTGCTGGGAACTAGATGACCTAACGCAGTCAATGGATCATGAGTGATAAGAAGAAAAGTGTATCTCCGAGCTTGTGACGTAACGTATCACTACGCGCATATATGTGACGTCATATATATATATATATGTGTGTTTGTGTGTGTGTGTGTGTGTGTGTGTGCAGGTTAGTTTCATGATTTGTGGTAATGATTGAAATCTCATTTTCTAAATTTATTAAGTAAGAATGACATTGTATGATAAATAGGTTATCACGCGAGTGTGTTTTGGGATGGTTAATATCCTGCATTAGGAATACACACTATGTTTTAGCTCGCCAGTGCTAAATACAATGTTTATTCCCAATGCAGGATATCAACCATCCCAAAACACACTCGCGTGATATCCTATGTGTAACATGCCGGGATATCTGACGATTAGTGTTTCTGCCAGGATTATGACTGACTGACTGATTCAGTTTAGTTTTACGCCGCATTTAGTAATATTCCAGCAATATAACGGCGGGGGACACCAGAAATGGGCTTCACACATTATGCCAATGTGGGGAATTGAACCCGGGTCTTCGGCGTTACGAGCCAACACTTTAACCACTAGGCTACCCCACCGCCCCGCCAGGATGATGAAAGGGTAGGGTAGACTCATAGAAAAGTAGGTCACTTAAAAATTAAAAAGAGCATTCAGCAAACAGAAAAGGCACAACAATTAAGGGCACAATAATTTTTATCAGGTTGACATCATTTGGGTCCGTTTGGCATACTTTGGTGCAAGTTCATGAAATTCATTCATATTCTCCTCTTCCTTTTTGCCAAGAACTTGGCCACACACTTCCTCAAGTCAATGTCAGTAGAAGACGTAGCATTCCTGCTGACTATAAGTAGCTTGGTGCAGTTATCTACTTTCAGGCTGTCCCTATGGTCTATCGCAATGAGTTTTACCTTGGAGAAGACTCTCTCAACCTCTGATGTCGAAGGATCACAGTATCATGAATGCCCAGGAGCTTCACAATGTTTGGGTAGAAGTCTCCCAGTTGGGGCTTAAGGCTTGTCAGAGTCTTCAGGATGGTGGATGGTGAACAGGTGTTAACTTCCTCAGCAAAGAGTTCCTTGACCTGACTCCACTCAAGCTGTGTCTTATCAATATCAAGGCCAAAGTGCTCTGCAAGTTCTGTAATCTGCAAAATTTGAATGTATGTCAATATATGAAAATGTGAAAAAAGTACGTTTTGAATAGATAAATTTCATTCAAGTACATCATGCTAGTTTTTCATTTCTTACATTTACTTCTTCAATATCAAAGTTGTTATATTTGACAATGTCAGTTTGAGTGAATTTATTTGTGTGGGCGGATGTGTGTGTGTGTGTTGTGTGTGTGTGTGTGTGTGTGTGTGTGTGTGTGTGTGTGTGTGTGTGTGTGTGTGTGTATGTGTGTGTGCATAGTTCATTTTTGCCCGAGACCAAATGGCAAGCTGACTATGTGTGTTAAGGAAAAGGTGGCAAATATACACAGCCTTCCACGCCGCCTCTTGTGGCTTTGTGACCCAACATTAATCTGCATAAGAGTTAACTCTACTCGTATAAACTCGGTTTTCATTTTATTGTTTACCTTAAATTAACCTTTCAAACACACAGACACTCTTCACCGACTTGGCTGTGTTACAGTTTGTTACAGTCGGATGGATTAATTAGTTACTTGTATGTTACCTCTACACTAAGACTTGTGTCACAGAAAACTACTGATAGAGGATGCAATTCTCAAACATACGTCTGCGATGCTTTTTTACATATTTGTGAACTATCTCATCAGAAACTATTTGCTTGTCCTGGTTTAGGTGGATCAGTGTCAGTCCAGTCAAGCGCTCCTGACCCATGGTGCTCCTCAGATGCACCTTCATCCTTTTAAGCCTGGAAAATGTCCTTTCTGCTTCAGTGCTTGTAACTGGAAGTGTAACGACAATTGTGAGCAGCTTATGGATGTTAGGGAAAACATCCTCATCAGCAGATTTCAAGCTTTTGATTGCACCTTCAGGGTGGTATTCCGGTGACAACCAATGTAGGCGCCAACTTCGGAGTACTGCCAGAAGAGAAGACACCATTGGCAAGTCATTCTCCCAGAACATTAGTTTTGCTTCACACTGTAGGAGATCTGGTTGCTGAACAACCGCACATAGCAGAAGACCAAACAGTTCAATTCCAGGACGGTTCTCTTGACTGAACCTTGTGTTCATCTCTTCTTGCAGGTGGTCAAGGAAATGAATGATCAAATTGGGCTTTAAATGTTCTTCGGGAGATTGGGATGGTGCATTCGCTTTCTGTGTCATCCTCTTCACAATCCGAGGAAGACGTATTTCAGCATCAAGCTGTTCTGCAATAGCACAAGCTTCCACATACCAATCATGACTCCTTTGATCCACATCAGCCCTTATGGTTTTGATCATTGATACCCTTTCGTCAATAAGTTTGTAAGCCATGCAGATGTCATTGTCCCTTTTTGAAGTTTGACTGCCAGTGGTTTAACAACTTCAAGTGCATTATGGGCCACCACAAACGCCATGTTGTGTTGCGAATCTCTCAGAATGGTCAAAAGCCCTAGTGCTTTTATGGTTGTCTCTTTGTCCCATACCCAGTTCTCATCACGATAAATGTCTGCATGGTTTCGGGGATATAGGATGGCCTCAAAACATGTGCAAATGTGGCTATACAACGTTTGAAAGACGTCAAAGCACACATGCCTCTCAACCCATCTAGTCTTGCAAATTCCCGAAAGACGAGTTCTTGTCGTATCAGTGCAAAACGCTTTCAGAATTCTCTCTAAAAACCTCTGGCGTTTTGGTGAATTGCCAAAGAAAAGAAAGACTTGGTTGATGCTGTCCATCATGTTTCTGAATGGAGGGATTTTGCATGAAGCCGCAATACTCAAATTCAGAACATGGCTGTTGCAATGCGTGTACAAAGCCGTAGGTGCCAATGTTTTAACATGAGCCTGAACGCCAACTCGAGATGAAGACATGCAGGATGCACCATCATAGCTTTGTCCTGGACATTTGGTGATATCAATGCCTTGGTCTTTCAGTGACTTTAAGATAGCTTCTGCAATATGCTGACCTGTTGTTCTTTCTAAATGTACATAATCAAAGAATGTCTCTTTGATAGTCATTGTATTTTGATCAACATATCTCAGGCAAAGACCAAGAACCTCAACATGCGAAAACGTATCTGTGACTTCATCTGCAATCACAGAAAACACAGCCCCTTCTGTTTGAAACTGAGTGACCACCTCTGAGCGAATGTGGCCACCAACTACTTTAATGAGTTCATTTTGAACTGTTTTGCTGGTATATTGGGTGTTTCCTCTGCCAAACTCTAAATGATGACGTAGTTTGTCATCTCTTTCTGCCAGTAGATTTAATATGGCCAGAAAGTTTCCCTTGTTTGGCTGTTCTGATGTCCTGTCATCTCTGTGCCCCCTCAGAGACAAACCTTGTCTGCCACAGAGTATCACTGTGTCAACTATTTGTTTCAGAATGTGGCAGTTCAAGTCGTACATCTCCTTATTCTGTTGAGATATCCGATAAGGTAACGACTTTTCAGGTTCTTTGTAAATGCGTAGAAGTCCAATGCCGCAAGAACAGCTTGTTTGTGAAAATAGGTATTCTGGTGAGTCTCAAATGCACCATTTTTCCCAGTTGCTTTAGACAAATTTGTGAAAGGATACTTTACTAAAGACCCTGCGCATTTTCGCTCATCACCCAGGTTCGGAAACAGAACACACATTTTACATAAGCCTCCACCTGCTGCTGGACTGTACACTAGCCAACTGTACTTATTCAACCAGCGGTGCTGGAATACAAGACATGTTACTCGTTTCTGTTGTGGTCGAGCTCTTGTTTGCGAAAACAACCCATCATATTCTGAAGTGGGATGAAAGTGATGTTTCAGGTATTTGTACTTTTGATCTTTACTCAAAGTACTGAGGTTAAGTTTCCCTGAAACAATATCCCCAGCGTCAATGCCGTCATACCTTACAGACGTGCTCTTCGTCTCAACAGGATCAATGCCAGGCACAGACATTTTCGGCGTCTTGTTAGCTGGTTCACTGCTGCTGTCCTTCATATCCCTGGTATCGGACTGTGAGAAACCAGACATTGTGAAGCCATTTTCGGGTGCCTTTTTCCATACACTATCAGCTGAGTATGTGTTGCCCAGATTCTCGTTGTTTCACTTCGGAAAACTCTGTCTCTGGCAAAGCACACTTACTTTCCATCTCTCCAGTTTCAATACAGGCCTCAAAATGGTTAGGTTTCCATCCTGCTGTGTCTGTGCTGGTCATGTGGGTCCACATGATACATAGGTGGGGTCTTTATTTCCCAAACGAGTGGTGTGATGGTTTGGTGCATGACCTGTCGATCAATTGCTACACTCGGAATATTGGGATAAACCGATATGACCTTGCGCTGAAAAGCATTGCTTTCCGCGTATATGTGTATAAGAGAGGAATACCGTCCATTGTTTACAGTGTCAAGTACCTCTTTCCGAAAGGTTTGTTGCATAGATGAAGTCACAAGTGATTCATCAGCTGCTGAGGTAACAACGACATACTGTAACAAGTTCTGCTTTTCCTTGGCTTTCCCACCTGACATAGAAGCAAGTGATGCCTGGTTGATGTATAGCTTCTCGTTCACGACAAGCTCATTTATGATAAGCACCCGGCTTTCCAGATGGTGAGTTTCTTCACCCAAAAGTTGTTGGGAGAAGGCTCGAAGGAGACAATTTCCATCACCAATGCATGCAACTGGATGTCGAGATGTCTGAGCATCAGCTGGATAAAGACCGACAGCCACGGAATCGCGAGCAAACTTTACACACTTTGGTACTTGGTCAGGTAAATTGAACTGTTTGATACTCTGCGACCTCAGAGAAAACTGAAACTTCAAACATTCCCAGCCTTGTTAGGCTGCACTAACTAATGCTGAATGCAGCCGCTGGTAATGTACCACACGCTTCTGGTCGTCCATAATAAAATGATTTCTACATGTAACAATCTTACTTAGTCAACAAGATAAATTTTAAACCAACAGGTACACAAAACTTATTGCAAATCGGAAACAACCTATGGACTGAACACAATAGCACATTGACCATCTGTAAGCTGAAACTAAATTTATATGAAACAAAATGACAACTATGAAAATAAACTATGAAGCCCTATTTTGGCAATGTAACTAGAAAATGGAAAATGGAAACTAATCCAAAAATGATTTATCATGAAATTATGAACTAGCAACACTGGGATGAGAAATCCTAGAAACAATTGTCAAAGGTCTATACTGCTCGAGAACCGAGATGAAAGACCAGTATATCAAGGATGCAGCCAGTTATTACTATTCGCAGCAGCGACGTGTTGGTGCGTCTGGTCAGAAGGAAATGCGAGCGAGAAGTGACAATGCCTGCTTTGGACTGTTAACCTTTTGGTGCATGCACAACACCTGGACATGGACCAAGTCAGACCAAGCGATTTGGTGTAAGGGCAAACCAGCCACCTGACTAGCTGAAAACTCTAGGGTATGCGCCAAATATTGGGAATGATTATTGTTGTGAAGAGATATGGCACTGCTGTCCCATTGAATTCAATGTTATAAACTGTTGTATTCAGAAATTACTGTTAACTGTTGAGATGGATTGGCGGTTTTTAAGACTTTCGTTTCATAATCATCTTAGTGTGAGATATCGATCATAGGTCCACCACAAACTTTGGAAAGGGCGGGGGGTGCACCCCCGTTTTCACGAGAGTGTCAATGGTCATTTAATAACTTTCAGGACAAAAGGGGGGGGGGGGGCGCACCCCTGTATCCCCCCTCTGGATCCGCCTATGTTTCCAATACCTCAGCATCACCACGGAATGTCGGGGAGAGTCTCCAGGCTTCCTCAGGTCCAGTTCAGATAGACTTGTTAGGATTGGGGTGACCTTCAGTCTGCCCTCCAGGTTCCCTATCAGTTTATCCAAGAACAGAATCTTTGGCCTTAAGACATTTGTTCTTCTGAATTCAACTTTCTCCAGGTTATACCGCTCTCCAAGTTGATCCACGCGGGATAGGTATGGGCCGGGTTTGTTCTTCATCTTTTTCGAAGACGCCAAGCAACAGCTCATCTGAGTCTCATCAATACTTAAGTGAAGATTTCTTCTCTCAAACATCTTGGTCAATCCTGACACGAGTGAACAAACATCACACAGAAGCAAGATGAAGCAAGATGAAGCAAGATGAAATGATAACTTCTGGTAGGACATCAGTTGTACAGACCTTCAGCAGTCACATTATGTTTGTCACCAGTCCGCTTGTCATTCCCCATACCAACTGCATTCTCAAGGGATAGGTTCAGGATAGGTTCTCCTGACAGCATGAACAGCCTTTTCATGACTCAGTCACAGAATGTGGACAACCTTTTGATTGTCATATTACATGTGTCTGTGTCATCTGCAGTGTTTTCCCATTTCTCTGGTCAATGTCTGCATCTGTTCAAGGCTCTTGGATCTTAAAGTACTGTAATGATAGTACTTAAAAAGTCCCATTAGCATCTTTTCAGTAACTGATTTGAAAGCTGCCAGTTGCAGTCTATGATTCACACAGTGGACCTCAATCAAAGCAGGATTGTCTCTCTTCAGTTGTGCAACTACGTCATTCCTTTTGCCTGTCATAACAGCTGGGCCATCACTTGCAAAACAGGTCATTTTATTCAGGTCCAGGTCAGTCTCATGCAAATAGTCCTTTACATTCTCCACAATAGGAATTTCATCATCCCGGAAAAATGCAAGTGTCGACTCTCCATTTTCCAGGTAACGCCCACGAATGCCAGGTGTTTTCAAGTTGACAAATATGTATTATTCGTTCAGCATCAGGCCGAATGAATTGCTCTCTCTCATCTTCTGTAGGACTTGCTCTTCTATTACCTCAGCCTGAGATTCAAGAAATTCCTGGCATTCTTTCCATGGTTCAGTTTGACTATATTAGGAGCACCAAGTTCAGGACACAAGTCTATGAGAGGTCCAAACAATGTTGTATGTGGCAAATTGTGGCAACATTGTTGATCAAATTGTACAATGTATAAATGGTTTTGGAATATAATTATATTAATGATTACGTGTATGCATAAATATCTAACAAACCTTGGCATGTTGAATTATTATGTTTTAAAGATAGTCGGTCGGCTCAGGTAAGTTTGCCTTCCCTACCCTCAGTCCAGAGGGCTTCCTAGTCGAACCGACCAGGATCTGACGACATGTACTTGGGATGCAAGCCAGATATTTCCAAGGCGAGGTCTTGATTTGATTTGGATGTTGTTTAACGCTGCACTCAGCAATATACGTGAAGAAGGAGCGTTCGTGGAGACCAATGGAGCTGATCCGAGTGCGGGTGGATCAATACTGATTTGTTTTAGTTTATGACTTATTTTCCTCCCCAAATCAATGACTTTTTTCCGATGACTTTTTTACCTACAACCTCTAGAAGTACCTGGGCCGCATCTTTGTGGGTGGGACATACTCTGCTCTTCTTAGGCCAGCTCATTAATCAAATAGGGGTGGACAGCATGGCTCAGCTAATTATTGTACTCATTGAGTCTGTCTTATGGGAGATCTGTCTTTTGGGAGGTGTGTCTTTTGGGAGTGAACCTCAGGATGCCATCTCGGTCGGGAAGCGGTACTGGGTTTGGATCGGCGAGTTCCAATACATCGACAAACCATCTTCTGGCCGGCCAATAAGGCGTGACCAACAGCAGTGTGATCTCCTGAGTCGATCGTAGCTTGAGTAGAACTCGAGGAAGTAATGCCAGTGGTGGAAAGGCATACACGTTGAGGCCCTCCCAGGGTATTAGCAGCACATTGAGTTCCGGGATCCGGGATCAACAGCATGAGCATCGATCTGTGCAATTGGGATACGACGACATGTGTCAACCAAATCAGCGAGGCAGACCACCCGATCGCATAGGTTACGGGCTTTTCCTGAATCTTGCTAATCACATTGCTGTCAAAAGGTGAGGTGAGGTGAAATTGGGTTTAACGTCGTGCTTGAGAATATTTCGCTCATATGACGACGTGCATGCTTGTGTATGTGGATGTGCGGCTGCTTGTACTAGCCCAGACTTAACCTGGTTTTATAGTGCTAGCCCACTAAGATACCATGCCGCAGTGAAGCATGAATACCCCACTCAGACACATTATACTGACTCCGAGCCGACCAGTCCTTGTTGTACCCAAAACTGAACTCACTCACTCTTCACAGACAGTGGTAACACTTCTGACTTTTACGATGTATTTCCAGACATCTTTCTGTTAATAATTACACAGTGTACAGCATATGTATAAAACCACTGAATTCTGTTGACATGGCGATAACAAGTACATTACTCAACTTAACATGGCAAAATGAAATCATTTCAAATCCGTGAAGAATTTGAATTCATCAAGCCATACTTGTAAGAGGCAGTCGGATGGACAGGCTCGCTGACTTGGTTGACACATGACATATCATACTGCGTTGATTGATGCTCATGATGTTGATCAGGGGATTGTCTGGTCCAGATTGGATTATTATATACAGAGAATATTGATGAATAAAATAACCATGGGTTGTTGATGACCAATTCCAAACCGGATCTTCACTGATGTTAATATATTGAGAGCAATATTTATGGTACAACACTCACAGAAAACCTGACGTAATAGATAACCATAACATGTTGAATAGTAGCTGGATCTTACACACGGCTATTCTTTTATCATCTTTCAAATATCTCTGAAAAACTTGATATAAACGACTTTAAAAAGTATGTATTGTATGATAATTTTGAAAAGTAAACTCACATTTTATGAACAGGCGACTTTGTGCTATATATATTGGTAGACAAAGAACTTTGTGTAGCGAATTTCCATTTTTCGTTAAACAAGATTTCATGGTTATTTATATTTAAAAACATATTTAATGTCTTACATCATTTCGGTACTTAAATATGTTTTTGTCTTTTGTTCAGGTGAGGGGAAAAGCCAACTGTAACAGATGCATGACTCATCCCCCGTCTATGTAGATAAGTTAATTCTAAACGTACATTAATTTAGAGTTGCTCGTCATGCGTGTGTATTGTGATAATGAAACCTGTTATCAGTGGTTGGTGAAAGACCACAGCGTACTTTGTGTTGTACGTACTTTAAGATATACCTACATGTATGCGTATCACCGCCTCCGTGGTGTAGTGGTTAGAGCGTCCGCCCGGAGAGCGGAAGGTCGCGGGTTCGATCCCCGACTGCGTCATACTAAAAGACGTTAAAATATAGTACTTGTTGGTACCTGCCTGGCGCTCGGCATTAATGGGTACAACAAGGACTGGTCGGCTCGGAATCAGTATAATGTGTCTGAGTGGGGTATTAATGCTTCACTGCGGCATGGTATCTTAGTGGGCTAGCACTATAAAACCAGCTTAAGTCTGGGCTAGTACAAGCAGCCGCACATACACATACACACGCATGCACGTCGTCATATGAGCGAACTATTCTCAAGCACGACGTTAAATCATATTTCACCTCACCTCACCTCCTATTTTAGAACACTTGATTATTCCATTGAAGATATTTACATTTATTGAATAATGAGCATTGCAGTCTAAGTAAACTTAGGCTCAGTATTATTCGTTACACTGCTATACTGAGTCTAACAAAACCTTGTGGAAGGTCGCGTCAGGTAACCTTTGAGCGACCTATGACCGCCCAATCAAACGCGAGACGACCGAACGGATTTAACCAATCAGACAAGGGTTACTATTTAGGGTTCGGCGGGACTTACAAAATGGATTTTCTCTTCCACGGTCGCCAACACTGATCTAACAACACAGATATATGACCTGCAGAATATACGCTTTTGGGTTTCTGTTGACATGGTTATAATTAGCTAATATTTCCACAAGCTGACATCCTTGATTACTGACAAAACGCTATTTTCAGCGACTGTTTACTCACTGTTGTGGCGTGTTCCATATGCATCACTCGGAAGCGATCGTACGGAAAATAGCATTCGGAATCGTTCGGGTACAAAACATTTTCGAGGTAAAAGTTCAAAAGGTATTTGCGAATGTCAGCTTTTTTACATGAATGTAGATATTTATTTCGAATATGACTATTATATTCACAACGTGTTTTGAATTTCGTTCAAACACTTTTCATTATGCACGTGAGCATGGAAGGGATAATATTCGACGCGCAAATCTTGCGTATTTGAAGCCAAATTCAGGTTATTCGCGGAAAAAAGCCTAATTATTGCGTCACAGTAAATAATCACTCACAATTTCAGAAATATATACTGGACAAAATAAGTTAGGGATATTGGTATTTTTATGATTGATATTTTATCAGTGTGTCAATGAATGAATAGATAATTATTCATAATTTCAAAATTTACATATATCCCTAACTATTTTTGTCCAGTATATAGTATGACCAGAAATTATTGAGAATTTTAGGAATATGTGTAATTGGATTTCTCGTATAAACAACCTTGACCAACTATCAAGTGCTTGGTTTCATTCAAGAGAGACAACTCCGTTAATCCTTTTTTCATTAGTTTGTGAAGGGTTATCCCCCTTTGTTTACTTGCTAGCAGACGACATTTTCAATGATCCTCAGTATGGATGATTTAGAGAAAGTTAGAGGAAATTGATTTTAGAGTATTATACATCAGATCAGCTAAAGTGATTTCAAGTAGAACAGGCATCCCTTTGTCCACTGTTTATCGTGTTTTGAAAAATATTGCAAATGGATATGGCATTGAGCACCAGGGAGGCGCAGGTAGGCCCAGAAAATTGACTGTCGGTGACAGGAGGCGGCTTGGTATTCTTGTTTCTAAAAACAAACGAAGGAGTTTAGAAAACTTAAGGCTGGATATGATTGATAGAGGAACTGTGGCTGTCTGTAAGGAGACAATTAGAACTGAGCTGCATGCAATGGGTTGGCAGAAAAGTCGAGAAATTCCATCACCGATCATGAAACCTGAACAAAAGGAGCGAAGGTTGAACTGGTTCTTACAGCATAGAAATTTTAACTGGGGCAATGTGATTTTCTCAGATGAAAGTTCTGTGTGGCTGTTACCTAATACGATGAAATTCGGGACCAAACAAACTGAAAAACCTTTGTATCAGCGTCAAAAGTACAGTCCGAATTTAACGTGTGGGTTGGCATATCTGTGTTAGGGGCAAAGCCCCTCTGTGTATTTGAAGGGATTATGAACAGTCAGCGGTACACAGATATTCTCGAGGGACATTTACTTCCATCTGCTCACGTGTTCAATGGAAACTTTTGGGATTTTCCAGCAGGACAACGACCCAAAACATCGTTCAAAGCATTCACAGGCCTGGTTTCGGACTCAAAATATGACATTATTAGATTGGCCAAGCTATAGCCCTGACCTAAATCCAATAGAAAATGTTTGGGGACTTATGAAGGAAAGTGTCAATAAGAAAAATCTGACAAATATTGCTGAAATGAAAGAAGAGGTGGTCCGATATTGGGACAGCATGGACCACGTCTTTCTAACTTCTTTGATCAGTAGTATGCCCCGCCGCATTGAAGCCTGCACTGCTGCCCATGGTGACTTGACAAAATACTAACTGTTCACCTGTCTTTGAATCTGGAGTTATGTTCTGCTAATATTCACATTTAATATGTGAGTAATGAGTGAAAAAAATTAAAAAATTACAATCTATAAATTCTCAATAATTTCTGGTTGTACTGTATATACTAGTCAACTGTTAGACCATTTCGTTTGGCAAAACCATTTCGTGATTAAACACTGGAAAATGAAAGTTAGATCTCGTTCGCTGTGATCAGGCAATTCCTTCTGGCTAAACACAGACAAAAGTGTCAGTACGCCCAATCAGCTCATTGCTGCCTCAAGGGGCAACAGGGGCAGATACAACTTTTTGAGAAATAGGGGGTGCACACTATTGAGAAAAGGAGGGGTGCACATTTCATTTTCACCCGAGTTTCAATGGACATTTAACAAACTTTCAGCACCAAGAGGGCGGGGTGGGGTGAGCATCCCTGCAAACCCCCACCCTTCACCCCGATCCGCCTATGGGCAGTGTAGTTGAATTGGTTGATTGATCTTTGTTTAACGCCGCAATATTCCAGCTATATGGCAGCAGTCTGTAAATAATTGAGTCTGGACCAGACAATCCAGTGTTCCAACAGCATGAGCATCGATCTGCGCAGTTTGGATACAATGACGTGTTAACGAAGTCAGCCATCTTGAGCACCCGATCCTGTTAGTCGCCTCTTACGACAAGCACGGGTAACTGAAGATCAATTCTCACGCGGATCTTCACTGGTAAAGTGTAATTGAAAGGCTGTTCTAATCTACTCCTGGCACACGCGTCTCGATGTCTCGCAAAACAGTCAGGGCTGGTGTGGTTTCTTACGAAAGAACTGAGAAAAGCTCCGCGACTTCAATGAAACTGACTATACATGTACGGGAACAAAGATTGTAAAAGGATTTGAGTAAAGGGAGATAACTCTGTAACGCTTATACCGAGTGAGACCATCTATAGTGCGTTTGGCTCAAAAGCGGACCGATGAATTGCAATCTGACTCGAAAACTAATAAACATATAACACTCAATGAAACGCTGATCATAATCAAAACATCAGACCAACTCTGATGATTTGTGCAGAATTTATGTCCTAAAATTAAAAAAGTTGTTTAACAAACTATCATTAAAATATTGACAGTTCTATTTTGCACGAGGGAGGAGTGCAGAGAAAGGGACAGCCAGGTGTGCGAGAAAGGATGGAGACGGCACAGCACAGGTTAATGAATCATTAACTTTGTCGGCATTTGTGCACGTGCTTCTCTAACACCTGGCTGTCCCTTCCTCTGCACTCCTCCTCGTAAAAATAGTGAACTGTGTCAATATTTTAATGATAGTTTGTTTAACAACTTTTTAAATCTTATTACATAAATTCTGCAAACAAATCTCATAGAGTTGGTCTGATGTTTTGATTATGATCAGCGTTTCATTGAGTGTTATATGTTTATGAGTTTTCGAGTCAGATTGCAATTCATCGGTCCACTTTTTGAGCCAAACGGACTATACATGTACGGGAACAAAGATTGTCAAAGGATTTGAGTAAAGGGAGATAACTCTGTAACGCTTATACCGAGTGAGACATCTAGTTATCTATCCATCCACAGTAAACTCTGGTACCCCACGATTTCTGTCGCCGCTTTTCTGGGAGACAAACATTTCAGTGACATGGAACTACACTTATACCATATTTCAGACACCTCCGTGGCCGTGGTGTAACAAGTCAAACTTGGACTGGTGGGGTCAGTGCCAATATACTGAGCCTGCGTGGTGTTTCTGTGTTGAAACATGGCATGGTATATCTGGTTAGCTCTATAAAGGAGTACACGCAGAATAAAATCCCTACATATGTATAGACCACTTTCTGCTGTATTAACGAGTGAGGTGAGTGAGTTTAACCTTTAGCAATATCAAGGCAGAGAATAGGTTTCACGCATTGCACCCATATGGGGAATCGAACCCTGGTCATCGGCGTGACGAGCGAGCGTTTTAACCATTAGACTGACTGCGTTTGGTTTTACGCCGCTTTTAGCAATATTCCAGCAATATCACGGCGGGGGACACCAGAAATGGGCTTCACTCATTGTACCCATGTGGGGATTCGAACCAGGGTCTTCGGCGTGACGAGCCAACGCTTTAACCACTAGACTACCACATCCGCCACTATAGCCAAAATAAAACAACAAAAGAATCACTTGGATATTTTACCTGGCTTCTTTTGTAGCATCAGTCTCAAATCGGAACCGCCTCCGTGGTGTAGTGGTTAGAGCGTCCGCCCGGAGAGCGGAAGGTCGCGGGTTCGATCCCCGACCGCGTCATACCAAAAGACGTTAAAATATGGTACTTGTTGGTCCCTGCCTGGCGCTCGGCATTAATGGGTACAACAAGGACTGGTCGGCTCGGAGTCAGTATAACGTGTCTGAGTGGGGTATTCATGCTTCACTGCGGCATGGTATCTCAGTGGGCTAGCACTATAAAACCAGCTTAAGTCTGGGCTAGTACAAGCAGCCGCACATACATATACACACGCATGCACGTCGTCATATGAGCGAAATATTCTCAAGCACGACGATAAACCCAATTTCACCTCACCTCACCTCAAATCGGTGAACTGAAAGGATTTACCGTTGAAGTTGCAGATATCCACGTGTTCACATTAATTGAAGAACACTAAGTTAGGTCAACAATACATATCACTGAATAACCCATTCCATCTCGACAGATGTTTTCAGAGTTAAACACGAGTTATAAAGCCATTAGCTTCCATGATTATATACTACAAACAAAAAGTATGGGAACACCCTAAACTTTGACAGTCATATATAAACTTGAACGGGGTGAGGTCATTTATACTCTAAGGTAAATGCAACCGTGTGCTTAATGGGCACTTTAAACGACACGTTAGAACATGCAGTGAAGCAACTGAATCAATATTCGTTGAGTTTGAGTGCAATGAATCATTGCCCAAAATAGCGAAAAACAAGGGTGCCGAAACACCAGCACCATGTTTGATTCAAACGTACAAACAGCCTAAAGTACTGTCGGAAATGCTAGAAAAATGCTTTTTGACTTATATTTAAAATTCAGAGGTATTACTGTTACTTAAATAACAAATATCACTTTAAGAAACATCTACCTAATGTAGACCGAGGGAATTAATTTTGAGACATGCCCTAAAATGTGGTTTTACTGATGAAAATGCCAAAAATAACGGGTAGTTGGACGTTATTTGATACAAACATTAACTGCCTGTGTTACGTCATCAGCATGAACGATATCGACAGGTGAAATTGACACCTGAGCACACGTTCGGGGGGAGGGGTCATCTCAATAGATGTTTTCTTCAAAATGTTGAATATGTGTACGTATAGCATACGTATTGGTTATGTAATGGGATCATTTGTGTATGTATGTATGTGTGTTTGTTTTGAAATAAACATACGAATGACTGTACATTGGAAAGAATCCTATCACTTGTGTTATCTTATCGATTGATTGTAGAAATGTGCAACGTTTTAATAAATGTTTTGAAAGTCAACAGTATATTTCATTGCAAAAATATGGATGTAATTCGATCAGTTTAATCTAGTTGTGAACATTGGATTAAAGATTTAACGAAGTCACTGGTGTAGTTTCTTTAAAATATATATATTCTTCTTCTCAAGTTTGTAGACCGCCCGTCTAAGTACTCCCTTCTCAAAGTTTTCAAGGATGGTTTTACATCCCGGTTTTGCTTTTGAGACGGTCCCTGTCTTGTCTGATCTGTTTACAATATTGTAAACTAGTTGGTAAGACATACCAACAGCTCTACAAGTTCTGTAATAAACCCTTTCTAAACTAATGAAAGGTTTACCTCTGTCTTTTGCAAGCACAAAAAACTTATAAACCTTTGCAAGAATTGACTGCAAATAGTTGGCCATAGTGGACGCTGTGATAAAGATGTGCATGCATGACGGGAAACTTATTTATCAAGACTTAACATTTATATTAATATTTCTTCAATATAGAAACGATAGTTAAATAAAGTAACACAAACATTCAACAATTATTTGTTAAAGAAAACCGTTGATTCATATTTTTACACCACCTGTATTATTAGCATAAATGTAAAGACTATTTCAGATATCTGTTGTTGAACTCTGAAAAAGTCCTAAGTTGTTGTTTTGGTACCATATTCTCTCCTGTAAACTGCCCTTTAAATGCATGGGAATGTTAAATCGATAGAAATAAAAATTAGGTACACTATAGGCGAGTTGATATATTGACAACATAGTACATTTATCACCTTTATCAAAGTATTAAGGCTAAAAAGCATTTTTCTAGCATTTCCGACAGTACTTTAGTGCATGTGGATGACACTTCCCATGCAGCTTGTGGCAACATTTCATTTAAAAGATGACAGTATTGAAGTATCGCAACTTATCCATGCCACAGCGCAAACCGTTAGGCGCCCACGACAGAAGCACCACGTTTAAGTTTATATATGGCTATCCAATTTTAGGGTCTCATTTTAGGATGAGAGCAATTTTTCCCATACATTTTGTTTGTAGTATATTTTAGTTGCATGGCACGATATAGTTAAAATATTATATTAGCGCACAATGTCTTGCGTTTCAAGACTCAACATTGGAAGGGATTACCTCCCTTAGTTCACTCGCCAACATTATGGCGAGCTGTTGCCAAATCGCCCATTCAATAGGCCTCGGACTCTTTGAACACAACGTTTAACAGTAATTAAAACATCACAACCTGACGTATGAGGAAGCAGACATGTGGCTGTGTAATTTTGAGTACACTTTCAGCATTATTCCCGTGGCAGGGCATCCTAGAAATAGGCTTCAAACACTGTACCTGTCCAGGGGATCAAACCCAGTTCACGTGGGTGATGATCGAATGAACTAAAAGGCTACCACACCGCTGGTGGTTAGAGAAGGTACATGTTAACCTAAACCAGGACACGTGGGCCACCACGAATAGTTACAGGTTGTTCAGCTTGACCTGAGCTACTCTACATATGCATGACCCGGGAGGTCAAATGACACAAACGGCAGGTCGAGTTAACTTCATTAAATAGGGAGCAAAGAATGGTACGTTCATTTAAAACATGCATGGATTCGTTACAAAACTTGTCCCGGAAAACACTTCTGAAAAAACAACAATCATTTCATGTTTTAATTGAGTTGTTTATACAGTCACATGCCATTAGTTTGGTTTACTAACTTTACAACGTACAGACGTCAGTTACTTTCACAATCCGATTCACTCTCGCCGTCACTCTACACCAAGTTCAATTATCACTTTTTCTATTTTATGTTCAACAGCAATATGTTTGTAGCTTCATTTTTAAGGACAGTTAGGATATTGCTGACGGTTTCCCGACACAGATGTGAAACAGCGACCTTGTCTCGGCTGTTTGGAAATGTTGACAATCAAACTGACAAGGTGCACCCCTTCACAATAATAGACCCAACCAGCTGTGACACGGTCATGCAATTCGTTAGTATACACTTGATCTGGTCAAGGTGAACAAGCTGCAACACTAACTTGTCATTACAATGAATGTTTTGCTGTTGCAAACATGAGAAAAAGACAACATACATAACAATGTTTTATTGTTAATTTATACTCGGCATGAATACAATCCTTGTTGATAATCACATTGGAATGGAAAAACGCTCTCAGAATTTGGTCCCATGGAAGAAGAGTGGACAAGACTGGTCAACCAACTGGTCTGGAAACCTGAACATTTAGCACTTGGTAAAGACACCGAAGACGGTCTGGATGTATTGAAGTATTACAGCTCTGAGATATCATCCGGAGTCAAGTTAAATGTGATCCATTAACAAGCACTGACCAAGGTTCTCCAACTGTACAAAGGCCAAATCACCATCGGTGTTGATGTCAACGGAACATCGTGCTCTTCCACATCCCGTGTAATGCCGTTGTGATGCCGGAAGTGGTATCCCTATTTGGGAAATTCTTCCGAATATTCAGGATTCGACTTTCTGTAAGACTATTTCGAGATACAAGCTTCACACGCACTCAGTGATATATTTATATACAAGTTGGCGATTCATATTGGAATGTCAGTTGGGTAGGTCTACTTCTTGGCCGCTGCTAGTTCTTTCTCTTTCTCCAGGCATGCCACAACGCCTTTCCGCATCTCATCGACAGCCTCGAACTCCGTCAGACCAAGACGACGTTTGTTGGAGAGGTCGTAGACGCCGCCCACGCTCTCCGTGTGCTCGCCGTGGATGCCTAAAAACACAATTTTAATACCTCTAACTAAATTTCCTTAAAACTTGCGTTGGGTCAATTTCAATCCCGTTTCCAACCACCCCAAAAAGATATCAATCGCTTTTACGTTAAATCCGGCAACTGATAGTTTTGGCTTGTTCGCAAATGAAACAAATTCTTCCCAATCACCTCTGGCTTTTCAAAACAATTTTTTTTACAGCAACAATCAAGCTTCTTAACATGGCATTTACAAGCTGGTCTGATGAGGACTAATGTATATGGATATGCAACTTCTTTATTGCAATTTGTGACTTCTGAATTGTTACATCACCGTTTTAGCATCTAGAAGTTTTTTTATCCATAAAAATAGTTCTTCAATTCTCAAGCTATGACAGCTGTTTGTTAATAATTTGAAAAGATGGGATTAAAACTGAGCATCAATCTATACAAAGGTGATCCATTGTAAGGCCTCTTACTAGCATGGGTTGAAGACATTCAACTGGATCTTCACAGTTCGGTCTGACTCGGAAAGCGAGCCAAAGGTATTAATGAACCTCTTGTTTGGGTTTGTCACCAAAATAATGTTTGACAACAGCAAAATGATGTGTTTTATATCGCAAAATAATAATAAATACCTCTTGGTTGGATGTGGAGTTTCTCACAGAATTCCTTGAAGTCAGGCTGAGCGGCCAGATTGGGGATCTTCATGTGCACGGAGGCACGGAGAGCTGTGCCCAAGTTGGAGGGGCAGAAGGTCAAGTTGCCCAGGCCTTTCTTTTTGGCAAATGACAGACCACTTCCCTCCATTGTCCTGATAGCCTAAAAACATAATAGCAGTTGTGAGATGGGTGCAAAAATGATTCATTTGTGACATCCATTCAAACAAAGAAAAGCTGATAGGACGAGCGAGCGACTTGGTTTACCACAATTCATCAAGTTTTCAGCAATATCACAGCAGGTGGGTACTTTAGAAATGGGTTTCACACTTTGTACCTCGTGTGGGGAATCGAACTGGGTCTTCGGCTTCAGCGAATGCTTTATGCACTAGACTACCCTACGTAAATAGCTTACCGCCACCAGCCTTCTGTAGACGGCTCCCAAGTCGCCGCCCTTCTGCATGGATATGAGACGGAGATGGTCCTCCTCGTTCACCCACACAAGGAAGGTCTTGTCGTTGTTGTGGAAGATGCCTCTTCCAGAAGGCCAGTCGTCGTAGCCGCTGGCATCTCTCAAAAACCTGGTACAGAAAGTTTTAAATAGGATTAGTTTAATTTAGCCATATACTTGACATTTCAAAATGGATTGTAACCCATGAAAATACCAGATTGGTGATGCAGACAGGGGAACATAGAACTTTGGGGAGTGAAGCAACTTGTTAAGCATGGATAACAGCTGTGTAGATCTGTGTTAAACCTGGTCTTCAGAAAGAGGTGACGTTTGTGGATCTGGTTGTTGGTTCACCGACCTTGGTTGATGTATGCCTTGCTATCCCAGTTGCTAAGATCGATGTTCATGTCTTTCAAGGATTTACAGCTTGAATGCTTCCGAGTGAAGACTCATATCACAGCAGCCAAATTTTTCACTAGTCCTTACAAACTAGTGACTAAAAGATAGTAATGCAGCAATCATTCCACCTATATTGAGGCCGTATGTAAATATAGAGATTGGGCCAGACAATTGGGTACTAGACATGTGTCAACCAAGTCAGCTAGAGTCAGGCAAGCCCACTGCCCCCATAACCCACTGACCTGTCATCGTCCTTGAAGAGGAAATGGTCCGCAACCAACTGTGTCTGGTCCTCTTTCTTCATGCCCTCGAGAGGGTAGTACTTGCCAGCCAGCTCACCAGAGAACTTCTCGAAGGCGGCCTTGGTGTCTTCCTCCATCTTCAGACGATCCTGGGAAGCAAAGGTTACCTTGTGCATGAGTAACCAGTTTTCGAAGTGACCATGTCATTTTCACTTGAATCGAGCAGACCCCAAATGAACATGGGTTGAATACGCTTACACTGTTTCAAGAAATATTGAATGGTTAAGTCCATTTGATTATTGGTCTGGAAAATAGTTATCCAAATATACTGGACAAAAATAGTTAGGAATATATGTAAATTTTGAAATTATGAATAATGATCTATTTATTCATTGACACACTGCTAAAATATAAAAGCATAAAAATACCAATATCCCTAACTTATTTTGTCCAGTATAGTTATACCAACAAAACCAACCATGAGGCACCCTTCTGCAATAGTTGCATGACAATATAAGAAAGTTATGAAAGTTGTAAGTCTATTTTGCTTACCTTTGTAAAGCAAAAAATAAACTTTAAAAAATGTAATGAAAAGTAAAAGCAAAACGTTTTTTACAAGCCTTGTTATCTGTGAAACCATTTATGTAAGTAGTACCCAGGCCTTTTCATATTCCTCACAAAAAAATTAAGCAAAAATCATTTTCAGTGTAACATCTTTGTCAATCTCCACAGCGATTTTTTGCCGACATGTTACTGCAAGGTAAATAAATATTCAAAGAATACATAACCTTAAGTGACTGTCAAATTTAACCAAACCTGTAGAGGTTTTCAATTCTTTGAAGAGAGTCGTCCTTGGGGTACATATTATGCATTTTCCAAGCTGAAAATGTCATGTGACAGTTGTATCAATGTTTTTGAATAAAAATATTGTACAATAAATAAAAATCGTTTTATTTATTACACGGCCCCCACCTCGTGGAGTTACCTCCCGTTGCGCATGCGCACCAACTGGGTAAGCACCTAGGCCCGTATCATCATTCCTTCTGCTGAATAAATCAGTGAACAGAATTGCGGGGAGGCGGGAGGCCCTAGGTTTGGTTAATTCTTTTCAAGGACGACATCTTCAACAGACTCATTGAAAACCTCAGGGACAGGGAATTTGTCAAAGTTAATTCTTTCATAGAGATCGTCCTTGGGGTACATATTATGCATAAACACAGACTCACAAAGACCTGAGGCCAGGGAGGAGGGAATTCTGTCAAAGCACACACAAATAGCTATCGTTAATTGAATAATGTAACAGACGCCATAATCACTCACCTGTCACGGTTTGTGCTTCCGCGAGAGGCATTATGGGAGGGTAACTGACAGGTAGGAAATGTACTCAAATACGACCTCGCATGTTTAGCATAAGAATTCGCACATGGTGCGAATGTAAACAAAACCCCACCCACCTTGTGTCGATTAGAGAGCACCGGAGGGGGGAATTTAAAAACGCTCACTACCGACCTATATTCTCCGTAGAGGATCGAAAGGAGGTTAAACACCCAGCAGCGGATAGGTCAATAAAAACACAGTATTGAACAGCAGCGTCAACAAAACCAATGAACCAAGACTCACTCGGTCAGGGTGGCAGGACACTGTCCACTGGAGAGAACAGAACGGCCAAAGCTCGCACGATTACGGGAATGTGTATCGAGCTGATAGTGCCGAATAAATGTGCTAGGCCGGCTCCAAATAGCGGCAGAGCAGATCTCTTCAATGGGGAGTGCCGATGCAAAAGCTTTTGATGCGGCTATTGCCCTGACCGAGTGAGCCTTCAACCCCTCAGGGGAGGCTTGCCCTTAGCCTGATACGCAGCACAAATAGCCGAGACGAGCCAGCGGGACAAAGTCTGCTTGCTCGCCGCGGCAGCCCAGCCTTCCCGCCACCGTAACAGCAGAACAGATGGGTACCCGTACGGATCCGTCGTGTTCGTTTGAGATAGACCTTGAGTGTCTTGCGGACATCCAACGAGTGAGTGCTTGTTGCAGAGGTCCCCGATGTGGAAGGCTGGGTAAGAGTGGGAAGTTCGATAGGAGCTGTCACATGGAAAGCGTGATCGACCTTCGGGCTGTAAGTATCGGGGAGGCGAATACTGACATGATCAGCGTGAAACAGTCAGCGCCGGGTCGGACGACATAGCATGCAAATCGCCGACCCTACGGCCAGATGTTACCGCCACCAGAAATACAGCCTTCCAAGTTAACAACTGAATGGAAATAGCCGATAGGTGTGAGAAAGGGTACGAGAGGGTGCTGCCCCAGAAGAGCACCATCGACAGGGATGTGAAAGGTGGAAGTAGCGGTGGAGTAGCCATGAATGGTCGAAGCCGCCAGGCCTTCTTCCAAACGGGCTTGCAAAAACTCCAATACTCGGACTAAATCCGCAGAAAAGGGATCTGCAATCCCCCTATCTGAACACCAGCGCGCATAGCGGGACCACCTATCCTCATACTGAACGTTTGTCGAATCCCGCCTCGAAGCCAGAATTGTGTCTGCAACTGCTGCAGGAATTCCCGCGTGCTTCAAGGCTAGACCTGACAGAGGCCAAGCCACCCACTGAATCCTTGGATTGGGGTGGGGCGCTCCGTTCTGAGTGAGAATGTCCGGTTGCAAAGGTAATAGAACAGGAGGCTCAGCCAGAAACCTGAGAATTACCGGAAACCAGCTCTGTGACGGCCAAAGCGGTGCCAGTAGCACAAGCAGCCGAGCTGGCTGGGTGGACAGCTGTGAGAGGACACGGGGAATGAGTGGTAACGGCGGGAACGCCAAGAGCACTTTGCCCGTCCAATCCAGCAGGAAGGCGTCGGCAGCCAACGCCCTTGGGTCCGGTATTCGAGAGCAGAACACAGGTGTCTGATTCGTCCCGCCGGACGCAAACAGATCCACCTGGAACGACCCGTACAACTGGGAGATAACTCCGAATATCTGCCGGTCAAGCATCCACTCGTGCGGGGCCAGCCCCAGGAGATAAACAGGGAGTACCTGACAATCGCACTGGTCGCACCAGAGGAGAAAGTCCCATGTCTCCCGGAGGAGCGCTCGGGACACCGTGCCGCCTTGCCTCAGGATGTACGACATGGCCGTCTGCTTGTCCAACTGAAGACGAACCACCTGGCCCTGGACATGCTCTCGGAAGCGCTCGAAAACCAACCGCACAGCTCTCAGTTCCAACACGTTGATGTGAAGGTGGGCTTCAGCTTCGGACCAGAGTCCGGACACCGACAGGCTGCCCAGAACAAACCTGAGCCCACCCCACCCCACCCCTGCACTAAGGTGAGGGACACATCGGTCTGAACCGTAAGAGCTGGCGTCGGGATTTCCAAAGGGACCCCCCTGGAGAGATTCCCGACAATGGTCCACCCTCCTGCTCCTCAACCTCCCCTGTGTCCATGGACTCGTCGCCCGAGTCCGAGGCTGGGTCTCCTCGCGAAGAGGACCCGAACCCCGACCCAGTGGGCGGCCTAGCACCAGTCACAGAGGAGAGGGAAGAACAGACAGAGCGCCCCGCGTCAGCACCTGCCATCACGCACGAACCCCGGTCCCGAGAAGCTGGAGGCAGACCAGGCAGAACTGGTGCCTCCGCTCTCATGGGGCGGGACGGCGCAGGGACCGGAACCCCAGGAATCATCAACGGACCCTGCGCCAACTCCGAGAGGGGGACTGGGAGCGAAGCCTCCCCCTCCGGGGCAGCCGAGGCGTCCGGACCCGAAGCCAGAGGCAATGGATCGACAGACACCTCCAGGCTGAGGGATCGAGCCGGGCTCGGCGATCCCACCCCCGACTCTCCGTCCCCTGCTCCGAGTTGGCGAGGAACTCCTGGCGGAGACCTCCAACTGACTCGTGAACAAGGGACTTCACCGCAATATTACAACCACGTGGCATGCTAAACTTCCCGCCATGGAAGAGCAACATGTGCGTAAACCACGGGAAAGTTAGCATAAAATAATTAATACAAAGTCACAATTATGAAACAACCGACCGCAAAGCTTTACTTTTCCTTACAAGGACAAAATAAAGACCATACATACAGGTGGTGGCGTCTCAGACATTATTCTCTTAAGTTCACAAGAGTACAGCTCTGCTCTACACATGCGACTTACTTGGCAGTGACAGCAGAAGTAATGATGATACGGGCCTAGGTGCTTACCCAGTTGGTCCGCATGCGCAACGGGAGGTAACTCCACGAGGTGGGGGCCGTATAATAAATAAAACGATTTTTATTTATTGTACAATATTTTTATTCAAAAACATTGATACAACTGTCACAGGACATTTTCAGCTTGGAAAATGCATAATATGTACCCCAAGGACGATCTCTATGAAAAAGAATGCTTTATCTGATAACATTGACATCACCCGAACACAACCACCCTCAGAAACATGCAAATGTGTGGCATGAATGTGCTCCACTCTTCACACATGCATCCTGATCGGTGTAAACCAACATGTAATTATACCTCAGGCACAACAAGCAGGTCCTAACTTCATATTTATGGATAATAATGCCCGTCCATGGATGATAATTCCCGAGAAAGAGTTGTTCACGATGTTTAGATCAACAACATCACACATATGGACTGAGCCGCAAGGTCACTTGATCTTAATGCCATTGAACATGCTTTGGGCATTATTTGAAGTGTTTACGGTCTCCATGTTCACCCCCAGACTCTGGATGACCTTGCGCAGGCGTTACAGAGAGAATGGCAGAACATTCTACAACAGCAACTTTAAAGGCTCATTTGGTCAATGCAAAGACTTGCAGAAGCTTGCATTTGTACTCATGATCATACCCGTTACTGTCCAAAACGGACTTGAACCTTTATGTTATCATTTTGCTCCATCAATGCAGCACAATGTGTACATATGTTTCACCTTTCTATTGCAACATTCCATGATTTGCAATTTCAATAAATGAAAATGTAACGAGACTACAAATTTATGTTGCTTAACTTTTTGTGAGGAGTATATCTTAGGGCCATAAGCTGTCTCCAAGAAATTTACAGGTCAGGGTGATATATTTCTCAAAGCAGTAGAACAGAAAGCTCCGCAACCATTTGTCACTGACCATTAGAAGTACAACTGGGATATCACTGAACCCACGGTTATAACATTTAAAAAATTGGATGTGGTAACCACATAATGTTACAACCCTCCCGAAAACACAAGGAACATTTCCAATCCTTGCTGGACCATCAGATTAACTCTGACATTGACTTACTTGTTTGGTAAGGACGGGTGGGAAGCCATACTTGTCGTGGCTCCTGCCGACACGGACGCGGGTGGAGACGATGTAGTCGCCAGATGGGTCAAGGTCAGCGAACTCCAGCTGCTCCTTGCTACCCATGTTTGGCTCTGGGTGGATAAGCCCATCAACCTTGTGGTAGTCTTTGATGACAGCTTCGAAGACCTCGCCGAAGACGGTGTAAGCTTTGGGGTCGCAGGCGTAGATACCGACACCGCTCTCCAGGTTCTTGCATCCTAAGGGAAATGAAGGTATGAGTTGATACACTCCAACCTGAAGCATCTGTTAACTATTAATAGCTTTGAAGTTATGAAACCCAACAATCATTGGCTCTTTAAAACGTCAGCTACCTGCACGTTCAGAAAGACCAGTCCAAGCATCATGCCCGACAGGCGAGAGAGGTATGCAAGGTCACTGATCTTGAGGAGTCAGTTATTTCTGGTTATTTATCAGTTGGTTAAGGTCACAAGCTTTGCCGATACTCTTGTACTTAGAACATACTGGCATTGAAAAAGACTATATATGCCCATCTCACAAACGCATTTTCTGAACGTTATCACGACTGGGCATTAGTTTAAATACTCATAACCTGCTCCCAATGTGCTTCGTCCATTGAGTGAGTGAGTTGGGTTTACGCCGCTTTTAGGAATATCCCAGCAATATCACGGAAGTGGATACCAGAAATGGGTTTAACACATTTAACCAACGTGGGGAATCGAACCCGGGTGTTCGGCGTGAAGAGCGAATGCTTTATCCACTTGTCTACACCAACGCCTCTCCCCCACTGGAAGCTGTATCGCTTATCTTCAGAATTACATAAACTAATTCTGTATACGTGACCTCTGGCGAGGGAGATTGTGTAGACAAATAACATCAATTCTGGAGCTGCATCTACACCCTGTACTTGACCAATTATTGATACATTATGCATGCGAGCGAGCGAGTTGTTTTATGTCGCTTTCAGTAATATTACAGCAATATCACGACGGGGAACACCAAAAATCGAACCCGGGTCTTCGTCGTGATGAGCGAACGCATTAACCACTAGGTCATTATGAATGTGTAAAATATACAGTTTACCTTCGTCATAATAAACTTTCTCAGAATGCATTCGGGAACATTCCCTGGATACAATTCCAAAATCCTGTTGTTTATCATCACAACAAAAGTACCAATTCCCTGGATGAGCATTTTTGGGAATTGACAATATGGCTATGTCAACAATCGAGACAATTTTCTCTTAATGAAACGAATAGTACAGCAAATTCGCACACAACAACCGTCTACTACCTTTGAGCACTATAATTTGAACAAGAGATCAGTAATTGTACTTGAGTAACAATAGGCTACATATGGATGACTGAACGTTAAACAGTTGATACATCAGAAAAGTTACCTCACTTGTGCGAGAAATGTGCGAAGAAACAGATCGACGAATTAAGGGAGGCAACTCCAGCGGGCCAGGAATTAAACTGGACATTTTACTGGCGTTTCAATCAGAATAGCGGACGCTCAACGTGCGGATTTTATCTAGCAATCTTGCCAAAATCCTCCCATGTAAAATTCAATTTAATCTTCCTAACATTTTCCACCATAAACGAAAAAGCAGTATGCCACGTAAACAATACACACGGATGTTTTATCCGTGGTTTTGTTTCACTTCTCAACAGCTATCATGGCGGCATGAATCGACTGGAGGACTGGGCGTGGTTGCCTTACAATACGCGCACTCCTTTATCTGCTATCTGTTACTTCTCACAAGATTAACAGATAAAGAGCTAAAAAATGAAAAGTTGAATGTCCCTGTATTGTGCTGCTAGCTCACTAGCCACACCAAAGAGTTCAGATATAAGACCGTGTTTAAATACCAATGAACTCAAATCTGTCAAAATCCGCCATTACGACTTTGCAGGATATCGTGGATTTGTTGGTTCGTCTTCGAATTGATAATATGAGTCCAGATTTCGGGAACATACTTAAAAATATATTAACCTATACTATTAATACGACCTCTAACTTAACCTGGTAAGGACAGTAAGTCAATAAGGTCTAAATGAACAGGGTGGAAATATTTAAACAGCTTCGGTATTTCAGAAACTCACATAAACACTTAAATATGTTTAAATTACAGATCTAATTCTGTTCCAGAATATTTCTATCAGACATCTAAATACTGAACTGGGAAAAATTGTGAGAAAATCGAAACCATTGATACATATTAATGTCAAAATTCTTGTTCATACTGTATAAGAATCGTGTTTTTCTACAGATTCTGCATTAAACTATATAAAAAAAACCTACTCACCTGATCGAATACAGTCTGCCAGAGTTCCTCCGAGATCCGTCTTTAGATCCTTGAGTTTGTCATACCTTTCTTGGGTTAAATGTTTTTTCAACAGGGACTTGCAGGTATCCGGGGACGCTTTCGAAAGCCTTTCCCACAATGCTTGTAAGTCAGCGTTGCCGGCTGGGGTATTTCCAGATGCCATCTCGACTTTTGCCTTGTAATCTGAATACATTTGGACGCCGGCTCTTATATACTGTACAAGGTAGCGGACACGCGGACTGTGCTCTCTTGGGTCAACTAGCTCTCGTCCTATCGCAGACGTTAACACACAAGCTGCCTAGCAACAGCACAAGCGACGATTCAAATGTCTGCTTTCGTGGCGAATATACAGCTAAAAATGCGTGACCTGCTGTTTAGAGCAGCGCTGGACGTCTGTGTGAGTATTTTAGCTCCAGCAGCTGTGTTAACGGTGTTTCAACCGACTTAGACTCGCACAAGCGAAATGGACGTCTGAACACTGCGGAACCCGTTGTGTGTTTCAAGCCGGCCGTGTTGTGATATCCTCTTATCCCTTAGCTACCAGTTCGACCGATTAGAACAGGGAACGTATGAGGTTTCACGTCTGGCTATAAGTTATTCAGCCGGTATACGGAGGGCAACACCTCCGACATGCTTGAACATTCATGAACCACTGACGGGTTTTGACCGTTGTGAATACAACAGTAAAGCCATACATAATGCAGTTGAACGTAAATACGTCTATACACATACGCGTACAACGTGATAAAACTGTATTAATTTCACATTCATCGGCCCATCCAAGTTAAAGTACGAATGAACATTTACTGCAGTTAATCATGACACTGGACTACATATATACTTACAGTAACGAATAAATTGACAAATATATCGTTAGTATTTTATAAATGTCGTAAATAAACTGTAAAATGTACCTGAATATACCGCGTGTATCTATCTGTCCTCCTAGCGCCAGCTCAAATAAAGATGCGTGCGGCAGTTCACGTCCTCCTGGTATTGAGCCGGATGTGACGCGGAAATGTTTGCAGCCGAAGCCTGTTGAAAGGATGACCTTCGCCGTCCTGTTACCACATCATGAATGGTGTCAGCCTTTGCTGCGAAAAGATCGTGAATCTCGTGAGCCACGCGATGTGTTAGAAAACACGGACGGCACGTGCTCCTCGTGGACTCGTGACGGGATACTTGCACTTGGTGTTCTCCGTGAATAAACAGATAATGTTGTTTGTTTATTGTTCAACGCTGGAATCAGCATTGTTTTTAGCTCATTTACGTGGAGGTATGTAGAATAATCGACAAACCAGTGGGTAATATCATGAACAATCTCCACACGATCGGGGTTCCTAACCACCCGATTCGCCTACATTTGTTTGTTTATTGTTCAACGCTGCAATAAACACTGCTAAAGCTCATTTACGTGGAGGTATGTTGAATAATCGACAAACCAGTGGGTAATATCATGAACAATCTCCAACGCTCTTGGCGTTCGATTCGTCTACATTTACTTGTTTGCTGTTTTACGCCGCACACAGCAATATTCAAGCCATGTGTGTGTGTGTGTGTGTGTGTGTGTGTTAGCCTAGTGGTTAAAGCGTTGGATTCCCCACATGGGTACACTGTGTGAAGCCCATTTCTGGTGTCCCCCGCCGTGATATTGCTGAAATATCGCTAAAAGCGGCGTAAAATTACACTCACTCACTCACCCATAGGCCTTCGGTCTTTAATTAAAGCGTCTGGGGCACCCACTCGTCTAAGTTGCCTTTTACGAATAGAAACTCTTAAAAGGGCATAAATTTTATCTGTCAGTTCATGTCAGTAACGACTGCCATAACTTACGAAATCTGCACGTCTTCTGTTAACAGGTTATTCAAGGGAGTGAGTTTTGTGAGGCTCAGACCCGCTGCATCGAAAAAATCCTCATCTGTGCTTACTCCCTCGGCCAATAATACATTTCTAGATGATAATATACATTTTGACAAAATAGAGAGGGAATGAGTGAGTGAGTTGAGTTTTACGCCGCATTTAGCAATATTCCAGCAATATAACGACGGGGGACACCAGGAATTTGGGCTTCACACGTTGTACCCATGTAGGGAAACAACAACCAGCCAACAAATCAAGATAACTCATGTACCGAAACAGAAAGACGTTTCACAAATACGTGCTTACCTACATGTTTCTAGTGAGTGAGTTTGGTTTTACGCCGCTTTTAGCAATATTCCAGCAACATCACGGCGGGGGACACCAGAAATGGGCTTCACACAATATACCCATGTGGGGATTCGAACCCGGGCCCTCGCGTGACGAGCCAACGCTTTAACCACTGGGCTACCCCACCGCCCCTACATGTTTGTAGTTAGTGTTTGCCCGCCTTAATGTATACCAGTACTGGTACACAAGGCCGGTGTTTGTTCAACTCTATGATGCTACCAACTTGCTTTGTACGTATTTGCGTGTGCACGAATTGTTTATCTGCAATTTATAACACGTGTGCGTTGTTTAATCTGTGTTAATCTGATTGTTTCAGGGTTGTTTCACATTCCCTACTGTATGTAAATAAACCGAACACATGCGTAGCTTCTGTTGTCTGAGAGTGGCTGGAGTATAGCTAACTCACTCACTCACTCACTGTGATGAATTACGTGCTGCTCTGATGCTCAGCTATGAAGAGAGTTGATATTCGTTGCATGTGCCTATCTGTTTACAAGCCTGATCCAGCTACAAATGTTTGCACACACAAATAATGAATTCAAACATCTCTTGCGAAAATGACAGGACCCACTTAAATTGTCACGCTTTCATTGCCAGAACCGCTGTCTTTGATGTGGAAACTAAAACTCCATATATGTTATACCTCGACAAAGTATCATTACACTTTGTGAGTGAGTGAG
Organism: Haliotis rubra; assembly: GCF_003918875.1. Classification (NCBI taxonomy): domain Eukaryota; kingdom Metazoa; phylum Mollusca; class Gastropoda; order Lepetellida; family Haliotidae; genus Haliotis; species Haliotis rubra. The sequence continues at coordinate 667,752 of NW_025767142.1, forward strand.
TGATCATGGTTTTACTCCCATTCCAGCAATATCACGGCGAGGGACACCAGAAATGGACTTCACACATTGTACCCAAGTGGGGAATGGAACCTGGGCCTTCGGAGCGAAGAACGAACGCTGTGACCACTTGGCTAGCCCCACCACCCCTCAGTGAGCATTTATAGTCAAAATGTTGTGGTCTCACGCAAACGTAATCAGTTATCTCCCCTGTCCACCAGATGGCGTCAGTACAAATCCTGTTTTCAACTATGTCAAGCTCACCCCCGTAATCTTTCAGTACAAGAGTACTAGTAGTTAGTCACAGTACCTTTAATTTTGAGACAATGACTGAATCTGGTTTGCACTATTTTCAACATTATTTCACTTATATTTCAGTGTTTTGTTTCAAATCCAACAGACCGCCTCCGTGGTTAGAGCGTCCGCCCGCCGAGCGGAAGGTCGCGGGTTCGATCCCCGGCCGCGTCATATCAAAAGGCGTTAAAATATAGTACTTGTTGGTCCCCGCCTGGCGCTCGGCATTAATGGGTACAACAAGGACTGGTCGGCTCGGAGTCAGTATGATGTGTCTGAGTGGGGTATTTATACTTCACTGCGGCATGGTGTCTCAGTGGGCTAGCACTATAAAACCAGTTTAAGTCTGGGCTAGTACAAGCAGCCGCACATACACACGCATGCACGTAGTCATATGAGCGAAATATTATACGTTAAACCCCATTTCACCTCACCTCACCTCACCTCAAATCCAACATCCGACGATTGTTGTGTTGGTGTAAAACCGGATGACAATGTACATCCACCCCTACCCTTTATCCTTTCAAAATACAATAACAACCCATTTAACCTCATACCGGTTTGGTAAGGACGGGTGGGAATCCAAAGAAGTCGTGGCTCCTGCAGACTCGGACGCGGGTGGAGACGATGTAGTCGCCGGATGGGTCAAGGTCGCCGAAGTCCAGCTCGTCAAGGTCACCCACGTCTGGCTCCGGGTGGTCAAGCTTCTCGACCTTGTGGTAGTCCTTGATGACCGCATCGAGGACCTCGGCGAAGACGGTGTAGCCCTCGGGGTCGCAGACGTAGATACCGACCACGCTGTCGGGGTTAAGGCAGCCTGAAATTAAACTTGACAACGTAAATGGAAGTCCACGGAACGAAAGCATGACGTTGCGACAACGTGAAATATTGTTAGCTGGGTTTCGACTTTGCAGGATGCGTTTGGTGGTTACCCTCCGAATTGATAATATCAGTCCAGATTTCTGGAACATTATATCTAACAAATATTAACCAGTGACTAATTTCACCAAACTCACTAATCACAAGATATGACCTCTAACTTAACCTGGTAAAGACAGTAAGTCAATAAGGTCTAAATGAACAGAGTGGAAATATTTAAAAGCTTCGGCATTTCAGAAACTCACATAAACACTTAAATATGCTTAAATTACAGATCTCATTCTGTTCCAGTATATTTTTATCAGACACCTAAATACTGAACCGGGAAAACATTGTGATGAAAAGCCAAACCACATTTGAAACATTTTGATGTCAAGATTCTTGTTCATACTGTATCGTGTTTTTCTACAGATTCTGCATTAAACTATATTAAAAAAAACCTACCCACCTGATCGAATACAGTCTGCCAGAGTTCCTCCGAGATCCGTCTTTAGATCCTTGAGTTTGTCATACCTTTTCTTGGGTTAAGTGTTTTTTCAACAGGGACTTGCAGGTATCCGGGGACGCTTTCGAAAGTTTTCCCCACTATTCTTTTAAGTCAGCGTTGCCGGCTGGAGTATTTCCAGATGCCATCTCGACTTTTGCCTTGTAATCTGTAATCTTATATACTGCACAAGGTAGCGGACACGCGGACCGTGCTCTTTTGGGTCAACTTGTAGTCTGTCATACAGACCCTGAAGCAAATATATCCAAGAAATCCCATGCATGTCTAGAAAATGTGGCAAGTCTAGATTCCACAGCTTCAGAAAATGAAGAAAGTCTCAGGGCTCCTTTTTATTTTATTTTGTGTTTTTTTTCACTATGAGACTTTTTTCTGTAAAATATGTTCATTTCAGAGACTAGTTGTTAGTCTAGGTCAAGTAGGTGTCTATAGTTCTTTATTGCAATCGATGCAACGTTTCGGTGTAGAATAGCATCTACAAGGAAACGTCGCATCGATTGCAATAAACCAGTTGTGTACCCATAAAAAACCGTTCCTGTTCATCACTAGTTATAACGATAAAGACAACTTCTTTAATGCGATCGATGCTAATCTACACTGAAATCGCATCGATTGCAATAGAGAAGTTGTCTATAACGATTTATGCATATTTTGCATATTATACACTGTTTAAAGACAGCTGACATGGGACAGGTTTCTTTGTCAGCTGCAGATGAATGATATATCGTTTCTTTATGTGCATATGGTAACGGCCTGATATTATTGCTCTAACTTGAGTTGGTTTTAGTTTTAACATTTGTATTTTGTTTCTATTCATTTTTTGTAGCATCCAACGGAATCATTCCAAGTTTGATGAGACAGACACCCTACACAAGGTCGTACTTAGGGCGTGTTTGTGAAATATGATTCACGTAGGCAATCCATAAAATGTGTAGATATTCCAGTCATGTTATCAGTTCCCTAACATATCGTGTACTTTTTATAAACTTCCGAAATGCATAAAAATATAAGAATAAAGTAATTAGGATTATAAGACAACTATATAGCGACGTACATTGACTTCGTTTTATTTTTCAGTCCTAACTTATTTCACCACTGGCAGATATCAGCCGTCTAACCTTGTGTGCTGGCGATTTAGTGCCTGACTCTGAGGGTGTGGGTTCGAATCCCAAATGGGACTCAACCCAACAAAAGTACAAGAATCTGTACTTTACTAAGGAAGTGTAATCCCAAATATAACATATGTTACATTTGACCACTTTCTAAATGGCTTTGTGTAATCTAAGTTGATTGTTTATCAGATTTCTCATTTGAAATATATAATATTATAACATTTATCTGAATATTTTGAAAACAAATCATCACTTTATAACTTCACCACCTGTAATCGAACCTACGACCAATATCCTCTGAATCGCCTCCAGTAAACATAGTATCGGAAGTAGATTTAAGTTTGTGTAACATGATGGTGGTTTAGCGACTGTATGCAGTGTTTGACCTTAACCCTGAAAAATTACAGGCCCTAAGGACCCAGAACCATAACTAACTAACTGAGTTAAAGAGTTAAAGGATAACTTGTTCGAGGTTAAAATATCATATCTCAGCAATCTAAATTGCTTCCTCGGAATTGATAGTCGTTTCACTTACAGACAACAGCTGCTGATCGAGATAAAAACTAGAAATTACAGAATATTTGAATTTTTTTTAATACGCTTAGTTATTGGGAATGAAAAAGCTGTCGGCCATAAGGACCTACAGAAAACGAAAGCTGTCTAAGGACCGACGTTAATTTCGAACGCTTACTGCGTGTAATGTAACCCCAGTTTTGATAGGCGTATTTAAACATGTATCCCAGTAGCTGTTTTTAAATGACTATACATCCCGATGAAAACATTTAAAATCACAAAATAATATTAAAGAACGCGGCGGTTCTTACAATCTATTCGATAGATTCTGTGGAAGTCGCGGTGGCTGAGCGACTTTGTGTGCTGGTGATTTGGTGCCTGACTCTGAGGGTGGGTACACCCGGATGGGACTCAACCCTAAAAAGTACTTGAATTTGTACTTTACGAAGAAAGTGTAATCCCAAATATAACATATGTTGTATTCGATAGTATTTAAATTTATATTGTTTGTCACTAGATAAACATTTTATAAGTGGCAAAACCCCCAAACGTTTTCTATCACTACCACTCCCGTTTTGTTACTAATTATAAACATAATACGTTTGATAGCTTTCCTTGTGATCCTTGAACCAGGAAGTAAAACAGAACACTTGAAGTACAAACAGCTTGAGCGCGTTGAATGCCACTAGCTTGTAACTTCAAACATCACTGCGAGTGTTTCGACCCTGTAAGGGACATTCACACATACTGAGTCATAGTTAATGCCTCCAAGGCATAATTTGTATGTGTCGACATTTTTGTCTTAATGTTTTACGACATATTAAAACTTGATTGAAGGTGGCTATGTAAAGGGGGAAAGAATATATGATATTTTAAATTCGTTTACGCTTTGAGGATGAAAGAGAGTTGTGTTGAATAGCATGTCAGTAATAGCGTGTCATTTGGACACACGATAGCTGATAAATTACGTTTCATTTTGCAGGGTTTATGATACTGACGTTTATAGGAGAGGGCTGGCGATGCATTTGGTCAGACTATATCATGCAGTATGTTTTTTTTAAAATGGACATGGCTGTACAAAAAGATTGCGCACATTTCTATCTTGAAATGACATTTTCGTCAATGGTGAGCACTTTGTAAATCTCAGGGCGTTCATGTCGGTGGAGAGGACAGTTCCTGTTTTGTGCAGCACCTACACGGATGTCAGTTGTCATTGTTCTTTCTGATTTATGTCTCCATGTCAATGTGTAGTCAATGGTGCATGACTTGAGCTGTATAACCAGCCTTTGAGATGTTAGTTACGTACAACAGTTTGTTTCAATGAAAATGGAATGTAAAAGTGTTTCTGTTCTCACGTAATCAGTTATCTCCCCTGTCCGCCAGATGGCGCCGATACAAGTGTTGTTTCCAAATATATAAATGATAATAAAATTCTGTTCAGAGATATACAGTGCAACGTTTCCCCTCTATCATGGCGTGGTCCGAATGCATAAAAAATATTGGTGACACTTACCATATTTTTTCTAGCAGAGTTTCTAATTGACATTTTTGTTGTGATTTGTTTGTTTGTTTAGTGATAGTTGATTATGTAAGAAAATGGAGACTGTCCCAATATGTTTGCTTGGCCTTTCTCTCGTAAACATATAAAGCTAAGTCTCACTGGTACTGATCCCTTGAAAGAAAAAAGAAGTAATGCATTTTTTGATAATTAGACCCCCAGCACCAGTGTTAGAGAAGGTCACAAACAAGCCATTGCTCGTCGTAGTAGAGGCGTATTTGAATGGTGTGATCGGTGCCTTGATGTCGTTTCTCGATGGCGTACAAGTGGTTAATATGCCAATCACTGGGTTGCCATGCCCAGGGTGGACAGGAAAACTGGCTATACCTGTAAAAAAGTGATGTTAAAACGTCTGGAACATTATACACATCCCTGGACAACTGTTAATCCGAACATTCGGGATACACGAGGTCGTGAAACAAACACCATACGATTCTCTTCTTGTTTTTATTCTGGGGTCATAAAATAGGGTTTAGATACAATAATCCTCGTTGATATCACAGGACACTATGGAATAGCCCCATATGCTCCTATTGGAGGCAGAGAGAGCAGGATTGAACCATGTCCAACCGTCCGCCCGCCCACACCGGAAACTGAATGGACGGCCGGACATACACACTGAACTAGGTTGCACTAACACTGGTCATCGCTGGTTTCTTGACCTTTCACAGTAGTCGGCTTGTGTCCACCCGTGTGGGGGAAGCCAACGACTTGCGTAGCCAGTGACAGAGCTAATCGGGTGGACCGATGGATTGAGAAGGGCAGGTATCCCTATCTGAAGATTCAGATGATTGGCTCCCGTGGTGCTTTTCCGAGCTGTGGGCACAAATAAATAAAAACACACGTGGAGTTATTTACAAGTTCGCTGCATAATACTGCCTTGAGTGGACGACTGGGTGAGAGTTTGTTGGTTTACTTCTTGGCGGCAAGTTCCTTCTCTTTGGCAAGACACGCCTCCACTCCCTTACGCATCTCCTCCACGGCCTGGTACTCAGTAAGGCCAAGACGACGCTTGTTGGACAGATCGTACACTCCTCCGACACTCTCGGTATGCTCGCCATGGATACCTATATCAGAGAAAATGGGGTTGAAGTTGATGTCTAAATGCCGAGAAATCATTATGTTCTGGTTTGTAGTCTTCCAAACACCGATTTCTCTACCAAAACGTATATATTCCAAAAACTTCTTTTAAGACAGCTCGTGGGGTAGCCTAGTGGTAAAAGCGTCCTCTCATCACACCGAAGGCTTGGGTTCGATTCCCAACATGGGTACAATGGGTAAAGCCCATACTGGTGTTCCCCGGACAAACTATAACTAAAAGAGGCGTAAAGCCCATCTCACGCACTCTTTTAAAGACACACCGAGGCCTTAATTTTATCGACACTGCTATATCAGCCAATCCTTAAGTCACATGAAACAATTCACGTTTACCAGTACACGAATCATTTCAACTCTTTCCTCATAAAGGTAAACCCTAAAAGAAATAGTATCTGCTGACGCTTTCAAAACAGCCCTCAAAACTCATCTGTTCAAACTCTCTTTTCCATAGACATTGTCTACAATCTTTTCTCTTTATAGCGCCATTGAGCAATATCTTTTGGAAATAGGCGCTCTATAAATCAATTATTATTATTATTATTATTAAACCCTACTTGCGCCGAATGATGCTCATGCTGACAATCACTGGAATGTCTGGTCCAGACTGGATTATTTACAGAACTCCGTCACATTAAGCAATAAACAAACAAACAAACATTCAGGTAAACATCGAGTTTGAAATTAGCCACCAACTGTGAAGATAGTTAAAGGTAGATTTACCTCTAGCTTGGATGTGAAATCCATCACAGAATTCCTTGAAGTCAGGCTGAGCGGCCAGATTGGGGATCTTCATGTGCACAGAGGCACGGAGAGCTGTGCCCAAGTTGCTAGGGCAGAATGTCAGGTAGCCCAGACCTTCACGTTTGGCGAAGGACAGACCACTGGAGGTCATTGTCTTGATGGCCTGCAAAAGAAATCGGGTAATAGTCGTAAAATAGAACCAGAGGTGTATTTACAGCGTATGTTGTTCGTGCTATCGACCATTGGTTTGCTGTTCCTAAGCCAACATGAATATGCCTGTAAAAGTTCTGGCATAAGGCAAGAAAGCTAACGTTTTATACTGTTTATTTAATTCTTAACAACCGAACTCCGGATATCACGAATTCGGCTAAAACAGATCTATTCCCTCAAAATTGTCGATCAGCATAATTGGTCAACCGGCTCCTGGACTAAGTGTGTGGAACTGATGTAAGAACTTCTTTGGGCTTGTATTTCGTTCAGTATTTCTATAGAAATGAGTCGTGAGTTGGATTTCGACCTTACCACCACGAGCCTCTTGTACACTGCGGCCAAGTCGCCGCCCTTCTGCATGGAGATGAGACGGAGATGGTCCTCTTCGTTCACCCACACAAGGAAATTCTTGGCGCTGTTGAAGAAGATGCCTCTGCCTGAGCACCAGTCGTTGTAGCCACCGGCGTCCCTCAAGAATCTGTAATACATTCATACGTGCGAGATGTGTGCCAAACGGGGGTGCTTATAATTAGTCACATACCAACAAGCAAAGCTCCCTCAGAGGCAAATTTTTCTCCCCATCAAGCAATATGTATTATATATAGCAAAGCACGATGTCACAATTTAACATGTATCTAGTCTGTAAAATCGTCGCTAATGGAGCGAGGAAGTTGAATTTGATGTCGCTTGTAATAATGTTTTTTGTTTGTTTCTTAACACCGCACTCAGCTATATTTCAGCTTTATGGCGGAAATAATCGAGTCTGGACCAGCCAATCCAGTGATCAAGAGCATGAGCATCGATCTACGTAATTGGGATACGAAGACATGTGTCAACCAGGTCAGCGAGCCTTACCACTTGATCTCGTTAACCCCGTTAGCCGCCTTACGACAAGTATGGGTTGCTGAGAGTCAGTTCTAACCCGGTGCTCCACGGGTAATGTTTTGATGGTATTCGCGATATAGGAGATCCCGGGGAAGGGCAACACAGGTTGTTACAGTGTGGACGGAAACCGATATCCGGGGTAACGGCTGCAGAACCATAACCTGATGTCCAGTGCTACAGTAAACCCCAGCTGTCAACTGGTCCCTATCAACTGTAACCAGACGCAATCCCCTATCAGGCAATTAACAGATCTGAATAACTAATAACGGAAGTGCACAACCGTACAACGAGGGGCAACTGACTCTTTGTCAATGCTTCCTTAAGGGTGGGGAATCAATCGCAACCAATCATTCCTTGTTACAGGTTTACCTGTCGTCATCCTTGAAGAGAAAGTGGTCCTCTGTCATCTGTTTCTGGTCCTCCTTGGACATGCCCTCCAGAGGGAAGTACTTGCCAGCCAGTTCGCCAGTGAACTTCTCGAAGGCGGCCTTGGTGTCTTCCTCCATCTTCAGGCGCTCCTATAAAGCAAAGGTTATCTTTCGGTGAGCTAGGTTAGTTTTACGCCGCTTTTATGAATATTCCAGCAATATCTGGCTTCACACATTGTACCCATTTTGGGAATTGAACCCAGGTCTTCGGCGTGACGAGCGAACGCTTTAACCACAAGGCTACCCCACCACACCATAATCCTTAAGTACCAGTAGTTCGATACAGTACCATTACTTTGAGACAGTGACTGAATCTGGTTTGGAAACTTTTTCAACATTATTCCACTAATATTCCGGTGCGTTTTTCTCCACATCCAACACCCGACAATTATTGTGTTGGGGCAAAACCGGATGACAATTTTCAGCCACACCTAACCTTGACCCCCGAAAGTCGAAAACGCATGTATAACCTCATACCTGTTTGGTAAGGACAGGTGGGAAGCCATACTTGTCGTGGCTCCTGCCGACACGGACGCGGGTGGACACGATGTATTCGCCGGATGGGTCAAGGTCGCCGAAGTTCAGCTTGTCAAGGTCACCCATGTCTGGCTCCGGGTGGTCAAGCTTCTCGACCTTGTGGTAGTCCTTGATGACCGCATCGAGGACTTCGGCGAAGACGGTGTAGCCCTCGGGGTCGCAGGCGTAGATTCCGACACCGCTGTCGAGGTTAAGGCAGCCTGAAGAATGAATCGTCAAACTTAAAATAATCACAAATACATGAATTACAGAATATAATGAAAATGTCACTCCTGTGAGGATTGGATGGACATAAAGTGTGACCTTGCTGACCTTATACCAGCGTAGCAGGATCATGCTTATCAGCAAAAATTTTGATCGCTTGATTGTGACACAAATATAATGTGTGGCGATTTTAATCTCGTACAAAATCAAGATATAGATACATACAACTACAAGCACTTTAATAATCCAAAAGCCAGAAATGTTGTTGTCGATATGTTAGAAGAACTTAACCTTTACGATCCTTGGCGCGAAGCTAACTTGAACACCAAAAGATATACCTGGAGAAAATCGAAACCTCTTAAACAAGCCAGGTTAGACTTCTTTTTAATTAGTAGAAATCTCGAGAAATCTGTGATGTCATCTGATATATTTGCCGGTTATAGATCTGATCATTCCCTGACAGCAATAGAACTCCAATTCACAAGACTTGAAAGGGGACGTGGGTTCTGGAAGTTTAACAATAGCTTGTTACATGATCCAGAGTATGTTAGCAAACTTAAGAAAACTGTAAGAGATACATTTGGTGAATACAGTAGAGTTGATACCGAAGGGGGAAAACATTTAACTATTAATCACCAACTGTTCTTCGAAGTACTTTTGTGTAATATCTTAATGCTCTGAAAAATATGAAAAATAACAAAAGTCCCGGACCTTCTGGTTACACATCCGATTTCTTTAAATTCTTTTGGAAAAATATTCATGCATTTTTGGATTGGTTCTATGTAATACTCAAGCATTCAATACTGTAAGACCTTCAAACTAGATTGGTCCCAAAGACCCTTTACTTTACTCGGAATTCAGTTTCAACACAACCAGGCTGAAATGGTTGAAAGAAATTATAAAGACAAACTAAAACAAGTTGGTAAGACAATGACGATGTGGTTAAGAAGAGACCTTACTCCATTTGGTAGAATTACTGTCCTTAAAAGCCTTATATTACCTTCCCTAAACCATCTTTTTACCATGTTGCCAAATCCAAGAAGTGATACCATTCAAAATCTACAGAAAAAATGCTTTAAATTTGTTTGGAACGGAAAACCTGACGAAACACGATTATTCAATCGCACAAAGGTTAGGGGAGGGGGGCGGGGGCGGCTAAATGTACCTTTAATTCTTGAAACAATACAGGCTCAAAAACTCTCATGGCTGCGCAGAACATTAGTTAAACATTCTAACACATCAAATGTTATAGATCTTGCTATTCCAACAGAAAGTCTTCATCCAACAGAGATGGGAGCAAGCTATTTAAAACACACTATTATCCCAAATATCAGAAATGTTTTTTGGAAAGGTGTTTACGAAGCGTGGGCAAATATGCAATCTTTACAAACAAATGATGACATTGATACTGAAATTTCACAACAATATATATGGGCAAACCACAATACCACCGTAGATCAAAAAACAATTATCTATAAACATTACTTGAAGGGAAATGTTAAATTCATTAATGATTTACTGAACAAAGATAATAATTTTCTTGCCTATGAGGAGTTTATTTCCCTATACAATATTAAGACATATTTTAGAATATAGGGGTATTATCAACTCCATCAAATCATACTTACTTTCGAAAAAATAACTCTGTAAAGTTGAGGAGACATTTATTCCTAATAATATACATATTTTTTACACTGAACATGCTTGAATATTGTCAAGCATCATGTCTGTTCCAAATCTGTTTAAATTTAAATTTAAGTTCTTTTTTTAAATCGATTAAATTCCGTACTTGTAAGCGACTTTCGAGAATGGGTGGCCAGACGCACTGACATGTAATCATGTTCTAAACGCGCAGATCGATGCATGATGTCAATCACATGATTATCTTGTCCAGCTTCGATCACTTACATACCGTCAAACAGTGGGAATATTGCCGAGTACGACGTTTAACAACACGCCTTAAGATAACTGCTGAATGAGCATCAACACGAGGCTGTTATGACTGAATATTTCTCACATTTAACCACAGTATTGACATTCACTATATGTCCAGGGACCGCCTCCGTGGTGTAGTGGTTAGAGAGTCCGCCCGGAGAGGGGAAGGTCGCGGGTTCGATCCCCGACCGCGTCATACCAAAAGACGTTAAAATATGGTACTTGTTGGTCCCTGTCTGGCGCTCAGCATTTATGGGTACAACAAGGACTGGTCGGCTTGGAGTCAGTATAATGTGTCTGAGGGGGGTATTCATGCTTCACTGCGGCATGGTATCTCAGTGGGCTAGCACTATAAAGCCAGCTTAAGTCTGGGCTAGTACAAGCAGCCGCACATACACATACACACGCATGCACGTCGTCATATGAGCAAAATATTCTCAAGCACGACGTTAAACCCATTTTCACCTCATCTCACTATATGTCCTGGGCTATCATTTCGGTAAACCGATGCCGGGCACCCTGCCAGGGAGTGCACTAATCAATATGGTTATCTCGAAGTACATCGTGACTCATGTCTAAACCAATAACGACTCAATGGCGTTGTAACTGTAGACGTGCACGTTGTTTGATAGTTTTGTTATCGTAAAGGTATGTAACGGCTATAACGAAACGAAAGGGACCACAACATATAGTTCGTTATAAATGTAGTTTGTGATACGCATTACAATCGACATATTCAGGAATGACCTAAAACATGTCGTAATATCCAACAGTTCGAAGTAAGCGTGTGTATGTTTTGCTATAGTTATAACGAACTCAAAGCGACCACTAACTCTAGTTGGTTATAACAGTAGTTTGGGTTAGGCATTACACAGACTGTCGGGGACAAAACCAGCTCGTTATATCCGTCAGTTCGTCACAAGCGTAGTTTAGTTATAAACGTAGAAGACATGAGTTTGACTAGATGGATGAATGACGCCCCTCAACACCGTGTATATATTCGCAGGGATTAAAGTAGCCTTGAGAGCCAGCGTTCGAAATACCCGCCTGCCCGACCGCCCGAGACGGGTTATTTTCAACACGGACTGCCAGATTCTCAAATCCACCTGTCCGACGGTCGGGTTAAAATTTAGACATGTATATAAAGATATTCATCATATTTCAGGATAATAAATCATTATTAATTCACTCGTAAAAATAGAGTAAATAAGTAAATAAGTATTTTTTTGTGGGCAGGTAAGTTTTGGTCAGGGCTGGCAAGTTTTTACATCCAACCAGCCCTGTGGTCTGGCTGAAAGTTTTGGGATTTTCATAGCCTGTGAGAGTAATGGTGAACCCGATACCTATAGAACAGTTTGGAAAGTCTAGAGTTCGTCCGACCTGAAAGTAAGCATTTGCATTGCCTCCATTTCGATTATAGTGTTTACATACATATAATTACTTATAAGTGTTTCTGAAAGTAAACTAACTGTATATCTATACAAGCCAAGATACGTTGGCTATCACAATGTGAGTGACCTTCAGACCATAACGAGGCTGGCTGGCGTGCTACTAAATATAACCTCGTGGACATAAAACACCGTGTCAGCATTAATGACAAATGGCAATACCAGCGGTGTATATGGATTCCATCGAACGTAAATGGTTAGCTACTGAAAAAAATGTGGTAATCACTGTCGCAACCGCTTGCTGAACATGAGTGAAAGCGCACACTCGCCCGCACTGAGGAGAGAGCTCTGTCTATATACGGGCATCGCTATAGCGGCTGCCGAAAATAACACGGTGCCAATACAGTGTGACAACCGATGCCTGGTACTACACGTGCAGAATACTTGCCTGCAAATGATGCAGAGAATGCAGTTCAGTGGAAAAATACTGATATTTCACAGAAAATAGGGGATATCTCGAAGGTTGCAGAGGGGGGTTAAACGCGAGGGACAGTCGTAGTGGAATGGATTGCAACAGAACTAGCAGTAGCAATCGAATTAATCATTTAAAACTGCTGTAAATTTAAGATGATGCTAGATCGAAGGTATGTGAAAAAAATAGCTTATGACTCCAGCTTAATTATCTTCACACAGATTTTAAGATATACCAGTTATTCAGATAACCATTGTCACTAAATTACATTTAATGATTATCAAAATCTTGACATTATAGTCATACGACTCAAATATCAAATAACTAATTAATGTTATAACATAAGCTTAAGCCTTTCAGGAGCATTTAACCGCGCATACTTTTTTGTACATGTATTTACTGCTCGGATTCATTTCTATTTCAACTGAATTCAACCCACCTGATCGGATGCACTCTGCAAGGGTACCTCCAAATGACGTCTTTTTATCCTTGAGCGCCTCATAGCGTTCCTTGGTTAGATGTTTTTTCAGAAGGGATTTGCAGTCAGCAGACCCACTGAGTTTACCCCAGAGTTCGTCAAGAGAAGCCATGGCGAGAGTTTGAGAGAGGTCGGTACGAAGCTAGTCCAGAAAATCTCTGCCTAAAACCTCGGTGCCGTCTTCCTTATATACAGGTTGCCTGGTTACCGCACTACGTGCGACGGAGGTTTTTGATTGGCTGAAGAAAACGAGTACCACGAAATCGGCACTTATCGGGGGACTGGTGCTTGTTATCAGCTGAGCGTATACTGCACGTAGACCGTTTAATTAATCACATGTTTGTATTGAAAAACGCTTACAATGTGATAATTTAAATTAATTATTTAAATCCTCTTATCTTTATAAATGTATTAAGAAATATATCGTTCAGGTGACCTTTCGCTGAAACAGGAAGTGTGTCATGCCCCGGAAGTGCCTGTATGTATAGTCTCGAGTATGGTGTTGATACATTTGACATTTTAGTGAGTACACCTTAACTTTCACAAATACTGACGTAGTCTGTCTCACAGTCCATGAACCACATTATTTTCCCTACTCTCCATGCAATGCTAAATAATGGGTGTATTTGTTACTATCAAAATTATATATATTCAGAGACTAAGCGTTAGTCTAGTACTGACGCAAAGAGGAACTATAAAGGGTCCATTTGTGAAACAGGTAAACTGAACCTGACACGGATGCGAACCCAAAGGAATAACCTGTGTGTATGTTGAAGAATGCGCCCAGTCAGTCTCACATCCCTGGAACAATATTGTATTCCCTTCGGTCCATTCCATACTTGAATGCTGTTTCTCTAAAGACAGCAAGTCCAGATTTACCATAGGTTCAGTTACATAAACTCCTATCTCACTGGACCCCTTTCAAATTTCAGTTGCAAAATCCACCACACCTCCCCCCACACACACATACACCTTCATGTCGTTTTGTCGAAGTTTAATGTCGTAAGACATTTTTAACGTTTTGTAGACAGTTGCATACTTAGCGAAATATAGAATTCGACACCTACATGCATATTTTTATTATAAGTATCATATCTATCTTTCATAGGCAAATACAAATAATTTATAGACGGTAGTCTATAGATAATCGAGTCTGGACTAGATAATCGAGTGATTGGCAAATACAAGTAACTTCTTAGAACGCCTCATGAACAATATTATCGTTGTCAGCCAAATATCTTGTTTGTGTTTTGGGGCTGACTACCTTTTGCAAAACTTTGCTTTGTTGATTAACGCAACGCTCACATATTTGAGGTATTTGACGATGGTCTATGAAATATCTGGGCCAGATATTCCAGTGATTGACATCAATACAACGGAAACACGATGACATATAGCGACCAAGTCTGTGTGAGCCTTGCCACCTGCTCTTCTCACCCAGATCTTCACGTATCCCATTCACAATTCTCTTCGTCGCACTGAATTTTCGTTCTAATATGAAATAGTTGACGACCATACCAAAATGCATGGTCAAGACGTATACCTCACAAATGTCCTGTTCTTGAATTAATAACGTTAAACAAGAATAGTTTAGTTACCATTACACAATAATGTGTATGTTGAATCTGATTTGAAAAAAACCTTTACCTTTTCCGTATTCAAATGAAAACCCGCTTCTGTCTATATTATAAAGCCCAACTTCAGGCATACGCTAACTCCAAGCTACATCGCCTTAACTTGAACTAGAATGTAAATATGTAATGGTTTTGGCAAGAACATAAAGACCACACTAGGACCAGAAAAACATTTAACTGCCATCGATAATTACGAAATGATTGATGATGTACAGGTATATGCATAGTTTGCAGCTGGGAAAGTCACGTGACCGACAACCTAATCGTGTCACACGCTACGCCAACAACAGATTGTCAATGTGGCGTGTTCACAAGGTGCGGCGTGACTCATTGAAGACAAAACGCTACCCAGCTGATGTCACAGTGTCCTGGTATGATGCAATAATGAGAGAGAGAGAGAGAGAGAGAGAGAGAGAGAGAGAGAGAGAGAGAGAGAGAGAGAGAGAGAGAGAGAGAGAGAGAGAGAGAGAGAGAGAGAGAGAGAGAGAGAGAGAGAGAGAGAGAGAGAGAGAGAGAGAGAGAGAGAGAGTAGTTTACGCCGCTTTTAGCAATATTCCAACAATATCACAGTGGGCAGCACCAGTGAGATTGGACATTACATACATACGTACTTAGATACATACACACACACACACACACACACACACACACACACACACACACACACACACACACACACACACACACACACACACACACACACACACACACACACACACACACATACATGCATACATACATACATGCATACATACATATATTTGAGATAGTATGTATGTCATTTCGTCATTATACAAGCGTACATCAGGTTAATGACTCCATGTTATCGGAGTGGTCTGTTTGAACTGACGATCTGAAGGTCGATGAGACACTTAAAATTTTTAGCCTCATTATCTGAGATATAGTTTCATAGTTTCATAGTTTGATTATCGCAAATATTATGCCAGTGAGGAAATTGCAAGTTGAAGTAGAATATCGAAACAGCAATAGGACCGTCACATACTGTTGTACATAGAACTAAAATCGATAACAGTAACTATAGTAAGTAAATGTTGTACGTGCATAACAGCACTGATTCAGTAACATCGATACTAAACGGACGCATTATACACGTCACGCAATCCTGACTGTATCGGCTCTACCCAACAAGGACATCTCCACACATGTACTCAAGCAACGTATTATTAAACCACCACCTGCGCTTGAAATGCGTATGCATTCAACAAAAGGAGCAAATCTTATTATTTCATTCATCGTAACATTTATGTTTATCTCGTATTTAACAGGATACCAGTAACAATCCAGAACGGCAACAACTAGGAATATACCAAGCAAGCATAATAAATATAAGTACTTAGGGATGGGTAATATTTCATCAAGAATAGCCACAGGTTTCATCAAGAATAGCCACACTAACGATGTTCCCTGTGGAAAAGTACTACAAGTTGAATGACGTAACGCGTTGTCCTCCAGGTGGTAATGACCATGTGCACGTGGCAGACTGTATGGGGTGGGGGTCTGGGCTTCAGATGGGGGTCCCAGGGTCGGTGAAAACGCAAATTATGCTGTGCGGGCACTGAGGAAACATTTAGTCCGAAAATGAAACCACTTGATTAACTGATCATATCTAATCCACATGTGATATCACCACATTCGGACAGTTATGCTGAATGATACATTTCTGCTTTAAATATCCACAGAAACATTACTTAATAGTTAAGTACAATGAGTTTTGGTGTTCTCTTGCTTTTAAGCGTACTTAAACAACGTAAGGGAGATTGTTTGTAATTTGCATTGTGTATCATATGCGACTTATGTTGATCGGTTTTGTTGTAGAGCTTGACGTGTTTTTATTTTTTTTTTTGTTTGTAATCTTCGTTTTTTAAATGATTCGTTTTAAAATCTGGCAAAGAATGTTAGCTTTCACACCACCAGTGACTCAACTTTGTTATGGTGATTACCCATTCTGAAGCTGTGACTCATAAACTCCGGGGGGACCAGGGTTACAATCAATCCTTTCTACTTTATGGCAGGTCGTAAGAGTCGACTAGATTGGACCTGTAGATTCGCCTCTGTGAATTGGCTCATAGTAGGTCATCGTGCCTCCAGATCGAGGGACGTGCTTTTATCACTGGAATGTCTGGTCCAAGTCAGTTTTTGACAAGGGGCGTGATGTGGCCTAACAAATGTTAACTGTGGCGTTAAAGAATAATAAGACTGCCGATAAATCCATAAACATAAAATAATATTGAATGCAGTAAACTACGTTTAGAACAAACACGCTTATAACGAACTGATGGATATAACGAACTGATGGATATAACGAACTGATGGATATAACGAACTGACGGATATAAAGAACTGACGGATATAACGAACTGACGGATATAACAAACTGACGGATATAAGGAACTGACGGATATAACGAACTGACGGATGTAACAAACTGACGGATATAAAGACCTGACGGATATAACGAACTGACGGATATAACGAACTGGCGGATATAACGGACTGACGGATATAACGAACGGATGGATATGACGGACTGACGGATATAACGGACAGACGGATATACCGGACTGGCGGATATAACGGACTGACGGATATAACGAACTGATGGTTATAACGACCTGACGGATATACCGGACTGGCGGATATAACGGACTGACGGATATAACGAACTGATGGTTATAACGACCTGACGGATATAACGAACTGATGGATATAACGAACTGACGGATATAACAAACTGACGGATATAACGGACTGGCGGATATATAACTAACTGACGGAGATAACGAACTGACGGATATACCGGACTGGCTGATATAACGAACTGACGGATATAACGAACTGATGGATATAAGGAACTGATGGATATAACGACGTACTGGACGCGGTACTTTCAAACGTATCATACCACTGAAGTCAAGTGTAATGTACGTCAGCGTCATCCAGCCTACTGTACAACCAACGTCATGCGTACTAAACGGCAACGTTATCCTATTACAATGCCAGCGTACATCGTTAACGTCAAGCGTACTGTACGTCAACGTTATCTAGCCTTTTGTACAAACACCTAAAAGACAATGTCAAGCGTACTGCAGGTCAGCGTTATCCAACCCACTGTGCGACCAACGTCAAGCGTACAACATCGCCAAAGTCAGGCGTACAATACACACCGCCGACGTCAAGCGTACAACATCGCCAAAGTCAGGCGTACAATACACACCGCCGACGTCAAGCGTATTGCACAACAACGTACGCGTACTAAAAGACAACGTAAGCGTACTAAAAGACAACTTTAAGCTTAATGCGCGGTCGAGCGTATGCAGAGCGAACGTCAAGTGTAATGCACAGGCAAAACTGCATGTAAAATCTTTTGATTTTCCCCATCGAAGATTCTTTAAAATTTCCAAAAATATCATTTTGCAGGCGTGTTTGAGTGCACACGTGTCAGATCTTAAGCGAAACGGTACACAAATCTCTAATTAGATATATTTGTAATATTACCCCTACATATCAGCCCCTGATACATCCTCTATACATAACATACCCATCGAAGTAATACTAGTTACTGGTTTTCTCAGCCCTAAATGTCCCCACCACTCTATATTCATTCGAATCGAAATATCAACAGTGGGAGATTTCTTATAACCGAAAACCTTTCATTTCCATCACAGAGACAGCCGGTCTGTATAGCTGTATTTGCCATCGAACCAGCGAAGAAAGCCCATGGGAATTGATTTTGAATCACATAAGGCTATCGAACGGTACAACCAACAAAAGATCCGTCAAGCGGTGACGGAATCTGCTTGACTGAATCACGGCTTGTGAGACCGCAGAGGGTACTAGTATTAACTTACTGCACTGAGCAATGACCATGGGTTTAATTGTATATATACACCGGCATACATTGCGTCTAGGGCATAAGACATAATACTGTCACCTCTACTGACCTACATAGGCAACTGAAGGGCTTGTTTGTGGGCAGTTTTTCACAGGGGTCAAACTGGGTTATCACCGGCATCGTTCACGTTGCCTGTTCCTTTGCACAATCAATTGCGGTGGAGAGGAAGTGAAATCTTATGTTTTAAAATACGTTCATTCTTCAAAAAGGTAACGATTTGAAATAGATCCACACGGAATTATCTGTGCACTGAAAACATAACACTCTTCGCAAAACACAAACTTCATGCGGAACATTATTACTGTGAAATTGCAGTTGATTGAATTTAGTTAAAATATTTTGGGGTCATTTTTGAAAACGTTTCTATTTTACCGAAAAAAACCCCCAACAAAACAAGCGCGGCAATACACTGAAACTGAAAGTTATCCTTTGTTCGAGCTTTGAGAACAGTCGATATTAGTGCCAGTCAGTACCGTGACAAATATTATATTATTACACACAAACACTATTGTGTCGAACGTTGGTGAATCGAACTACGGCTGTCACGAAGTATAAGCTTGGTCCCAGCCTACTTTTCCCAGCATTCGGTGTTTGTGTCCAGCCCGGATAACTCGAAGTATAAGCTTCGTCCCAGCCTACTTTTCCCTTGTCAGCTTTCGGTGTTTGTGTCGAGCTCGGATAACTCGAAATGTTCATGTAGGTCCAACTTCGACACAACGGTGGTTGAGTGTATTTCAAATAAAAGTTTGCATGAGTCACATACAGTACTATCACCTGTTGATTGGCAGGTAGAGCTGGAAGCAATTTGTAAAACTGGGTTGGTTACTTGGGTTACATCTACTGGTGTACGTTAAAATATGGTACTTGTTGGTCCCTGCCTGGCGCTCGGCATTAATGGGTACAACAAGGACTGGTCGGCTTGGAGTCAGTATAATGTGTCTGAGTGGGGTATTCATGCTTCACTGCGGCGTGGTATCTCAGTGGGCTAGCACTATAAAACCAGCTTAAGTCTGGGCTAGTACAAGCAGCCCCACATACACATACACACGCATGCACGTCGTCATATGAGCGATATATTCTCACGGAGTTAAACCCAATTTCACCTCACCTCTACTGGTGTATTTGGTAGTTTTGAGTGAGTGAGTATTGTTATACGCCGCTTTTAGCATATTTCCAGCGGGGGACACCAGAAATAGGCTTTACACATTGTACCCATTTGGGGAATCAAACCTGGGTCTTTGGTGTGACAAGAGAACCCTTTAACCACTAGGCTAACCCACCGCCCCGGTAGTTTTGAAAGAGGAACAAGGTCTTGGGATTCCATTGAAGAACACACCGCTGGTCAAAACTGCCTCTGTGTCAGTGTACCGGTACAGAATAGGTCCCCATTATTCAAGCTGTATGGCAGTGGTCTGTAAATAATCCAGTGATCAACAGCATGAGCATCGATCTACGCAAATGGGATATGATGACATATACACACATAAATACTAATATTTGTATAGCGCCAATATTCAACTCAGCTGCTCAAATGCGCTTTGTTTTTCCTTCGATCATTGGACGTCAATTTCAACGGCACATCGTATTTTTCAATCTCAACTTCATGGGGATCATACAACTCTTGCAGCCAATTAGGCGCACCGAGTTAATGTGGCTTTCCCATGCTTACGAGGTACCCATTCACAGATGGGTGAACTAGGAAGCGTCAACCAAGTCAGCGAGCCTGACCACCCGATCCATGGCTTGCTGAAGACCAATTCTATCCCGGATATTCACTGGTCACATGTGCAAGAACATTCTTTAAAATTGTTATTCACCAGCTTTAAGCAGATGAAGTTGTCTTCTCGTCTTAAAGCACTGGTTAAAGAAAACCAACATTCTGTCTAAAGTCCATACCCCAGTGACCCACAATCCTCCCTTTTCCCCTCTTTTCCCAATATTAAACGATCTTTAAACTGCTGTAAAAACAACAGCTGCCATATCTGAAATACATTGCCAACAAGAAAGACACCGCATTCAGCACAAATAAAATCGTTCTTTAAATCCGCGGAATTCTGTGTGTAATACGTTAGGGGGAAATCTGCAAACATCGATCGAGAGTCTGGCACGGAACAGTTCCATTTGTACCCTCATCCAGAATTGATGAATGGCAATTTACCGTAAGGCCTGCCAATAGTTGACTTGGTCAGCGAATTCCCATGAATTCATGCTCTTTTCAGTCACTCCGCTGATTCACGAGTTCAGCTCAGGTTGGTTTGAAATGCTTAATCACGTTTTAAAATAATAATGAAAACCATTACAGGAATCAGGAAATTGTATCCTAAGTGTGTTAAAATAGAACGCTCTTTTGAATTGTTTCGTTGAAGAAAAACGTATTTCATTGTCATTATGTGATGAAAAAAACCCCACTATCAATATATGAGATGATGTTGTTTTGGACCAACTCATGGACGTAACATGAATACAAACATCGATCTGTAATTTACCTGGGCAAACCAGTGGTTGAAAGCATGAACAACGATGGACCATATGTACCAACGTTAATCAGAAACACTGGCAACATGTTCTGCTCCTGATAAGCAAAATTATATATAGTGTTTAGCAAATCACACAACATTTTTGTCATAATTCAATTGAAATCGACTTTAACGAGTTTTGTTTTGATGTAGATGATATTCCAGGGGGTCCTGTGTAATGGAAATATTCCCTGTTGAGGATAATTCGTCAACGACTCTTTTAAACCTCAATAAATCAAAACTAACCTGATCCGTGAAGATCCGTGTCAGAATTGGTCTTCAGCAACCCATGCTTGTCATAAAAAACGACTTACGGGATCGGGTGGTCAGGCTCGCTGACTTGATACATGTCATCGTATCCCAATTGTGTAGATCGTTGATCATGATGTTGATCACTGGATTGTCTGGTCCAGACTTGATTAATTACAGACCGCCGCCATATAGCTGGATTATTGCTGAGTGCGGCGTAAAATTAAACTCACTCACTCTTCTGTATGAGAAGTACCAGAGTGGCGAGAGGTGTCTCTGAGGTTATAGCTTCACTTGTGAAATCGATTGCAAGCGTTCAATACAAGGGAGGATTGTGATTTGTACATTCTAACATTTATATATACTGCCCAGTCTTAGTGAAACAAACAACTTTGAGATTAATGCTCTTCAATGGTACCTTGTTAAATCCTTCGAAATCTGGGATTAATGATGAAAATCCAAAGCGTAGTCGTTGACACCACAGACGTGGGTGTTTGGTCCAGACTCGATTTGCAGGACGCAGGGTCTAGTTTGCAGACGTGGTGGTTGGAGGAGGTTGTGTGCGTGTGCGTGTGTATGTGCGTGCGTGCGTGCGTGCGTGGAAAACCTTCGGTCAGGTGACGTCTGGAATGGTTGTCTGTGGATATATTCCTGTACTCGTATTCGTTTATCCCTAATTTGTTAATCCTGACGAATTCATTTGGAACGATACTATCCGAATTCAGGGGATTTCAATGTGTGAATCCCATTTCTGGTGTCAATCGCCGTGATATTGCTGGAATATTGCTGAAAGCGACGTAAAAGTATACTCACTCACTCACAAAGCATTCTTAACGCTAAGGCCATCGTAACCCCATACATTAGCGTACGCTGGGAATGTTTTGTTGAACACACCTGAAATATTGCTGAGTTCAGCGTTAAACAAATAGAGACCCAAACAAACAAAATGTTGGAACTTACGTAAATGTGATACAAGTCATACTTTAAATCTAATTTAAAAAATATGTTTAAGGAGGTAAGTCCACAACAACACAAAACCTCCGGTGACTGCCATAACAAAGCACTCCAGTGTCTGTTCCACACATGGTCCCAACTATAATGGCCACCCGGGGGAGATATACCCGAACACCCGCTCTTTTGTTTTCACGACGTCAGCGGGGGTTTTCCGTGCGATAATGAATTCATGCCTTGTTGAAACACGCTACTCGACACGTTTTAAGGCTAAGCCTCGATATATACTGAGCAAAAAGAGATTAGAGATACGAATATGTTTGTCGTAAGGAACGCTGAGTACACAATTTCATAAAACTATCCGAAAAATATTCATGACCCCATGCTTTTTTCAGTATAGATTTGGTTGCTCATATTTTCAGTGACTGGCGTGTGCGTGTCAACATGATTTTTTATCCTGCCACGTTCTGTTGAAGTATAAGTGTCACTCGTGTTGTTTCAACCTTCTCGGGTTCAAGGTCGACGTCAAGTATGCCTAGTCGTAATTTACAGACTGATTATTGTGGCAGGGTTGTTTAACAGACACAAATATAGGGCCAAGTTGTGGTCCAGGTGACAATATACCGTTAAACTGAACTAATGATATTTTTAGCAACAAGTAGGATCATAAAAGATCGAAACTACATTTTCAACTAGGTAATAAATATTCAATTTGAAAATAACCACCATTTACTCGAACACTTCATCATACTTATCGTCAAGGACTAAAACGTGTTAAAACATATCTTCCAAACAGACAACATGCTGACAACACGAGCAGTGGGTGTTCCATACTGTGTTCACTGATCTGTACAGGATATACAGCGTCAGAAGCTGAGGGACGATATTATGAGCACAGTTGCTCACCACTGGAGCATAATTACACAGCCAGTCAGGTCACAAACCCAGATTCCATAGTCATTACATGTATAGACCTTTGTTTGATAGCGGTAAAAATGAAACAAACTCGGAATAATACGCTTCCATACTTCGGATCTCCAGCTGGATGTTATGCGCATCAGTTGCTGCGCAGAATTACCGGACAGCAAGCGATGTCGTTAAAACGCCGGTAAGGTCAAACGTATGTCATAATGCAACGTTAGAATCTATTAGTCGTCAATAAAACTTATATTTCTAGGTAAATATGATGCATACCAGCATGTTTAGTCACGTAACCCACAATAAATAAGAGACGTTAGTTGCCGTGTTGTGATCGATGTTCTTAGGTGCGCGGAATTACCGGACGGCATTGTATATCATTCGTCCCGCTCCTCAGATCCACGAGTTTTGTATTACATCAAAACAAAATGTTTTCATTATTATATTAATTGTTTAATTTTTTTATATATTAGTTTGGAATGCTTTCATGGGAACCTTGTCATTCAATGACCTTGTCATTCACAGGTGTGTAATAAACCAAGGTGAGCACTAGGTGGGGACTTTATTGTCCTCTGAGTGAACCGGCTCCCCCACCCCGTGTACCCCAACTTTACTCCCTGAGCGTTGTGCAGCCACGCTGAGTGAAGGGTAGAGACTTTGGGTGGGTTCCAAGTGGCACATTATCCAGAGTTACGGACCAGTTCTCTATTCAATGGATCAGACCACCAAAGGGGATTAGTTCCTAGCTACAACAAATCCCCCAACTGGAGGTGCCTCCTGTGACACTAATCAATGACTAAGGTCATACCCAGGTGTGGCCACTCTGACACTACTGCTGATACCATTCCCACAACTACTTCCATTACCTGTGTTACTGGAACTGCTGCTACTTTACAACAACTGACACTACTGCTGATACTACTCCCACAACTACTTCCATTACCTGCGTTACTGGAACTGCTGCTACTTTACAACAACTGACACTACTGTTGCTACTTTACAACAACTGACAATACTGCTGATACTACTCCCACAAATACTTCCATTACCTGTGTTACTGGAACTGCTGCTACTTTACAACAACTGACACTACTGCTGATACTACTCCCACAACTACTTCCATTACCTGCGTTACTGGAACTGCTGCTACTTTACAACAACTGACACCTCCGTTACTGCTGATACTACTCCCACAACTACTACTTCCATTACCTGCGTTACTGGAACTGCTGCTACTTTACAACAACTGACACCACTGCTGATACTACTCCCACAACTACTTCCATTACCTGTGTTACTGGAACTGTTGCTACTTTACAACAACTGACACCACTGCTGATACTACTCCCACAACTACTTCCATTACCTGTGTTACTGGAACTGCTGCTACTTTACAACAACTGACACTACTGCTGATACTACTCCCACAACTACTTCCATTACCTGTGTTACTGGAACTGCTGCTACTTTACAACAACTGACACTACTTCTTCTGCTATTACTCATAATACTTTTACTGCATGTACTATTTGCACAACAACAACAACAAGTCACTCGTATGGTTGTATTAATGGTGTTTGTCTGTCCCTCGAGTCTAGTTGACCTTTACCTTTACAAATTAGTCTCGGTTCAGACGTCTGCTCGTATCTGTGTACTGTGATCAACGCACCAGTATGGGCAGATAATCTACATTGATTGGATATCGATCCTAATCAGTTCGTATATCAATCATTGAATGCAGGTGTACCGATGCATTAATCAAATCTATAGGACTTGATGTCGACCATGAGTACCTTAAAGATTTGGTTTGATATGTTTGCCAGTGTTGTACAAGTGGTAGAACCGGCAGTACTCCAAAGGCACAGACGTCGTTGTAGTTGCTTTTGTAAATGACTGCAGTGATGTATGGACAGAAGATGTATACTAACAGAATTAACATTATTATTATTATTAGGGTAGAGGTAGAGGGTGTTGTAGTTGGAGCAGAGTAGTAGTGGGTAGTTAGTAGAGGGTGTTGACAGCAAGTAGTGTTGAAGGCTGGACAGAAGAGGGTGTTGTAGTTGTTGTAGCAGAGTAGTAGAAAGTGTTGTGGTTGTTGTAGAGGAGTAGTAGGGTGTTGTAGTTGGAGCAGAGTAGTAGAGTGTTGTAGTTGGGTGAGCAGCAGTAGTAGTTGAGGTGTTGCAGAGTAGTAGACGGTGTTGTTGTTGTAGCTTAAGAGTAGTAGAGGGTGTTGTAGTTGGAGCAGAGTAGTAGAGGGTGTTGTAGTTTGAGCAGAGCAGTAGTAGAGGGTGTTGTAGTTGGAGCAGAGTAGTAGAGGGTGTTGTAGTTGGAGCAGAGTAGTAGAGGGTGTTGTAGCAGAGCAGAGTAGTAGAGGAAGTAGGTGTTGTAGTTTGGAGCAGAGTAGTAGAGGGTGTTGTAGTTGGAGCAGAGTAGTAGATGGTGTTGTAGTTGGAGCAGAGTAGTAGAGGGGTGTTGTAGTTGGAGTAGTAGTAGAGGGTGTTGTAGTTGGAGCAGAGTAGTAGAGGTGTTGTAGTTTGGAGCAGAGTAGTGTAGGAGATGTAGTGTTGAGGCAGAGTAGTAGAGGTGTTGGAGTTGTAGAGTAGCAGCAGAGTAGGAGCAGAGTAGTGGGTGTTGTGTGGAGCAGAGTAGTTAGAGGGTCACAGAGTAGTAGAGGGTGTTGTAGTTGGAGCAGAGTAGTAGAGGGTGTTGTAGTTGGAGCAGAGTAGTAGTAGAGGGTGTTGTAGTTGTAGTAGTAGAGGGTGTTGTACGGTGTAGTGTTGTTGTAGCAGAGTAGTAGAGGGGTGTTGTAGCAGAGTTGTAGATGGTGTTGTAGTTGGAGCAGAGTAGTAGAGAGGGTGTTGTAGGTGTAGTAGTTGGAGCAGAGTAGTAGTAGGAGTGTTGTAGTTGTAGCAGAGTAGTAGAGGGTGTTGTAGTTGGAGCAGAGTAGTAGAGAGGTGAGGGTGTTGTAGTTGGAGCAGAGTAGTAGTTGTAGGGAGCAGAGTAGTAGAGAGGTGTTGTAGTTGGAGCAGAGTAGTAGATGGTGTTGTAGTTGGAGCAGAGTAGTAGAGGGTGTTGTAGTTGGAGAGGAGAGTAGTAGTGGGTGTTGTAGTTGGAGCAGAGTAGTAGAGTGTTGTGTTGTAGAAGAGTAGTAGATGGTTGGAGCAGAGTAGTAGAGGGTGTTGTAGTTGGAGCAGAGTAGTAGAGGGTGTTGTAGTTGGAGCAGAGTAGTAGAGGGTGTTGTAGTTGGAGCAGAGTAGTAGAGGGTGTTGTAGTTGGAGCAGAGTAGTAGAGGGTGTTGTAGTTGGAGCAGAGTAGTAGAGGGTGTTGTAGTTGGAGCAGAGTAGTAGAGGGTGTTTAGAGTAGTAGAGCAGTAGTAGCGGCAGTAGTAGAGAGTAGAGGGTGTTGTAGTTGACAGAGTAGTGGTGTTGTATGGAGCAGAGTAGAGAGGTGTTGTAGTTGTACAGAGTAGTAGGTGGATGAAGTAGAAGACGTTGTAGCAGAATAAGGAGCAGAAGAGGATGCTGTGGTCGTAGGAGGTGGAAAAGCCGATGTATATTGAGTAGAAGTAGAATTACGATGATCAGTAGCATTATAAAAGTAGAATTTGTTTTGTGAAACGCTGTCGCAGACGAAAGAACACAACTAATTGCAATAAATATGCAATAAACTGTAGCACTAACAAGAACATCATCAGCTACACCGTTCGCAGCAATAACATCTACAAGAGATTCCTCTGAGAGGAGTAGTGAGACTTTACTCGTACCTTTGATAACACCTCGAACTGTCTATCTAAATCCTATCTATATTTACTTATATGGACACAGTGCAGCCCGCTGGTACATCAGTGAAGCAACAGGGCCTAGATCAATACCTGATCTATAACACGCGTCTCGTATTTCACGTCGTTAATCACTCCTGCGCAGTCTGACGTTGACGACGCTGTCGTGGATTGGCAATACTGGCCCAGACTTCGCGTAGTATAGCATGTTGTACTTTTACAGATCTCGAGGACGATTCCCGGGGCTTTAATCACTATGTACCACATTACATGGCCTTACATTCAGGCTGCTTGGTATCATTGTGTGCATAAGCTTGGTCAACTGTCAAATGGCTGCATTCTATACGCAAACTGAGGGTCAAAAGAACGTAAACCGAGTTTGATTTGTATCAAATTAAAAACTAAAATTTGAAAGTGTCGACGTAACCATTACTTATTCCTGCAACAGTTAAAAAATAATCAATGTCTTGATTATAATGTCTGTGATATTCTTAACAGTTTAATTTTTAATCATATTGTTTTTAGATAAATGAAGAAATCTGAGAGCTGACTAAGCGTCTGTACAGACCTAATGTTTTGAGTGTGATATTGATGAGAAAAATGATAAAACCTACTTAGTGGTATCGTTTCTTTTGCCCTTCTGTTTATAATACATCAACGCTTGAAATAAATCGGTCTCGAATATCGGTGGAAATTTTGGACATAAATGTCAAATTGATAGTGAAGATAATACGAATGGATCACTGAAAATCAGCCATGACACCAGGTGTTCGTATGATTTTGGACATAAAATGACAATTGATAGTGAAGATAATACGGATGGATCACTGAAAATCAGCCATGACACCAGGTGTTCGTTATAATTTTGGACATAAAATGACAATTGATAGTGAAGATAATACGAATGGATCACTGAAAATCAGCCATGACACCAGGTGTTCGTATAATTTTGGACATAAAATGTCAAATAATAATGAAATAATATGAATGGATAAAAAAACAGATGACACCAGGTGTTCGCTATACTAAACACTATACTACTATACTAAACGGCCGGTGGCAAATAACGACGAAAAATAAACGTCTTTAGCTGTGTAATTATTTAAATCTTTCACAAATTGAGCACCATCAGAGACCATTGAAACATTCAAGACCCCATACCAATCGAAAGTTTGCTGAAATCTGATAGGACACCACGTGTTCGCAAAAACCGTGCACATACGCCGGTGACACGTGTCATGGATGGCGGCGAAAGTCCTACATAACGTTATCAAGTTAGTCAGTGAACATTCCATATATACCTTCAGGGCTGGGTAGTGAAGCTTTACCGACATCCAAGCACTAGGTTTTATAGACGATAGTTCGTGAGGTAATAATTACAGCTAGCAGCTTGTGCCTTGTGCATGATCTAAGCGTTCAATGTATTCCTTGCATGTCGCCTTCATGAGTGCATGCTGTTCACATATTGAAGCGAGCACCACCTGTTTATTGTCGATATGCGCTGAAATTATCTTAAGATATAGATTCGGCGAGTGAAACCGGAGCATCGTGTAAGCTTGTATGTAGCCTTGACACCAACCACTTAGTCGATATACCTTTTATATATATAGCGTACTGCTGTTGGAGCCTAGGTAGGTACTTTACAGCTTTCTTTGGTTATCTGTTGTTTGACGAAGCTCTCAGAAATATTGCAGCTGTAAATAATCTGGTCTTGACCAGACAATCCAGTGATTGACATCATGCCCATCAATCTACACAGTTGGGATGCTATGACTACTACACTGCTTGTCTGTGAGCCAGATTAAACGATGCGTTCTTTTACGACAAGCATGGTTCGCTGAAGATCAGTTTTAACCCGGATCTTCACGGGTACTAGAGTGAGAGTTTGAGTAAGTGAGTATGGTTTTTCGCCGCTTTTAACAATATTCCAGCAATATCACGGCGAGGGACACCAGAAATGGGCTTCACGCAATGTACCCATGTGGGGATTCGAAACGGGTCTTCGGCGTGACGAGCGAACGCTTTAACCATTAGGCTACCCTACCGAGCCAACGGGTACTAAACCGCTAACCAGTGTGCACATTATGTGAAGTCACATACAGCAAACACTGTTTTGGCCGAGTATGGACTGTAAAGAGGTTGTTCGACATGAAGAGGACAAGAGTGACACAGTGGTCTTTAGCACTGCTGTATAGAGTTGCTCCCCTTGATTATACAGGATCCACTGATCCAAAATGATTCTTGATAGCACATATGCTAACTGTACGACTAACTGACTGACTGAGTTTGGTTTTACGCCGCTTTTAGCAATGTTCCAGCAACATCACGGCGGGGGACACCAGAAATGGGCTTCACACAATGTACCCATGTGGGGATTCGAACCCGGGTCTTCGGCGTGACGAGCCAACGCTTTAACCACTAGGCTACCCCACCGCCCCGCTAACTGTACGAAAGCCCAATTCTCTAACTGATTTACTATCTGTTTAACTAATAAAGCCAGCATCGCTTTCTTTCCCAACACATTTAACTAATGCATAGCGGCATAACTTAAATGCTGAAAACAGAGATAAACCTCAATCACTCACTCACCCATTCCTAGAGTCCTCCATCTCCTAGATGGAAAATGACTAAAAGTTCACACACTCACCAAAAGACACACTTGCTCACCCAGTCGCTTACCAAAAGACACACTTGCTCACCCAAAGGCACACAAACTCACCAAAAGACACACAAACTCACCCAGTGACACACATTCGTTTGCCGAAAGACACACTTGCTCACCCAAAGGCACACAAACCCACCAAACGACACACAAACTCACCCAGTGACACACATTCGTTTGCCGACAGGCACACTTGGTCACCCAAAGGTACACAAACTCACCCAATGACACACACTCGCTCACCGAAAGCAACACACAAACTCAATAAAAGACATACAAACTCACCCAATGACACACACTCGCTCACCAAAAGACACACAAACTCACCCAATGACACACACTCGCTCACCAAAAGACACACAAACTCACCCAATGACACACACTCGCTCACCGAAATACACACTTGCTCACCCAAAGGCACACAAACTAACCAAAAGACACACAAACTCACCCAATGACACACACCCGCTCACCCAATGACACACACTCGCTCACCCAAAGACACACAATCTCACCCAGTGACACACTTCCTCCCTCCCTCATTCATCCAGAATCACAAAGTACAGCTTGCCATCATACAGCATACAACAGAAGGAATTCACAATTACCCTTCGGCTTATATCACCACTCCTTTACAAGTTACACTCATAAACTAAGGCTATTAATATACATGTATCATATTCTAAAGAGTTGATTTTACCAACACTAAATCATATTTTCGCCTCGCTAGCAAACCCTAAATTAGAAACGAAAGTGAACCTTCAAAAGAAATGTTTCTCGTTTATTTGGAAAGGAAAACCTGATAGAATAAAACGATGTCTGATAACAAAAACATACCAAGAAGGTGGTCTAAAAGTACCAGCTATACTTGTAAGAAATAAGTCCCAGTAAATATCATGGATCAGAAGATTATTCGTACATGACACAAAATTAAATAATCTTTTATATATATACTTCACAACCAGTGAACTAAACCCCATAGAAATGGGACCATTGTATCTGATAACACATTATATTCCGAACCTCATCAGCCCATTCTGGAAAGACGTATTTGACGTATCAGAATTACAAGGACAAAGCAAGTATGAAAATGGGCAAATGATGACATAACAAAGGGGAGAGAACCAGTCGTGTGTGACCACTATCTACAATCCAATGTCAAATTTATAAATGACTTCCTAAAAGATGACAATACATTTCTTTCTTATAAAGAATTCGTAGAACTGTATGGAGTTAAACTGTAAGGGTTCGTTCAAAATAAATATTCAGAAAGATTTACGTTTTATTCCTCCTAATTTGGAAATACTACTTAAAGCTAAGAAAGGATGTAGCATATTTTACAACCGGCTTCTTCACAAGGTAGTTTTAAACCCAAAACTGCTTTATCAAAGCAAGTGGGAAAAAGAATTGAACATACATAATATATAATCTATGGAAAACACATAATTGTATACCATTTCGAGCATCTTATACTGCTAAGCACAGGTGGCTTCAATACCGCATTCTCCATAGGATCCTCACAACATATATAGATTACATTTTGTGATGTTGAAAAAGAATCGATGATTCATCTACTATATGAATGCAAAATATGTCAAAAAGCTGTGACAAGATCTACTAGAATGGATTGAAAATGAAACAGACACCCATTTCAAATTAAAGGCATAAGCTATTATTTTCGGATTCAAAGAGAGAAGAAATGATGTACTGAATTTCATTTTCCTATTAACTAAAGACTGACTGAGTTTTGGTTTTACGCCGCTTTTAGCAATATTCCAGAAACATCACGGCGGGGGACACCAGAAATGGGCTTCACACATTGTACCCATGTGGGGATTCGAACCCGGGTCTTCGGCGTGACGAACCAACGCTGTAACCACTAGGCTACCCCACCGCCCCTATTAACTAAAGAATACATATACAATGTATTCTAGAAAAGTAGCAAACATTGCACCTTCTCTCGCTGGTCTGAAACCAAAATTGAATTACAATTACCAATTACATAAATTTAGTGCCTACTCTCACTGCAAATACGACACTTTTGTTACATTTTGGTCGTCTTGCCAGAATCTATTTACATAGATCATGACTGTAATTTGACTTGCTCTATATACTACAAATATGCCGACCTGTTAAACCTGTATGAAATGCTGTACCCAGATCAAAATGAAATAAAGTGATAAAAAGAATATACATCTATGTTATTACTTAATAAACTGCACGTAAAAATGAAATTTATTCAGAATCAATATATCTGACATGCAATATGGCAATACATACAACCGAGTGGGCAGACAATACATACAGACAGCTAAATTCCAATATGGCTGGTTGAAATGTGATCAGCCTTATCGCTAGACTCCTGCCAGTCTCTAAGGCATCAATGTATTATTTTTATTAGGATATGGATAATCATAGTTTAGATGTTCATGATGTTTAGATTAAATAAATAGATAGAACAATTTGTCACCAGAAAATAATGGCGACATTGTACTGGAGTTTATCAATGTTTTTCTGGTATAAGGATAAACGTAATACGTGGAAGTTGCGATGGCTGAGTGGGTTAGACGCTGAATTTGTGTGCTGGCGATTAGGTACCTTGCTCTGGGGTGTGGGTTCGAATCCCAGATGGGACTGAACCCAACAGAATAACTAGAATCTGTACTTTACTGAGAAAGTGTAGTCCCACATATAACCTGTGTTAGACGTATGACTGACCGAGTTTAGTTTTACGCCGCTTTTAGCAATATTCCAGCAACATCACGGCGGGGGACACCAGAGTTAGACGTATGATACTTCCTTTGACTTATGTTCAGTACAGCCCTGGAGCAAGGCTACCATATCGACATTCCTGGAGCGCTGTGCCTTGTGAAGCTCTATAGTCTACAGAATCAGATATATTGAAGGACGTTATATGAACACATAAGCACCAAGTCACTGCTGCCGAAATGGAATGGCTTGATCTCAAGATACTATGTGGGCACACACTGTAGGGAATGGCAATACATATACACGCTGTTAAAAGAGTTCGTTTTTGCTGATTTAGCTGATTAGTCAACAAATGAATAATAAAGTCAGAAGAATTAATGACTGAAGCTTTGTGGGATTGCTGCAAAGAATTGTGGAAGCGTTGCATTGCGTATTTTTAACACCGAAATGGTGAATATGTTTTGCTCACCTGTATACAGGTATTAGTAAATATATGTGCATGTTGTTTTACGCCGCACAGAGACCCTACGGATCTTTCCGACTGTGAAATGGGCATTACCGTTATGATCATAACTAATATATCTAGAAGTTAGATTTCTCATGAACCTCGTGAAGTGAGTCACCAATTCTCACATAATTTATATCGCAAATACGCAAAACAGTTGTGTTTTTAATCCGTACTGTTTAACTTGAAATGCAATACTCAGGATTATTAGCCTACAGATTAATGAAGTTTTAGTTTAAATGTTAATCTTAAATTGATTATCATATAATACTTTCCTTCTGATACAAAAAGATGTGAAAATTGATATATGAGAACCGTGAAGGTTCGGTTAGAATTAGTCTTCAGGAACCCATGCTTGTCGTAAGAGGCGACTAACGGGATCGGGTGGTCAGGCTCGCTGGCTTGGTTGACATATGTCATCGTATCCCAGTTGCATAGATCGATACTCATGATAGCTGGAATATTGCTGAGTGCGGCGTTAAACGAAAAACAACCCAGAACATAATATATGAATGGCATTGTGTGTCTTTCCCTCATGTTTAAGAACTCGTTACCCTATTTGATGAATCACAGCGCCGCGCCAAAGGTGAAGATGTCTCAACATGCCCTTCACGCAGTCTGAACCCATACACTTTGATAAACTGTTATTAATCTTCTTTTAACCACCCACTTTGTCAACCAGACCCTCAGATCAAGGGTATAATAATCATGTATATTTAAAAAAGGTTTAAAAATATACTAATAATTGCATGAGTATATATGCATACATATTTATTACTCGATCTGTGTTGTGTACCTGCAAAAAGTCTTCCAGTCCGTCTCGCTTCGATTCACACCTATGAATGACAAAGCCTACATATTTTGTATAGCGGGGTCGGGAATTGTATCGAGGTGAGTTCGGCTCACAATGCGGTATTATATGTCATGTAACATATTCTTGTTAATATACATTTGATCATATGAAACCTAACCTGGAGTCGCTGCACAGTGCACAGCTCCCGTGACACAGCCTAATCCAAGTACCCTATAGATTAGACGATTTTAGAAGATATCTGTCTTTGATCGTCAACAAACAATCGGCTGTACAATAATTAGGTATACGTGTGAGCTGTAACTTTAGGCTTACACAATACGGGCCATTCATGCTCGTGACTAATGGCGTGCGTCTGTGGGTATCAAAGATCTACAAGGCATGTTTTACCTATATTTATGCAATTATATGTAATTATATCTGTTTTGATATTTTGGAATTTCAAGTACATGATATTATGTTTATAACGATCATGCTTATAACGGGGCTGATAACTGTAACGCACTGAGAAAGTGTAGTCCCACACATAACCTGTGTCAGACGTATGGTACTTTGACTTATGTTCAGTACAGCCCTGGAGCAAGGCTACCATATCGACATTCCTGGAGCGCTGTGCCTGTTTTTTGTCCCTCAGCTTGCACATTTAAGCTGAAATGCGTTCATCGAACCACGGTTATAACGAACTAAAATATGTGGTCTCTTTGGGTTCGTTACAACAGTAGTTTACTGTATTGAGAAAGTTTTCAGGTTTATGACACTGCTTATTATGCTCACATGCCTGAAATATTAAACAGCATCTGAAACATGAATATAAAACAAGAAAATTAATGTTTTAAAGTCCTGGGCATGATGAGTTTTAGTGTTGTGCATTGTGTCAAGCATATCAATATTTAGAAATCCATGTTATATAACCCTTGAGCAAAAGTAGTTTGATGAAATTTACAAGATTTCAAAACCTCAGTGAAGGTTCGTGAAGGACATTTTTAAATTTGGGGCATCACTAACACAATATTGTTTGATGCAATAGCTTATTTTAACTTTACTCATATGCTCCTTTGTGGTTTTGTTTTCGAATAAACAATTGCCTTGCCTCTGCATGTGTTTGTGACGGGTGTCAATGGTGGGCCATGATACGTTCACCTTTACGAGCCCGCCCGGTATCGTCACATTAGATAGTGATTCATGCACACGTGATGCAATCGGAATCGTACAATCGCCTCTGATCTGTCCGATAAATTTTCTAACATTTCGTTCACAATACATGCATCGACTGGTTAGCAATGTTGTGAAACTTCCTCAAACGGTCTTTAAAAATTCCCGGTTGATAGATAACATTCAGGTCACTGTTTATCACCTACGTACAAGTCAAGGCACATTGTTGGCAGATGTGAACACATCGAGTGCAAGATAACCCAGATAACCCGAATAACCTACAAACGATGTGCAACCTACAACGAGGCTGTTAACTCCGCGGCGTGGGCGCTGTCTACAGAGAGGAGATAGCTGCGCAGGTGTGATGGTATTAGAGAACCACTCAGACGCATCTCCAAATTGCCAAGGTGTAGCGTGCTTCGGCCATGTGGAGCTGGTACTACAGGCTGCGGTTAACGTAAATGTCTGACGTAAATGTGTGTATATACAGGCGAGCTCAGGCGGATTTGTGATGATGCAATATATCGCGATAACCATGTAATTTGGTTTGCTACTGGTTATACATCCGGGCACTTCAGAAGCCACTACCTACCTACCTACCTACCTACCTACCTACCTATCTATCTATCTATCTATCTATCTATCTATCTATCTATCTATCGATCGATCTATCTTTCTATCTATCTATCTATCTATCTATCGGCCGGGGTCCTGGGGTAGCCTAGTGTTTAAAGCGTTCCCGGGTTCGCTTCCCCACATGGTTGCAATGTTTGAAGCCCATTCATGGTGTCCCCCGCCGTGAAATTGCTAGAATATTGCTAAAAGCGAAAAATAGATCACTCTCTCATTGCTACTACTGAT
Organism: Haliotis rubra; assembly: GCF_003918875.1. Lineage (NCBI taxonomy): Eukaryota > Metazoa > Mollusca > Gastropoda > Lepetellida > Haliotidae > Haliotis > Haliotis rubra. The sequence continues at coordinate 703,642 of NW_025767142.1, forward strand.
GACGCTGCTGTTACTACTTCTATCTATCTATCCATCTATCTACCTACATATCTATGACTGTATCTATCAATCATATGTGTATCAATGTATCTATGCATCTATGTATCTAGATTCTCCATATGGGTACAATATGTGAAGCTCATTTCTTGTGTCCAACGTCATTTCATGTTGCTGACATATTGCTAACAGCAGCGAAAACCATGCTCACTCTCTTGAAAAGTGTAGGCGCATTTTAAAATAACCTAACCTAACCTATTGTGTTAACTGATGTTTTATACACGCTGTGTGAGATATATTAAGTCATGGTCTTTGCAAAGCAAATGTGAAAGACCGTTGAAAGATGAAATGCAGGGACGCGTTTCGGGATGAAAACAGCTTAATCAGGTCTGTTGGTCTGACTTCCTACCCCGAAGGTCGTTGTCCGATGGTGGCTGTCTACCACTATTGCCTCATCCAGGACTGATTACATATTATCACAACGGTAGCCAGATAAACCTTCACCCACTTTCCTAGTCAAAGGGCAACGTCAACGTCAAAACCACGTGAGGCCACTATCATGACACAGCAACGTGGCACTGGGCTAGTAGGACGTTAAGTTCGCACTCGCTCAACTCATTCAACCTATTCAGATTAGGTTGGTAGCATACAGGTACGTAGTATCAGGCAATAATTTGCAATGAATGAGTTTTGATAGTTGAATACAAACAGCTGTTGGTCTCAGGAACATGTTTCCATGTTGCCAATATGCAACAAATGCAGGTTCAGAAAGGTTTCATTGTATTTAAATATACAAATATGGACAGCTGGTGGTATTTGAAGCATGTTTCTGAAAGGTCAACTGCAGGATAAGAAATACCGTTCAGGTAACTCGTGACACGTGCAGCGTCATATTGTGTGAGATCACTACTGTATAAACTGACGCACAGAAGAAAGTATACACTTGAAGATTGAGTGAGTGTGAGTAAGTATAGTTTTACGCCGCTTTTAGCAATATTCCAGCAATATGACGACGGGGGACACCAGAAATAGGCTTCACACATTGTACCGATGTGGGGAATCGAACCCGGGTCTTCGTCGTGACGAGCGAACGCTTTAACCACTCGGCTACCCCACTGCCCCCTTGAAAATTAGATTTGATTTTTTACAAAACTTTACAAGGCTGAAAAGTGTCACCGTAACACTGCAAGTTTATGCATCAAAACACTATTGCCTCTCGTATCAGGTAAACCAGCATCAGGTAACAACTGCATTTTTGTGTTTCGTGTTATCCGCCATTTTAGTGTTGTGTTCTCTCTTTTGTATTTGTCAATGATATTCCTGTTACGAACACGCACTTGTGACATAACTCCAACAGCCATACCGTTGATGCAGGTGTTGATGGTGCGTATCAGTTTCTATATACATGTAACTGACATTAGCTGTCAGGCTGCCTAGACATACCCTGGATCTTGTTTCTAGACATATCCTGAATACTGACACACATCCGTGCCTTCAGAGTTAACTGTGGGTTTGATGTAACGAGCTTCTATGTCTAGGGCCAGGTAACAAGCATCTGACTGATGCGGTGATCGACGGAGGATGTGCATCTTGCTGGTACAGGGGATTCTTCTCTCAGACGTGCTTGATTATGTTGGAGCTACTGGTTTGATTATTGGGGGCGGGAAACCTACGTCATGGAACTGATGTTAGAGGCATTGTGTAGCTTGAAAATAATACCACTGAAACGTTGATTGTGAGTGAGTGAGTTTGGTTTTACGCCGCTTTTAGCAATATTCCAGCAATATCACGGCGGGGGACACCAGAAATGGGCTTCACACATTGTACCCATGTGAGGAATCGAACCCGGGTCTTCGGCGTGACGAGCAAACGCTTTAACCAATAGGCTACCCCACCCTTTGATGTGATGTGTTGTTATTAGCGTTGATGAAGATTGTGAAGATGGAGATTCATCATAGGTGGTGATTGCGGTAATACTGATAATTATAAGGATGTTGTTATGATGATGATTATGATATAGAATATATCAAGTGCATCATCTTCAAGACAAACCAAATGCTTAGCTGGGTGATACGAAGTATCGATATGGACATCGGTCGATATGGACATGATTGATAGACATCTCTGTTAATCACGTTCAGCAAGATCACCTTCTGAATAACATTCCACATTATGACTAAACATCGGAATAGCATAGTTAACTAGGATCGCTATATAATCTCTTGTTCGATTTCCGATAGGGGTTTCTTCAGAATATTTTATATTACGTCGTGAAGGTCAAATTCTTCAATTACGTTTGCTAAAAATATCTTCACTTATTCCTCAGACACAACCACACTTTACTACCTCGGGAAATAGCGCTTGTTACAGCTCAGCTTCTTTGAAGTCTGGATATTTGCTTCCCTAATCAAATTCAAACTTGTCCGTCTAAATGAGTCAAACACAGGAAGCGGTACGGTATAACGACAAGTACTTATTCTCGCAGGGGGGTGTGGGTTTGGGGTGGGTGTGGGTGGGTGTGCGTGTGTGTGCAATGTGAGTTTGTAGGTGGTTGCAGTAGAGGGTAGGTTGCAGTGTTGATTTGATGGTGTTAGTTTGATGGTGTTAGTTTGATGGTGTTAGTTTGATGGTGTTAGTTTGATGCTGGTGTGCTACTCTGCAAGCCTTCCAACGCCTAAACTACTGGAGGTGTCTTCACACACACGCGCGCGCGAGCGCGCACGCACACATACACACACCACATACACAGCATGCACAAACCACCGGACACCCACACACTTTATACACCCAAACACCTGCATATCACACCACGCCACGCCAGGCCACGCCACGCCACGCCACGCCACGCCACGCCACGCCACGCCACGCCACGCCACACCACCACACCACACCACAACACACAACACACAACACACAACACACCACACACCACCACCACACCACACCACACACCACACCACCACACCACACCACACACCACCACGCACACCACACACCACCACGCACACCACACCACACACCACCACGCACACCACACCACACACCACCACCACGCACACCACACACCACCACGCACACCACACCACACACCACCACGCACACCACACCACACACCACCACCACGCACACCACACCACACCACACACCACCACCGAGCACACCACATCACACCACACCACCACACCACACCACACAACACCACACCACACCACACCACGCACGCACGCACGCACACACACAGAGTAGACACACAGAGTAGACACATATAGGTAAATATACAGTAATAACACTATACACCGGTAGCCTGGAGAAACATTTCATCAACAGATCTAGGGATAGAAATGTACGAGTAGGTTACTGGAATAGCAACAAATGCCGCCTATAAATACAAATATATCCTGCAAGGAAAATATATCAATATTCACATAATTATAAATGTTGCAGGAGGAAAACATGTCAGTGTTTTGTCAGTCCCGTTAGTGTAGTGTATACCATAGCTTGTGTGTATACAGGAAAATATGTGAACTTCCTGAAGCAGAACAGGAACATGTTAGATACAGTCAGTGAATACATACATCAGGCACACCGCGGTGTGTGATAACACAATCTTCAGCAATGTTGTAGTGTGTAATATTACAGATCTACTTAATGTGTGACTTCAAGTGACTCATTATAAGCAGATCAGTATTACACTGTCCTCTCCTGTATCTCCGATAATGAGGCTATAAGTGTCTCACTGACCTTTCGATCGTCAGTTCAAACAGATAATTCTGATAACATGGAGCCATTAACCTGATGTACGCTTGTATAATGACGTAATTTCATATATATACTGGCCACATAAAGAAACTGTGCACACAGAAAATATAAAGATAGGCAGACAGCGTCTTTATGCATAAATAAAGGTGTGAACATAGCAAGTATTGGAGACAATCAAACGCTCATGCAGTGCCAGGCGACGTGACGTCATTGATGGTGGCCTATGGACTTGCAATGTGTTACTGCACTTGCAGCCTGTGCAGCTGCACACAACATGTGAAACTCAGAAATTGATGTCACTGTCGAAAGCTTGATCTTTGGTCATTCAAACGTTCACAAATTCACATGAAAAGTCACATGCACATCATGCCAAGATTAACATGTGCTCAACGTCATGAAGCCACTGGAATGGTTCGAGCAGGCATGAGCCAACAACAGGTGGCAGCACATTTCCAATGCCATCGTAACACGATATCTTCATTGGTCAGGCGTTAGGGAAACAGTAATGACGTCGCCGACCACCCACGTTCTGGGCGTCCCCGAGTAACGACGCCAAGACAGGACAGATGGATTCGGGTGACTCATATCAGACACAGGTTCCAGACGGCAGTGACCACGTCCCAAACCATTCCCCAGGCCTTCATTTTGGAACATTTGGTAGCATCTATGCGTCGTCGATGCACTGCTGTGCTTCACGCGCATGATGGTCATACCCGATATTGACTTTGTGACTTTGACGTGTGACCCCGACTCAATTTTGAACTTCTGACGTCATCGTTACGGATATTGTTCATGTTCTTTTGACATGCTGTTGAGGCCCGATACTTCAGCTTATAAAGTGTCTACATCATGTCGTCTTTTCTGTGTTGTACTCCAATTCTGAAGGAATTTTCTGTGTGCACAGTTTCTTTATGTGGCTAGTATACTAACTTAAACACGACTATGTGTGTCTGTGTGTGTGGATGGATGGTCTCGCTCTCTCTCTCTCTCTCTCTCTCTCTCTCTCTCTCTCTCACTCTCATACATACATACATACACACAGACATTATTTGTATAATCTGTTTCCTAAATTTGTGCTTGCTGATTGTGTGACTACAAACCCCAAAGGCGTTGTCATACTATCAATCACTAGGTTTCGTTTTAAATTCGATTTTCAGTGTCAAACACCACTTAGTTGAGACAAGAAATTTGAAGCCGAAACTATGTGATGTCTCTGGTGCCAGGAAAGTCAGTGTGACCTGGCTGATTGACCTGGCTACCGTGGACAGCTTCAGTTTCACGCTGACATAAAGGTAACAACACTGACCACTGCGTTAAATACAGTTCTGGTTGTCTCCAGTTCACTGCCACGTGTTGGTCAGTTTTTGGCGGCTTCACGCAAACAACAGAAATCGTGAACATGTTTGTCAGTTCAAGCTTACGTCTGTAAACGTCGCAACAACACTTTACACACTGTTTTCAGGAAGATATAGCAGGACTTTATTCTCTACCACGTTTTCGTGTTTGTATGTTGATATGTGAGCATTTGTCAAGTGAGAAGAAATCGCTAATTTATCACGTGATGTCTGCTAAACGTATGTTAACAAAATAGTGTGGCGTAATTGTGCACATCGTCAGGCGTGTGAATAAAAACGTGTTTAGAAAGTATTGTTTTAAAGTTTGTAAACTCGTATTTGTATATTTGACGTGTTCGTGTGAAGCCAGCTTGCATTTCTCTGAGGCACGTATTTCTTACAATCTAATATCGTTGTTTGAAACTCGTCACTTAGCAATATTCAGTATGGCGGCGTTCTGTAAATGTTCAAGTCTGGACCTGACAAACCAGTGATTGTTGTGAGCACACAATGACCTATAACGTGATTTACACTATGATCCACACCATGACCTATACCGTGATATACACTATGATCCACACCATGACCTATACCATGATATACACTATGATCCACACCATGACCTATACCGTGATATACCGTGATATACACTATGATCCACACCATGACCTATACCGTGATATACACTATGATCCACACCATGACGTATACCGTGACATACACTATGATCCACACCATGACGTATACCGTGATATACACTATGATCCACACCATGACGTATACCGTGACATACACTATGATCCACACCATGACGTATACCGTGACATACACTATGATCCACACCATGACGTATACCGTGACATGACGTATACCGTGACATACACTATGATCCACACCATGACGTACACTATGACATATACCGTGACATACACACATGACATATATGACGTATACACTATGATCCACACCGTGACGTATACCGTGACATACACTATGATCCACACCATGACGTATACCGTGACATACACTATGATCCACACCATGACGTATACCGTGACATACACTATGATCCACACCATGATCCCACACCATGACCTAAACCGTGACATACACTATGATCCTAACCATGACCTATACCGTGACATACACTATGATCCACACCATGACCTATACCGTGATATACACTATGATCCACACTTTGACATATACCGAGACATACACTATGATCCACACCATGACGTATACCGTGACATACACTATGATCCACACCAGGACGTATACCGTGACATACACTATGATCCACACCATGACGTATTCCGTGACATACACTATGATCCCACATGACGTATACCGTGACATACACTATGATCCATGATCCGTGACATATATGATCCACACTGACATACACATACACTATGATCCACACCATGACATATACCGTGATATACACTATGATCCACACCATGACGTATACCGTGACATACACTATGATCCACGCCGTGACAAACACAATGACACTCAATGAAAGTGTGCTTGTCCCTATTGCCATTTTTTCCGACGTGCCTATTTTTCAGTACGAACAACTCGTGGCATTAAGCAGCACCTTGCAAGTCGAACCGCAGCTTGAAGATCATGCCCTGTTTGTGAGCTCACAAGGTCAGCTCGACACAGACGACCCTGGGGCAATACAGCTTCCCTTTGAGTCTTCTTGTTAGACACACACACACATCCGAGTCATGTATTTGTTGCTGTGACTACAAGTGATGTAGATGGCGCCAAGGCCACATGAACCATGTATCAATTCTCCACGTGGTTCAGGGGAGTTTTGTTGTAACGTGAATGAGGACCAGTTTCCACTGCCACTACAATTAAACTTGCATCAGTTCAGGTCAGATCGAGTTTCATTGATTCCCTTTGACTGCATGTATTGCAAGCAGTAGTGAGGCAACCATCGTGTGTTGTCAGTTGCATCAAGACACTGATCCAGCTGCCGTCTGAAGCCTTGCCGTGGAAGGAATGTAGTTGAATTATTTATTAAATTCAAGATCAAATTTCGTAACAACATAATGAATCGCCATCTGTTGTGATTATGAAATACATGTGTTACCTACCTTGTTCAGAACGAATATGTCCCTACATCAGAATATTCATTAGCATAATTCCTTTACCTATTCTCAAACAAGATGTAGCGCTTATCGACACCTGTCTTGATAATGCTGTATGTATGAATATTATTGCATTATGTATAATGTATAATGTATATCCAATTAACAAGGCAGAACAGCATTAAGTACATAACAAAGGTGAGCTAATGGATACATCTATGTAACATTTGTTAGGTTGAGTACCATCCGGGATTCCAACCCACAATCTCAGAGTCAGGCACCATCTTAGTCTGCGTAGTTTTTCAGTAAAATATGTTCATTTCAGAGACTAGTTGTTAGTCTAGCACCATCTCTGAAATACACCTGAAAGATATATGGAATGTATATGCAAAACGATGGACGCGGCGAATCATCTCGCCTAGGGCAACGACCGACATACCTCACATTTTCGTATATGAAATATGATAGCAGTATATGTATATGACAGATTAACGTACAAATACGTCAAGTGAAAAGGATTTTACGCCGCGGCTGGCAACTAGGGGTGACTATTGAGGGGGAAACAACTATTGCGACATCGATAGTTTATTGCGACCATCTATTTCAATAGGCCTACTATTGCAATATTTTTGTCTCTCCTTGCATTGTCTCATGTGAAATCATTTCCCAAATGAATGTATAGTTTATATGAAATAAAAACAAATTGAAGTAGTTTCAGTCTCTTTTAATAACTGACAAGAAACTTGAAACCCATATCAAGTAAACATTTTTTAACATAAACTCAATAGTCTACCAAAAAAATAAAAAATAAAAAACAACATTATTTGATAAAAATATATAACCATCCATATACTCATTTGGATTGAGCATTTATCAACGGAAGTCAATTACTAAACTATCGATAGTTACACAAACTATCGATCGATGCATCGATAGTTTTCGTTTCTACCATCGATTAATTGCTCATCAGAGAATCAACAATTTCAATAGTTCGATGCATCGTTACAGCCCTTTCAGCAACACTCCACCAATATCACTGTGGGGACACCAGAAATGGGCTACATTTTTCTCGTACAGGTCACAGAAAGTGTGTTTCTCAGTTTCCGTTGGTTTCCGAATGTTTGGAAAGCATTGATGGCTGTCACAGATTGTTGGTTAAAATAAACGCAAAAAGTCGTCATACACAAGGGATAAAATATCGCGTCTACCATGTAGCATTGGACGTGTGTGTCCTGGTTTCACAGCGATATACTACTTTCATTAGTTTTTAAAGTATATGTCCGTATGTTAAATACATGTTACACGAAACATCGTATTTTACACGGAACTGCATGTAAGAACGTCATATTGGCAGATTAAGTAGTCTAGATTATGTTTGTATTCCTATGATTAAGAACCCCGAATACAATCATATGCATGTATTTTGCTCAAACATGTCAACGAGAGGCATTTGAAATGTTGAATTTGTCTCCGAAAACGTCTTCCTTGTTTTTAATGAACTTGAGCAGATACATGAATTTCTCAGTGCACGGAATACGTTATCGTATCAAAACAACATACATGCTATGCTTCCGGCATGGTTGGAAAACGCATCTTTTGTAAAAATGTGAATATATTGCATATTTTAGAATAAACTCTGTATAACTACATCTTACGAATTTGAGGCTCGTCAGTCTCGCTGACCTTGTTCACACATGTACAGGTCATCGTATCCCATGTCCGGAGATCGATGCTCATGATTTCGATCACTGTGTTTTCTGGTCCAGACTCGATTATTTACAGAGTGCAGTCATATGGATGAAATACTACCGCGGTAAACAAACAAACAAACAAACATCACGTGTTCTGTGTTAACAATCATGTCCATGTGCCTGGTATAGTCTCAATCCTTAGTGATCGTGTCCGTGGCACTGGTGTTGTTTCATCCCTAAATAGGGGCGGTTGGGTAGCCTAGTGGTTAAAGCACTCGCTCATCACGCCGAAGACCTGGGTTCGATTCCCCACATGGGTACAATGTGTGAAGCCCATTTCTGGTGTCCCCCGCCGTGATATTGCTGGAATATTGCTAAAAGCGGTGTAAAACAATACTCACTTACTCACTCATCACTAAATATTTATGCAGAAGACCCTTGTGTATGCATTATCCCAAATGTACGATACTCCTATGTTATCATTTCTATACCCTGGATCCTCAGTGTGATGACAGTATTTTTCTGTGGCGGAATTTAATCATTTATCACATAATCATGACTCAGTTGTCACGTGATATAGTCGTCATATTTGCAGAGTCAGCGATCAATACGCCGTCCTCACAACGACTGGATAATCACCATTAGATAAATGTCTTGTATGCGATCGTGGATATTGAACCATACAACACACTCAATACGGAGTTTTACACACCTTCAAACACACAGCCAAACACATGCACACACACACGTTCAAACACACAGTCTCACACACACTCCATCAAGACATTGACACACCCAGTCTCGGACACGAAACGCACATTTACATGCATGTGCGAAAACACAAACGCAAACACGCAGTCACACATTCATTACATCGTTCAGAGTAAGTGAGAGAGTTTAGTTTTACGCCACACTCTGTAATATTCCAGCTGTATAGCGGCGGTCTGTACATAATTGAGCCTGGACCAGACAATCCAGTGATCAACAGCATGAGCATCGATCTGCGCAATTGGGAACCGATGACATGTGTCAACCAAGCCAGCGAGCCTGACCACCCAATCCCGTCAGTCGTCTCTTACGACAAGCATGGGTTACTGAAGATCAATTCAAACCCGGATCTTCAAAATCATCACGGGTCCCATCATAAAGAGGCTCTGTACAGGTGGTGGTGTATACTAAGCAAACATTGCACTAGCATATCAGCAACATAGCCCACTGATTTCTCAAAAATCAACACAGGTTTTACCTGTTTGCGTGTGTATGTGTGCGTGCATGCGTGTGAGCCTACTCTAATACTAGACCTATATAGAGCTGTCTTTTGGAAACGCAACCGCCTTTTTCCAAAGGCACAATGTAGCACAACTGCACCGCTTTCCGATAACGTGACACAAGATCTAGTTAATAAACAGGACCAATTACTGTCATATACATTGCTTTGATTCTGATCAAAGTGCCTCTCTGAATGGACATGAAATTGACAACTAATGACACACCGTGACACGTGGTGTCAGCAGTTAGCTGATAACACGGCACGAAGCCATCAATGAAATTAACCAGATAAGAACACGAATAACGTGACGTGGATAACTCTGTTCATTGCTACTAACAAGGTTAAAAGGAGATATACAATCCTCTGTCATTCCGACATTTCTCTGGAATTCCTCCGTACAAGCTCCGTGTTATCGGTTCCGTGATCACCAGACGGGAGCGCCTGTAGATCAATTACCGGTCACCATGGCGCACGAGCAGCACGTGCAGCCGAAGTCTGCTGCAGCTGCGGTGAGCATCATTTGGGAACAATATCCCGTCTCTCCTACAGACGCCATAACATTTATTTAACAAGATAATCATCACATTCCGTTCCATTCCATTCTTAATTCACCCCCATAAGCTTTATACTATACTCGCATACAGTAGGCATACACTATGTTTATAACGAACACGTTTAACGCGAACTCACGGGTTGACGGATGCCACGTGGTGTGGTTTTTATCATTGAAACGTGTATAACGAACAACGGTTAAATTAAATAAGAAGTCGTCTTTTGAATTCATTGTAACTTTAGTTTACTCCAATATTGACCGGAAGTTTGTGAATATTGCTTAACGTCGAATCAGCTATTTTGCAGCTATTCGTGTTGACAGAAATAAACGGGGCGGTGGGGTAGCCTAGTGGTTAAAGCGTTGGCTCGTCACGCTGAAGACCCGGGTTCGATTCCCACATGAGTACAATGTGTGAAGCCCATTTCTGGTGTCCCCCGCTGTGATGTTGCTGGAATATTGCTAAAAGCGGCGTAAAACCAAGCTCAGTCAGTCAGTCAGTCAGACAGAAATAAACAACTATTTTTATATTGAAGAGGAGAAATAGGTTTGGATTCTGAAAATCTATACTAAAGAGTCTTGTTTCATTTAAGAGTGTATCATTACAGAAACTTGCTCGGCATGTAACATGCTCCTGGGACTGTGAGACAGAATACATCGATTATTATTATATATTCTCATCCCATTCTCAGCTCCAGGACCATGCAGGCAGATATGTAGTCTCAGAAATATAGTTGTCTTATTTAATAATAATTAAATTAAATAATTTAATGATAAATCCATATGGAACCAGAACAATCCTAAATTGTCAGAGCTGAGTCAATCTAGACTCGCCAAACATTCTAGACTTGAGTAGGATTCCTATGTAATTAAGACTAGCAGCTCCCCGGGGCTAGAAGTTAGAATCTGGTTGTTATTATCAGTCATGTGTAACTGTCCGGCATCATTTACTCTTCAAAACAACCGACAGCCAGACGTCTCAACCCTGCCGGGAAGTCAAAGGCTACCCCCTCCCAGAAGCACAAATGCAGACCACGCATGCAACTGTGCACATAGGCTAACGCTTAGTCTCTAAATATATATAATTTTGACAGTAATAAACCAACCAAATAAATTGAAAAGGAGCCCCAGTCAGATGGGAATCTAGACTTGCTTCATTTAGGGCTTCAGCATTGCAGGGCTAGGCTGTAGGGACAATTATGTGGTTCAAGGACTGTGAGACAAACTACTGGGCACAATGAAATGTGTGATCGTTCCTCTAATAGTAAGCACATGTAAGCACATGTTCAAACTGGTATTAAGAACATTTTCAGATATAAACGAAAGCTTAAGACTGCATTTAAGTTTTTTTTATATTGTTTAGTATATACTGACAAGGTTTAGACAGAGATTAAGAAAAGCTTTAGAGTAATGTTTAAGATAATCCATTGACTGAAATAGAACAATGCTCTAGAGAGTTAAGAAAATCTTCAGACTGTGATATAGCCGGAATTTGCTTTTCGCAGAGGATTCTTATCATCATATACCGATATACTGTTCAGAGCTGCTGAACTCGCTGTTGCCAACAGTTTTTTCAGTATTTCATTTTAACGGCAAGCCTGTACCATTGGGAATCATGGGATCTCATGCATTAAGCCGTCGCTCGTCAATGCACTGAAATTGATAGTTCGCAATGGATGCAGAATCGTGATGTTCATGATGACAGTAGACAGTAGTGTTGGGAATTGGTTGAAATCTCACAGTTGATGATTGATTCATTACCAACGAACAAGCATCGAAAACAATTGGTTAGCGTCATTTTTCAGATTTTCCTATCCAGGTTGTTATTGCAGATATTTATAACATGATGCAACTTGCTACTTTAAAGTGATGACTAGAATATCATGAACATAAACTTCCTGGAGTCTTCAAGAAATATTCAGTCATGGCTTCTCAGTTAGTGAAGTGAGTTTTCTAAGAATTAAACACGTTTTCATGCCCTGACAACTTCAACGATATGTTCCATTGTCAAGTATTTCAAAGACTAAAACAGTAAATGCCACTGAAAGACACTAAAACAGTAGTTCCAAAATCGTTTATGTTCGATTATGAGAAAATGTGATCGATTGCTTGGTCGTTTGGTCACTGCGACCAATCTTCGATTATTTCAATTAATCGGATCACCACTAGTAGACAGGCGATATCAGTCACACCCAGCAAAACAGAACATGGACAGCAACAGAATATAACATATTATACCATCTTTAAACACACCCTTGGCGTTCCTATGTTAAACATGTCATGATTAGACACACACACACGCACACACGTACTCACGCACGCACGCACTCATTCACTCACGAGTATGCATGACGTACATTCCTCGAAATATAGTTAGTTGTGTGTGATGTTTAATCAAATATTTACAATCACAACACAGCCAACGAAATCAATCCGTCTAATGGTATATGGTACATGGCAGCTACATTAAACTTTCACTTCGTACCAAAAAAGACAAGTTTGTTATGAGAGAGGTATGTTTGTTTTGTAACGCCGCACTCGGCAATATTCCAGCTATATGGTTGCGGTCTGTAAATAATCGAGTCTGGACCAGACAATCCAGTGATCAACAGCATGAGCATCGATCTACGCCATCGGGATATAATGTCATGATACATGATATCAAAGAATAAACACGAACCACACAATTTCTCACTCTTTATTTATTTTAAACTAATTTTCGCATCAATTAATGATAAGCAAATCATTAAATTTCAGGACCATGTTCTACACACAACGAAATGTATCCAAAGCTGATTTCTGTATTTTCACGAGTCGGACTTGTTTTACATTAAGGAACCATCCCCTACAGTTTGTCTTGTTCGTGCAGCAAAACAGTTTTTTGAGATAAACTCTTTATATTGACTTTTGAAACAACTGTATCATGTATTACCTTTTTTAGACGAAGTACATTTACTTTTTACAAACAAGTTACACTACAGTACCCGATATCCTAATGTAGTAACATATATTGCAGCTGTTCCATGGCAGTTAGTTCAAATTTGATGAAGTTAGTTATGCGTGGACGGTAATCAAATGTCTACTATCACATAAACTATACACTTAACGAACCCCATTGTCACTGACACAGCAGAGGATGAACATGGCAGTGGGATGCAGGGGGTGATGGGAACGCTGAAGCCAGAGCTAAGAGGGGATGAGAATTGGTTTCTAGAGGTGGGAGATGTTTGGGGGATGTTAATGGGAGGATAGAGCTGAATAGGGGGATGATAACGGGAGGCTAAAGCTGAATAGGGGGATGATAATAGGAGGCTAAAGCTGAATAGGGGATGTTAATGGGAGGTACAGAGCTGAATAGGGGATGATAAAGGAGGCTGGAGCTGAATAGGGGATGATAATGGGAGGCTAGAGCTGAATAGGGGGATGTTAATGGGAGGCTAGAGCCGAATAGGGGATGATAATGGGAGGCTGGAGCCGAATAGGGATGTTAATGGGGAGGGAGGCTGAGCCGAATAGGGGATGATAATGGGAGGCTGGAGCCGAATATAGGGATGATAATCGGGAGGCTGGAGCCGAATAGGGGGATGATAATGGGAGGCTAGAGCCGAATAGGGGATGATAATGGGAGGCTGGAGCTGAATAGGGGGGATGCTAATGGGAGGCTGGAGCTGAATAGGGGGGATGATAATGGGAGGCTGGAGCTGAATAGGGATGATAATAGGAGGGAGCTGAATAGGGATGTTAATGGGAGGCTGGAGCTGAATAGGGGGATGTTAATGGGAGGCTGGAGCTGAATAGGGGGATGATAATGGGAGGCTGGAGCTGAATAGGGGGGATGTTAATGGGAGGCTGGAGCTGAATAGGAGGGATGTTAATGGAGGCTAGAGCTGAATAGGGATGATAATGGGAGGCTGGAGCTGAATAGGAGGGATGATAATGGGAGGCTAGAGCTGAATAGGGGGATGATAATGGGAGGCTGGAGCTGAATAGGGGGATGATAATGGAGGCTAAGAGCTGAATAGGGGATGTTAATGGGAGGCTGGAGCTGAATAGGGGATGATAATGGAGGCTGGAGCTGAATAGGGATGATAATGGGAGTCTGGAATAGGGGGATGTTAATGGGAGGCTGAGCTGAATAGGGATGATAATGGGAGGCTGAGCCGAATAGGGGATGGGAGGCTAGAGCTGAATAGGGGATGATAATGGGAGGCTGGAGCTGAATAGGGGATGATAATGGGAGGCTAGAGCTGAATAGGGGGATGATAATGGGAGGCTGGAGCTGAATAGGGGATGTTAATGGGGAACTGAATAGGGGATGCTAATGGGAGGCTGGAGCTGAATAGGGGGATGCTAATGGGAGGCTGGAGCTGAATAGGGGATGGTAATGAGGCTGGAGCCGAATAGGGGATGATAATGGTAGTCTAGAGCTGAATAGGGGATGTTAATGGGACTCTGGAACCGAATAGGGGGATGCTAATGGGAGGCTGAGCTGAATAGGGGATGCTAATGGGAGGCTGGAGCTGAATAGGGGATGATAATGGAGGCTGGAGCTGAATAGATAATGGGATGCTAATGGGAGGCTGGAGCTGAATAGGGGATGATAATGGGAGGCTAGAGCTGAATAGGGGATGATAATGGGAGGCTGGAGCTGAATAGGGGGATGATAAATGGAGGCTGATAATAGAGGCTGGAGCTGAAATGGGATGCCGGAATAAGAGACGAAAGGGGGATGATAATGGGAGGCTAGAGCTGAAAGGGGGATGCTAATGGGACTCTGGGACTGAATAGGGGGGATGCTAATGGGAGGCTGGAGCTGAATAGGGGATGATAATGGGAGGCTGGAGCTGAATAGGGTGTGTGTGTTAATAATGGGAGGCTGGAGCTGAATAGGGGGGATGATAATAGGAGGCTGGAGCTGAATAGGGGGGATGTTAATGGGAGGCTGGAGCTGAATAGGGGGATGATAATGGGAGGCTGGAGCTGAATAGGGGGGATGATAATGGGAGGCTGGAGCTGAATAGGGGGGATGATAATAGGAGGCTGGAGCTGAATAGGGGGATGATAATGGGAGGCTGGAGCTGAATAGGGGGATGATAATGGGAGGCTGGAGCTGAATAGGGATGATAATGGGAGGCTGGAGCCGAATAGGGGGATGATAATGGGAGGCTGGAGGCTGAACAGGGGGATGATAATGGGAGGCTGGGAGGCCGAATAGGGGGATGATAGAATAGAATGATAATGGGAGCTGAACAGGGGGATGACAACGACATCGGATGAATAGGGGATGACAATGGGAGGCCGAGATCGAATAGGGACGATAACTGGATCAGGGACGACAATCAGGATACCAGACGAACAGGGGACATACGGATGGACAAATGGAGCCGAACAGGGGACAGATAACAGGAGCCACAGGGACGATAAAGAGAATGGGACCGACCAGGGAACGATACAACGGAGGACGGAGCCAACAGGGACGATAACAGGAGGCCGGCTGAGCCAGGGACGAATAGGATGATTGAACAGGGACGACAACGGAGGCCGGAGCCGAACAGGGACGACACAGGACTGACAACGGACATGGGACGAGCACCGGCAGGCCAGACTGAAAGGGACGCTTAGCTACGTAATGGATAACGAACAGGATCGACAATGGGAGCATGGAAGGAATAGGGACGACAACAGGAGGCCGGAACAGAACGACACAGCCGATAACAGGGATACGGAATGGAGGCCGGATGCCACAGGGACGAATAGGGACGAAAGTGGACAACCGGAGGCTGAACAGAGGGACGCCACACGGATACCAGACTGAACAGGGACGACAATGGAGGCCGATGAGCAGGGGTGGAGGCCGGACTGACACAGCCGGATGTGGACACAGAGGCCGGGAGCCACAGGGACGGACACGACACAGGGACAGCAATGGAGGCAATGGAGGCGACAACAGGGATGACACGGAGGCCGGAATAGGACGACACAGTGGAGGGATGAGCGGAATGGGACACAATGGACATGGAGTGGATGACAATGGAGGCCAAGGAAATGAAGAGACGGAAGGACAATGGGAGGCAGAGCACGGAAAGGGATGCAATGACCAACCGGAAGGCACGGAGGCCGAGAGACAACGGACACCAGTGGATGACACAATGGAGGCTGGATGGACGACACCGGAAGGACCAGTGGAGACTGAACGGAAGGCCAGCTGAATACAATGGATAACGGAGGCCGGAATAGGACGACAACGGACATGGAGCCGGAATAGGGACAGCACGGAGCTGAACAATGTGGAGGCACGGAACGGAGGGACACGGAGGCCGGACAAGGGACACGGAGGCCGACACAGGAGGCCGGAACCGAATAGGGAGCCGGAAGGGACGGACAAATGGAAGGAATGGGGACAGACACAGACAAGGAGCATGGACACAATGGACGAGACACGGAATACGGACACACAGGAGGAAGGAACAGGGACTGACACAGACACGGAGGACAGCGGAGACGAATGAGGCCGGAATGGAGGACAGGAGGACACAATAGGGAGGCGGACGCACGAGCGGAAATGGACACCGGACAGGGACGACAATGGAGTGGCAGGATGGACCCCAGGGAGAGCACGGAGGCTGGAGTGGATGGGACGGAAATGGATGGAGACGAAAGGGGGATGATAATGGAGGCTAGGAGCCGAAAGTGGATGCAATGGAGTATGGAACTGAATAGGGATGTTCCGGGAGGCTAAAGCTGAAATGGGTGGGGGGCGGGGGGCCTTGGTCTCCAGTCGGGAATTACACTTAATCGGTATCGCTACTAGGCATGGAGCAAAGGTGTATCGACAAAGAGTTGAAACAACGTCTGGATCCATTTACTCCTGCTGCTTGAAGTCGCCGTGACCCTCAGCTACATGCTTGTTATCTTTGTCGTATCGCGTTACGCACAGGTATGTTCCATTAAAGGCTCTCGCCACGCCTGTTCTTTCGTTTACGGACCTCTGCCTTCGGAGAAAATAACCCCCAATGATGGACACTACTTTTGTCTTTTTGTGACAGCAAGTTAAACATATTTCAAACAATCGTCTTCAAAACTCATTGATACACAGTATAGGTAGACTTGCACAAGTCTCTAAGGCAATAAATAAGATTTAAATGATAATTTCTAAAAGAATGGGAATAAAAAGAACACATTGTCCCTTTAACAGTCTCGCTTCCTCGTACTGTCCGCTCATCTAGACTTGCCTCTTTGAAGATAGAATTACTATACATCCATTGGCTACAGTATAGGGTACACTGCCACATGGGTTGTAAAAATGTATTTTTGCTCTTTCCTAACCAACACCTTTTGTCATAAATGAGTCGCGTAACAGCAACAACAGAAAAATATAGAATGAAAGCGGCGAAATCGTTGTGACATGAACCGTTTGTTCACAGCATGACTTCTCCCTGGCAAACAAGCTGTATTCATTGGTTACATTTGAACCTACAATTGACGTACAATTAAATAATGTGTGCCTTTTTCTTTGCTTTTGAACATATTACCGATTGGCTGCATATGTTCCGGACTGTACCAGGAACACTAGGGGTTGACAGCACGATCAATTATCAACGAAATGTGTGTCAGGCTTTTTACAGCCATTTCATACACAGTAACCACATAATCCTCATTTCAGCGAGCCTGGGGTATTGAGGATAGTTCTTCCCTGAGTCCTTACACGTTGTTGCTCTTACTGGCCAGTCATTATGGACGCCATTTTGTTGTCTTCTCTGAGGTCCGCTCCCCGTTGAATTAATGGTTTTCCTTATTGCCCGTGCTTCTTTAACGGTATTGCCGTACCTGGAAACTAATGTAGTAACATAATGCGATACGTTTCAGCGTGGCAGCATTGTATTAGCGTGAGAAACTGTAACTCGAATCCCCCACATTCGTGCTTTTTAACGACGAAGGGTTTCTTTGACTCTTTTGCCAAATTGCCCCATACCTTTCACCATCTGGCCTTGAAATCTGCAGTAAGAAATCTCCAACCTGGATCTGTCTCACTTACCGCACAGACACATATGACGTCACAGGGATATCAGATGTCTCCACACAAGGTCGCCAAGTAGGCTTCTCTCACATAGCTATGCAGAGGAGCTATCGCTATGCAGTAGCTATCGATGTTCTACGATGTGAAGGTGAAGATGATGATTATTTACGTACAAACAGTCGCTTTAATTCTTTCAAAAGTGGTGTTTAGACTTAACGATTGTGTGTTGAAAGAATCTCATAAAATACGAGCAGCTAATGGTATTTCATTGCTTTTCTATTTCGAGAATATCTGGAGCCGCAATCAACGGACTAGTATATTATACCTGCGGGAATGCAATCATGGAATATCTCGGCAGGTTTAAAGACGCACTACACTTGACACTAAATGCAATAGTATATATTTCCGAACAAGAATGCTAACCTTTGGCCCTAGCTTGAACCTTGACGAGCAAACAGCTAACATATGCACCTCATGCTCCTAACACAGTGTATACCGTGGAGCAAAGGTAGTTTATAATGAGAAACAGTTGTGGTCGCTTAGCCACCAGAGGTATGAACGTCTCAGAAATGCATCGGGGAAACCTATCCTGACATTTATGATCCATAACCATTTAATGCACGTGAGTACACTTTCGTATAGCATACGCTGGATGGAACCATCACTGGCGTAACGGCTCCCAGCTGGCGTTCAAATCGCTACGTCAGCTCTTCCGTGACCTTCACCTTGGGGCTATTAACCTTAGATTGTACGTAATACATGAATGTTATAACTCCGTTGACTTAAGTAGCTATGATGTAACAATCGGTAATAGGATTATACTTAGGCTTTGTATGGGGTTAGGTATTACTATTATATTATAAGAGGAAGTGGGGAAGAAAGAGGGAGAGAGAAGGGGAGAAAGAGGGAGAGAAAGAGATTGTGTTTCTGTGTGTGAGAGAAAGAAAGAGAGAGTGTATCTATGAGAGAGAGTAAGACAGAGAGAGATAGTTATTGAGTGTGTGACGAGTGAGAAAAAGGTATTTTTGAATACTTTGAGGGAGAGCTTCCGCATTCATGTTTGGATTATTGCAAATATTAGGTCAGGTGAGGAAATTGCAAGTTAAAGCAGAATGTCGAACAAGAGATCTAGAAAGAGGTTGCCACCTTTCTTTGGGAAAACCCAGCACATACATAACCCAGTAAATACATCTTTAAATTAATAATTTTTTTATCCAGATGAAGACCTAATTCGATGTATGAGCAGATACGAGTGCACAGAAGCCTATCCTCACAATCAGCTGATATTCCTACAAATGCCAATGCAGTATCCTTGACAACACTGATGCTGGGCGCCCTGTCGTACTGGCTCACTTATTCTAGTGGATATTTTAGAATTGGAGGAAAATAGACAACTGAATGTGAATCTTGCTACAGACAGTGCAACCCCGGGGAGGCACTTAAAAATCCATTTTATTTTGGCACTAGTAACCTAGATGCCTATGAAACCGTGAACGAATATCGGTCAGAGTCGGTTATAATTATATAATCACCAAATGCACGGCAAAGAACAAGCTTCCAGTATGATTCTGGAGATAGAGCTACACGCCGATGGAACACGGATAAAAATACACCAAGAATTGATGATGCAGTCGCAGCGTTCTTCGGCCTCAGCGTGAACGATGTTACCAAACATTGGCAGCAGACTTGCAGGAATCCGATGCTGTGCTTGGAGTGGTGCCAAAATCTTGCCCATTGAATGATCCGCTGTAGCAAAAGTATTGATCATGTGTAAGTCGGTCGAGGGCATTTCGTGACCTTGGTGGATTTAATAAGCGCCCATAGTTTTTTCGTTCATTCTCTTGTGCTATTATTACTGCCTTACAACTCGATACGGCCACCGGTTTTAAGAACGTCTTGGTATTACTGCGACTGGGAGGGTTCCCAGTCCAAACTGACGGCTTACCAACTGTGTAAACACAGCGACTAAACTCTACCAATGAATTCTGTGTTGGGGTGTTTGTCTAATTAAATTTGTTTTTGATATGTAAAAACATCACGTCTCTGAAGAGAGCGCCCTTGATCTTGAATATCAGCAAAATGTTTTATCATCGATTTTGGGGGAATTGGATATAACGTATTGACTTCACGTCAGTTTATGGCAGATTGTTAAAATTAGGTCGCCTATTCCTCTGTGGTTTGTTTTAATTTAGCATGGCCATTTTGGAACGGAAATTGGTTATCTCCTAATGCTTTTAAGTCAAAACTCCTTGATCATATATTACGATCAAAACAGGCACTTCCCCCACAAAAATCGATCCTGGTGAATATTCTGTTCCTCGCTTATAAACGATTGTAGTAAGGGTAACGCTCGAACGGTCAATGACGTATCTTTACAATATTATTTTCTCATTAACTGATAAGGCAATTCAGTTTATTCTTTGCACCACAAACCACAATTTCATCGTAAATTATGTATCTGAAACTCGTGACATGGATTCTTTATATAGGTCAGTACATAACTGATACGTTCACACAGTTTTGTAACACGAATCTATTTAAACTGTTCTTCAGTACTCAGCAAGTGAGTGAGTTTAGTTTTACGCCGCTTTTAGCAATGTTTCAGCAATAACACGGCGGGGAACACCAGACATGGGCTTCACACATTGTTCCCATGTGGGGATTCGAACCCGGGTCTCCGAGGTGACGAGCGAACGCTTTAAACACTAGGCTACCCCACAGCCCCGCCCTCTCAATGATATTGCATATCTATAGGCATCTGGCGTCGTCTTGGCATTCTCTTGAGTCATATTGGCGTACACAGTAGGTGCACATTAAGTATACTGGGATTTCCACATAGTATGCATGGACATGTGTGGACATATGAAGGCTAGTTATTTATATTGATTCGTCACCTTTTGCTTGTAAATAAATACGAAAATATATGTTAACATTGAAATATTATCATCCGTTTACGGCATCTCGTATACTGCTTTACGGCATCCGGATTTCCACAGAGCTTGGCATCCGGTTTGTCAAAATGAGGTTGGCATTCCTGCCGATAATCAAGAGTCTATCTTGATGATACGAACAACAGTCCACGCAGTCAGGGTATACTCTGATACCATTCCACCCGTGAAGATGCGGGTTAGAATTGGTCTTCAGTAACCCATGCTTGTCGTAAGAGACGGCTAACGGGATCGGGTCGTCAGGCTCGCTGACTTGATTGACACATGCCATCGTATCCCAATTGTGTAGATCGATGTTCATGCCGTTGATCACTGGATTGTGTGGTCCAAACGAGTATATACATACCGCCGCCATATATCTGGAATACTACAGAGTGCGGCGTTAAACAACAAATAAACCAAACAAATCCAAAGTGGGTGATCAATTGAAACAAACAAGCGAGATCGGGGTTCGATCCTCGGTCGCCTCATACCAAAAGTTGAAAGAGGGTATTCGATGTCAGCCTTCGCGGTGCTCGGAACTAAGGGAAGATACAAAGACTTGTCAGAATTTGGAGTCAGTGTATGCCGTGTTTGAGAGGGGTACCCATATCAAACTTAGTGGCATCTGAGTGGGCTAACACCATATTACAAGAATTACTACGAAGAAATACAAGCACAAGCATACACGCGTGTTGTTATTTACTGTTATAATTCTGAACGCTACATTAAACCACATATCACCTTCCTAACACGAAAGCCCGAAAGTTCGATACAGGTTTTCCTACTTCTCGCATTAATGGCAGGGCTCAGCTGTTATTCAAGCCTAACAATTGATTCAACAGACAGCTCAGATCACAATGTTTAGAGCTTGGCTTTAAACAGCTTTCTTGTATTTGGTTTCATAATCCATCTTAATTCGAGGTTTCATTCAGAAACTTAAAGGGTCACAAGATATCAATTTATTACGGATTTGCGTTGCTGTCATATCACTAGTACTAAGACTTGTATTCTGTCTATTACTATCAGTGCACTTGTGTCGATCATCGATCTCACAGCGGGTATCGCACCTCTCACTTCGATCCGGGCTTGCTTACACAGACATCCCCTCTATTGATCTGGCTGTATTCATGGTATCTCTCAGTGATTGATGAGACAGTCATTGTCTCATCACAACCAATAAGTACCAATTCACGTTTCAAATTAATTCCGCTATCTGGGAAAAGAATGATCCGTGGCCTCGCGGGGCTTTTTCAGTCCGTGCACAACAGGTGCATAGCCGTCACTTGTTACAATCGTAACGCTCAGTTCCAACAAGACTGTGCCTCTGATTCCGAGTGACAATTCGTAACAATACCGACTCTTCGCTTTACTCCGGAAAATCATGATTCTCGTGCAAGGGAATGACAGATGAAATGCATGTCGCATAACACGTGTTGATCCATGCAACCTAAATAGGGCCCCTAGGCCCAGATATCCAGTGAGATCGCATCTCCAGCCTTGTGTTCGGTTACTGTGTCTCGCACTGCTCACCAAACATGGAGCTTACGTTATTCTGCAAATGTCAGCTGATGCGTACTTCAGACTTGCTCGAGTACAGTTGGATGGTCTTTCCGCTATGTATCTGGGTTGTGTGAATTGTACTGCACACTTGAGTCTTTGTGTTGTGAGCAGATCGCCATTGTGTGGAATCGGGTCTCTTATTGCGCGTAACAAAATACAATACTGGCAAGGAAGCCGATTAGTCTGACTGACTGAGTTTGGTTTGACGCCGCTTTTAGCAATATTCCAGCAACATCACGGCGGGGGACGCCAGAAATGGGCTTCACACATTGTACCCATGAGGGGGATTCGAACCCGGGTCTTCGGCGTGACGAGCCAACGCTTTAACCACTAGGCTACCCCACGGCCCGGAAGCCGATCAGTAAATGTGCCGTTTGTTTGTTTGTTTGTTTGTTGTTTAACGCTGCCCTCAGCAATATTCCAGCTGTATGACGGCAATCTGTAAATAATCGAGTCTACACCAGATAAACCAGTGATCAACAGCGTGAGCTTCAATCTAAGCAAGTTTGATACGATGACACGTGTCAACGAGCCTGACCACCTGACCCCGTTAGTCGCCTCTTACGACAAGCATGGGTTACTGAAGACCAGTTCTAACCCTGATCTTCACGGTTCCTGTTCTGTAAATGAGTGAGTTTACTCCGCTTTTAGCAATATTCCAGCAATATTACGGCGGGGGACACCAGAAATGGGCTTCACACATTGTGCCCATGTGGGGAATCGAACCTGGATCTTCGGCGTGGCAGGTGAAAGTCTTAACCACCAAGCCACCCCACCGTTCCGTTCCGTAAATGATTGTTCACTCAACAACACAAACCTTCAACGTAAACGTAGCTATAACTTTGACTTCACAATACTGGCTATTACACTAGATAAAGAATTCCAATCGCCATAGCATAATGTTCTGTTAAAAACTAAAGAGAGTGGAGTGTATATAAACGTAAATTACACTAACTATTGGAAGGTGTGAAGATTTGTGTGTGTTTAAGTATTATTTGAAATTGTTAGAGTGTGTTAAACACTGACGCGTTTGTTTTGTTGTTTGAAAAAAAAAGAATAAACATTAAAAGACTGTAGCTTTAATTTAATTTCACAGATTGCCTGTAGGTAACGTTGTTTCACTTTATTCACGTCCACGTGTAAGCTGTGCTTCGTGACATCCGTGTTATGTAGAAATAAGAATAGAATGTTAGTTTAGAGTCTCTAAATAGTTAGACATGGTGTCGACGCAGTCGTGGCAATGCTATCAGCATCATAGACTAAGGCGAGTCGCTGTATTTAGTGTAGCAAGTACACATTTATATTGAAATGGAAAACAGCAGAGTTCCTGAACCTGGAATTTAGACTTGCTTTATTTATGGGCTTTAGCACTGCAGAGAAGCACAGCAATTAATGGAATTAATGCCACAGAAGTTCGCAGACAGACTATCAGCATCAGTGCGATCGCTGTTTTAGTGTAGCAAGTACAAAGCAAAACAGCTGTTCACCGGAGTTTACCTTGGAGTCAAGTTTGTGTGCAGACTCTTTCAGTGTTATCACAACCCCTAGTGTACAGTACACAACCCTGTGTACTTATGAAAACCCACGAATGTTGGTATATGACCAAATGGTGGCCACATGAATACGTGCAAACACCGAGTGTTACGGGTACAGCAACGTGCAGTTAACTTGGACAAAGTACTGTGACTATGTGTCCCAGTCCACCCAGCTGTGAATGGGTACCTCGTAAGGATGGGAAAGCCACAATAACCTGGTGCGCCTAGTGGCTGCAAGAGTTGTATAGTCCCCAGGGAGTTGAGATTGACAATACGATGTGCCGTTGAGATTGACATCCAATGATCGAGGAGAAAAAAACAAAGCGCCTTCGAGCACCCTAGCTGGAACTTGACGCTATATAAATAGATTATAAGTCAATCAATCAATCAATCAACCAACCAACCAACCAACCAACCAACCAACCAACCAACCAACCAACCAACCAACCAATTAATCAATCTATCAATCAATCTATGTATTCTTTCCAAATGAAATTACGGGCCCGGAAACACTCAATGCCCAATATCAGCTGACCAAGCT
This sequence comes from Haliotis rubra, assembly GCF_003918875.1. Taxonomy (NCBI): domain Eukaryota; kingdom Metazoa; phylum Mollusca; class Gastropoda; order Lepetellida; family Haliotidae; genus Haliotis; species Haliotis rubra. Next base: position 728,931 of record NW_025767142.1, read on the forward strand.
AACGGCATTAACAGTCAGCGTTTTACTGTGATATACAGTACATGTATGTTATAGTTTCAATGCGTCTCTATGCGGTAATAGGCTAATTTCGCATATTTTATCAACAATCACAAAAGCCTCTGCAAATCATGTAATATTATCAAATCGTTTTATTTATCTGGGTGTGTATTTGTCATGCGTTCAATGACAGTGTTAGAAATGCAAACTATCCGTTAAAACATATGTTGTCAGCATCCCCTCTGAAACCTGGATGTTGGAGCTCTGAATCAACGACGCTTCCTAGACATACAATGACTATTTGTTAACTCTCCTTAAGGCAATCTTATGTGAACAGACATGTTGGCCTACTTCTCACACATGTCTCATTTATCATATGTAAGTATGGCGTATGTGTGTTTCATAAACGTCAGACATGTATGTCATATCTCAAAGACAGGGTAGTGTTTGTGTCGCTTTTCTCCTTGTTCATGAAGCTGAACTGCACTAAATATGAACCCCAGCCTGACTCCACTGGACGTCAAAGTCCAGCGATTTTGTACGCCCTTGTTGTACTGAACATTGTACTGTAAAATTGAAAAATTGATTTCACATAACTATAATTATAATTATCTCTCATATCCTCAGTTAGCAAAAGCGACACACATTATCCATAATTAAAATATATACCAGGTTCCACTGCACGCTTTTGACCTCACAGGACTCTCAACAAACATTGATGACAAGTCCAGAACAAAAGGTTTTGAAATCCCCACCCAGGTGCCGGAATACTCACAACCCGACCAAGCATGATAATTACAGACATTTTACCTCAACTAAAAACTTACATGACGTATTCCATACAATTCGTGGAGCTAATCGTATTTTCCCAAATGAATCTTCTTATGACATTAGGAGCAGAGGGGGTAGCCTTGTGGTTAAAGCGTTCACTCGTCACGTCGAAGACCCGGGTTCAATTCCCCATATGGGTACACTGCGTGAATCTCTTTCTGGTGTCACCCGCAGTGATATTGCTGGAATATTGCTAAAGGCGGTATTAAACTAAACTCACTCACTCTTATGACATTGATTGCAAGTTCTTGTTTAAAAAATACTACGGTGTTAACAGCATGCATGTAGGTGCTCTGCTTTAAAGATGTGCTTATAGGCTAAGCTACAATAATGAGCACATAAGCTACAACAATGACATATGTTGTTTTCACCCTTCTTTCACTATATATTGAAATTAAGTGGATTAATTACAAAGATATTCGTAACAGCTTCGATTACTAGTTAATTTGATGATTGGTTCATTTCTAAACACACCCCTGCGTATTTATTTAAACTCCATGTTCCCATGGTAAAAACATCCCGCTATGGGGCGAGAACATTTGCATATTCAGCCACTAAAGCCAGGAACTCTGCCCTGGAACTCTCTGCCCCAGTACCTCAAAGACTGTGTAATCATTGTCTAGTGGTTAAGACGCCAGCTCAAAACCTTCCTCTCCACACCGTGCATTCTCTAAAAACGGCGTACTCAGCCAGCATCTCCTCTCGTGACATGTGCGCTTAGAGCATGTACTGTGCATGGATTCAGCGCGTTACAAGTAGACTATTATTATTATTATTATTTTAGCAGAGCTAAACAATGCTGACCTCTCCCATATATCAAAGGGGATTTGGTTGGCACCTACAACAGATACAACAGATTCCTAGCAGCTGCTCATTATATACTATTATTATTATAATACTTCAATACCTTAAAATTGCCACCATTACTCCCTCTCAGCGTCCTGCTGTACAACTTACGTCATGAGAAATTCACAGGGTACTGGGGTTTGATATCACACAGACACCCACACAATATACACAGACACTCACACAATATACACAGACACTCACACAATATACACAGACACTCACACAATACACACAGACACTCAAACAATATACACAGACTCTCACAATATACACAGACACACAGACACTACACAGACACTCACACAATACACACAGACACTCACACAATATACACAGACACTCACACAATATACACAGACACTCACACAATACACACAGACACTCACACAATACACACAGACACTCACACAATATACACAGACACTCACACAATATACACAGACACTCACACAATACACACAGACACTCACACAATACACACAGACACTCACACAATATACACAGTCACTCAATAATATTAAAGTATGCCGGCTATATTTTAAACGTCTAGAATCAAACCGAAACATGAGTCTCATTAACCAATTCAGACAATGACCTACTCTTCAGCCGATCCCAATTTTCTCGTGTGAAAGTGAAATGAGACACTACAAACAACTATGGTTACACTGAATTCCAATTCATTCTTTCATAAGAAAATGGTATATACAAATTAATTTTAATTTTGAAGTTTAAAATCATCGTATTTCTATATTCTATGTCGAGGTTTAGGGAGCATGTGGCGTCACAGACTGCCCCTGTCATAATTCATCTGGCTCACTGGTTACACCTGTTATGTGTTCCAACTGTTCGAAACCTTAATACCTCAAACACAAGGGATTGCATAGAAATGCACTATTTTTCATGCAGTGTAAAGAAACGAGATTTCTATGTTTGTTTGATTGTTATATTTATTCAGCAATGTCCCTGCTATATTGCGGCGGTCTAATGATAATCGAGTCTAGACCAGACAATCAAGTGATCAACAGAATGAACATCGATCTATGCAATTTGGGATACGATGACATGTGTCAACCGAGTCAGTGAGTCTGACCACCCGATCCCGTTAGTCGCCTCTTACGACAAGCATTGGTTGCTGAAGACCAATTCTAACCCGGGTCTCCATCTGTCTAAGGATGCTGAGACGCAGGACTGTTCATCATGGGACTAACGTCATACCCAACCAATTCTAACCCGGATTTTCACGGGTAGAAGGCAAGGAGAAAGGATAGATGGAGCTGATGAGGGGATGAGAAATTATGGAAACCATCTTCTCATTCACAACTTTGCCTAAATCTCTACTCTTCATACCCTTATGTAGCTGAGATATTTTCAACTGTGCCTTTCTGCAACATTCATTCACTCGTGTTATTTCCACCTATGCACTTTTTCAGAAACCTGCCACCGTCCCAGTCTACCGTGTATGGGTAGTTTTGCAGAGAGTGTGCCAGGGCTATCCTAGTGACCTTGCACCGGCACCGGCAAGTGTATGATGTGCCAAGATATCTGGCTTGACTGAATTGTCGGGATTTTTTCTTTTCACGTGGTGCCAGAATATCCGGGCTATTATCTACCCAGGAGAAATAAGCAAGACTGTGCATATTACATAGCATGATGTCAGCATGAAGATTAGGCTGGGATACACAGGAATGGTTCTCGGCAATCTACATATCCCTAATTTATAACGCATCCCTAATACATCAAGGAGAATCTGTTGCCCATGCTTGACAACTGCCATTGTTTTGTATTTTTGTGTTTTTTTAGCATTCCCTCCCTTGCCGCAGTAACGATATAAGAAAAAATCCCCACTTCCTCTTCATATTTGAGAAACATGTGTCTGAAGAACTTTTTTATACCGGCTAATAGCGCGATAACAGCCCCAATACATTCGTCAATCATAGAATCTTGCTGCCATCAGCATATTGTGATTCTTTAGCGGTTTGCCAGATGGTTGGTTGTTGTCTCCCTTTGTGCTAGGCTCGGATGCACACGCGTGAGCTTAGACTCTCGGGAAACAGCAGTTTTTGTGAGAGATGACTGAAGAAGATTGTGTTGTTACCTGGGTGACATGGGTGAGTGAGTGTCGTCATGGTCCAAGACGTTTCTTGTTATCCTTGTAGTCAACCACTGTGTCATCTGACCCAGACTTGATTATATTCCACCTGGGTTCCGATCCACAAACCGTTCGTAACGTTACGACCTATCGTAACTCTATACTTTATCACAGGCTTAGCTATTGGAACGTTTTGTGGATTGGATCCCTAATGTGACATTGTTTATCCAATACACGATCACACAGGACATGGGCACAACTACTTTGTATTTTAATGTTACAAAAATGTGCATATATACGTACAAACTCCATGGCATCACAACGCCTGAGCATTTCGCGGATCCTGGATAGAGAATTTCTCGTGCCTCGACTGCGGATACTATTTATGAACCACTGTCCCTACATTGGGATGGAACTCATTTTTACTACAGGTCTTACCTTGCGGGTGGAACAGACACTACACGAAGGAATAATGTTTCCCAAATTGTACCATCATTGTGTAAATAGACGTATCATCCGAGGCCCATATTGCCAACGTTTGAAATGTACGTGTCATTTGGCCGACAAATTTGTATTTGTTTCACAGGTCATGAAATAAAGGAGCATTTGGGAGACAGTAAACAAATATGACAGAGGTGTTAGGTGTGTAAATATGACAGAGGTGCTAGGTGTGTAAATATGACCACCCTTTTCATATTTTTATAAGGTCTGAAATAATTGTAAATGTTATTCGTTTATGTTTTAAATACCCTTGAAATCGTGTATGACCAGATTTAGACAATGTCGAATGAGACAAGTCAGATGTTTTGATTTATATTTTCGGGACATTAGTTCTTGAAATGCACGACGGTCTGGCTTCCACCGGGTGCTCAATAAATGCAGTGTCTGTATATCAGTATCTGCAGTGAACATTGCACTCTCATTGAAAACAAAATCATCGTTATTGCAACATGAGCTGTGCATGTAATGAAGGATAAGAAGCATCCTTTTCTATGAAGCATTAAGCAAGAATAAACCAGAACGCCAATCTACATGCAACGTGACTTTGAAAAATACGAAACACCCATTGAATAGAAAACACTTGTCCAGCATAGTCAACAGGATTAAATAGATTCACATAATTGTTTTGAATAGGACTCTTGCTGACTTTAAATGTGAATCGGGGACAATTGCACTCCGCTAATTGTGATCTAGCTGGAGGAATAAAATGAAACATCACTCGCGATATTCTTGGACAATATTTGTTTCAATAGATTCCTTTCAATGTTCATAAACTTATTCAGACGTCCATTTTTGTAATAGCAAATGGTATATATAAGGCGTATATGTAACACGCTACATACATATAACCTATAATACTCCTCAAACACAAATGTCGTTCAACGGACGGCAATTACAGTCAGCGTTTTAATGTGATATACTTATGCAGCTGTTCTAACTAGGTCTCACCGGTGGAGCTGAATCAGTACCATAGACGTCCTGTCTCGTTGGTGGATCTCATTCTGTTCCAGCTAGGTCTCAGCGGTGGAGCTGAATCAGTACCATAGACGTCCCGTCTCGTTGGTGGATCTCATTCTGTTCCAGTTAGGTCTCACCGGTGGAGCTGAATCAGTACCATTGAAGTCCTATCTCGTTGGTGGATCACATTCTGTTCCAGCTAGGTCTCACCGGTGGAACTGAATCAGTACCATAGACGTCCTGTCTCGTTGGTGGATCTCATTCTGTTCCAGCTAGGTCTCACCGGTGGAGCTGAATCAGTACCATAGAAGTGCTATCTCGTTGGTGGATCTCATTCTGTTCCAGCTAGGTCTCACCGGTGGAGCTGAATCAGTACCATAGAAGTCCTATCTCGTTGGTGGATCTCATTCTGTTCCAGCTAGGTCTCACCGGTGGAGCTGAATCAGTACCATAGAAGTCCTATCTCGTTGGTGGATCTCATTCTGTTCCAGCTAGGTCTCACCGGTGGAACTGAATCAGTACCATAGAAGTCCTATCTCGTTGGTGGATCTCATTCTGTTTCAGCTAGGTCTCACCGGTGGAACTGAATCAGTACCATAGAAGTCCTATCTCGTTGGTGGATCTCATTCTGTTCCAGCTAGGTCTCACCGGTGGAGCTGAATCAGTTCCCTTTGAAGTCCTATCTCGTTGGTGGATCTCATTCTGTTCCAGTTAGGTCTCACCGGTGGAGCTGAATCAGTACCATAGAAGTCCCGTCTCGTTGGTGGATCTCATTCTGTTCCAGCTAGGTCTCACCGGTGGGGCTGAATCAGTACCATTGAAGTCCTATCTCGTTGGTGGATCACATTCTGTTCCAGCTAGGTCTCACCGGTGGAACTGAATCAGTACCATAGAAGTCCTATCTCGGTGGATCTCATTCTGTTCCAGCTAGGTCTCACCGGTGGAGCTGAATCAGTACCATAGACGTCCTGTCTCGCTGGTGGATCTCATTCTGTTTCAGCTAGGTCTCACCGGTGGAACTGAATCAGTACCATAGACGTCCTGTCTCGCTGGTGGATCTCAGTCTGTTTTTATAGGTCTTATATCACCGGTGGAACTGAATCAGTACATACCCTTGAAGTCCTGTCTCGTTGATGGATCTCAATCTGTTCCAGCTAGGTCTCACCGGTGGAACTGAATCAGTGCCCTTGAAGTTCTATCTCGTTGGTGGATCTCATTCTGTTCCAGCTAGGTCTCACCGGTGGAACTGAATCAGTACCATAGAAGTCCTATCTCGTTGGTGGATCTCATTCTGTTCCAGCTAGGTCTCACCGGTGGAACTGAATCAGTACCATAGAAATCCTATCTCGTTGGTGGATCTCATTCTGTTCCAGCTAGGTCTCACCGGTGGAACTGAATCAGTACCATAGACGTCCTGTCTCGCTGGTGGATCTCATTCTGTTCCAGCTAGGTCTCACCGGTGGAACTGAATCAGTACCATAGACGTCCTGTCTCGCTGGTGGATCTCATTCTGTTTTTATAGGTCTTATATCACCGGTGGAACTGAATCAGTACATACCCTTGAAGTCCTGTCTCGTTGATGGATCTCAATCTGTTCCAGCTAGGTCTCATCGGTGGAGCTGAATCAGTACCATAGAAGTCCTATCTCGTTGGTGGATCTCATTCTGTTCCAGCTAGGTCTCACCGGTGGAACTGAATCAGTACCATAGAAATCCTATCTCGTTGGTGGATCTCATTCTGTTCCAGCTAGGTCTCACTCGTGTGGAACTGAATCAGTACCATAGACGTCCTGTCTCGCTGGTGGATCTCATTCTGTTCCAGCTTGTTCTTATCTCACCGGTGGAACTGAATCAGTACCATAGACGTCCTGTCTCGCTGGTGGATCTCATTCTGTTCCAGCTAGGTCTCACTTTGGTGGTACTGAATCAGTACCATAGAAGTCCTATCTCGTTGGTGGATCTCATTCTGTTCCAGCTAGGTCTCACCGGTGGAGCTGAATCATTACCATAGACGTCCTGTCTCGCTGGTGGATCTCATTCTGTTTCGGCTAGGTCTCACCGGTGGAACTGAATCAGTACCATACACGTCCTGTCTCGCTGGTGGATCTCATTCTGTTTTTATAGGTCTAATATCACCGGTGGAACTGAATCAGTACATACCCTTGAAGTCCTGTCTCGTTGGTGGATCTCAATCTGTTCCAGCTAGGTCTTATATCTTTGGTGGAACTCAATCAGCACCCTTGAAGTTCTATCTCGCTGGTGGATCTCATTCTGTTTCTATAGGTAGTATATCTTTGGTGGAACTGAATCAGTTCCCTTGAAGTCCTGTCTCGCTGGGGGATCTATTTCTGTTCCAGCTTTTTCTTATATCTTTGGTTCAACTGAATCAGTACCCTTGAAGTTCTATCTCGTTATTGGATCTAATTTTGTTCCAGCTTGTTCTTATATCTTTGGTGCAGGTATATCTCATTCGGTACCATTGTGGTCTGTAGAATCTAACTAGATATCATTGAGGTGCTTACTCGCTTGTGAAACTAACTCTGGACACGTAGCTTTCCATTTGCAGGTCCATATAATCAAGAACATACTGACCCAGAGATCAGCATTGTAGACCACGGCATCTGTCAGCTATACCTGATATCTGGGTGCAATTAGCGGGAGCGGGTTATATGTCAAGGAAGATACGACCCTCTCTGAAAACGCACAGGAAGTAAACCATATACGGTCAGTTGTAATTGACGCATCACTATACGAGTCAAAATAAAAGGTGATGTTGGGAATCACCGACCATCGTGAAGGCAGCAGTAACACAAGCTAGCCCAGACCAGAGATTCAAGAACCTGGAGGAAATCTGATGTTTATTTGCTTTAGCACTGCAGAGAGGGCTTGGCAGTAGGGAAAATAACGTGGTTCAGGGACTGTGAGACAGACTATCATCGACCGTGCACCAGAAACAAGGAAACGTGCGAACTATCACCTATAGTCTATGTTTAATCTTGATAGGAACAAACAGTTCCTTTTATATGGATAAGGAGCTCCTGTGAGTTGGGAGATTCTGAACCTGAGGAACTCTAGACTTGCTTCATTTAACGCTTTAGCTAGGCAGCACAGGCCCTCGTGTCTTTGCGAGGATTAAAGATTTTATAAAATATATTAAATAATTTGAGATGACCCCGACTCGAATTGCTTGCTTCACAGTATAATACATTATGACGTCATGATGCATTGTACTGTGAAGCATTTCGAGTCGGGGGTCATCTCAAAAACAATATTATTTTAAATCATTAATCCTGGCAAAGACACGAGGGCCTGTGCTAGGCACTAGGTAGACTAACGCTTAGTCTCTGAATATATATAATTGTAACAAATAAACCCATTTAAATTGAACAGGAGCCCGAGAGAGACCAGAGAGGCAAAACAATGCGGTATAGGGACAGCGAGGCAAACTAGAAGACAAGGAGACGAATCGGACTGGCGATGAGGAAGTGAAAACTAATTATTATTTTGTTTGAGTTTTCACTGCAGTCAAGATTGTCAAAGATACCCTTGGGGCGGGAAGTCTCGTGCGACCTCGTAATTTACCAGCAAATTATGATGGTGGATGTTGCGTAAGTTCGGATGAAATATTAACGTAGTCTGGTCTTACGTTCAAAGTAGTTGGGTTTTTTTATCTGCCCTGATGATGTGATCTGTGACAGTAATAGAGTTGGGTTTTACGCCGCTTTTAGCAATATGGGCTTCATACATTGTACCTATGTAGGGAATGGAACCCGGGTCTTCAGCATGACGAGTGAGTGAGTGAGTTTGATTTTACACCGCTTTTAGAAATATTCCAGCAATATCACGGCGGGGGACACCAGAAATGGGCTTCACACATTTTGCCCATGTGGGGAATCGAACCCGGGTCTTCGGCGTGACGAGCGAACGCTTTAACCACTAGGCTACCCAACCGCCCTTCAGCATGACGAGCGAACGCTTTAACCACTAGGCTACTTCATGGTTACATTGATGCGGTTAATGTAAGTCGGTCCGGTAATTTGTATGTTTCAGTGTGCAGTATTATCAGTTTACGAATACCATCAAGCAAACAATGTCAGTCACGGGATTGTCTGGTCGGTACCGTCTGGTCCACACTCGATTGAGTACAGTCCAGCGTCATATAGCTGATATACTTCGACGTTCGGCGTTAAGAAACAAACATGGCTTGAATATTGTAGAAAGTAGCGTATAATATTACTTACTCCTTTCAACCGATAATGATCCAGTGGCTGACATATAATACGTTCATACGCCCTAACTGATGTCACCTAGCAATAGTCAGGCATAACAGTTAACATATTAATAATAAAATTCTGAAATACAAAATAGCGAAACCTAAAACCGGCGCATATATCGTCAAGACAACAGGTCCATTGAACGAGTCAGGGTATTATACATGTAGTTCATCTTGGTACACAGCTGATAAATGTCATTCTCTGCCATGACGTACGTCAATCTGCTGACATCACCGTCACTGAGACGTACAAGAATAGTCTCAACTAGACTGACATTTAGTCTCAAAAATACGTTTATCATTTAAAGAAATTACATAACAATAAATAAAATTGATAAACCTGAAAAGAAGACCAGAATATATCTTAATTTCCGAGAACTTAGGCAATGTAGACTTTGCCCATTCAGGGGTGGAAATAACCCATTGCCCGACGCCCGAGTCCAGTTTTTTTTCTGTCGGGCAAGCAAATTTGTATATCACTCTGTACCGGTGTCCAGTTGATATTTCGATGTTAATTATGTTAAAAATCAACAAGAAAACGGCCGGTATAGTGGAAAGATTATCAGGGCAAGTGAATTTACATGTGCCACTGTACCGGAGTACACTAGCAATTTTAAAGTTATTTCCACGCCTGCCATCATTCTAGACTTTAGCTAGTTTTCTTTTTCTTTTTATTCAGTACACAACGCACAGCCAATCTATTGTGTATCCATTTAGGTTGAAGGTCCTGTTCTGTGCCTTACACGGACAGTGAGTGAGTGAATATGCTTTTACGCCGCTTTTGGGAATAATTTAGCAATATCATGGCGGGGCACACCAGAAATGGATTTAACACATACTACCCACGTTGGGAATCGAACCCGGGTCTTCGGCGTGACGAGCGAACGATTTAACCACTCGACTACCCCATCGCCCCTTTGACGGACAGACATAAATTTATACCTCAATTCTGTACTACTATTTTACAACAACAACAACAACAACAACAATAGCAGAAGCTTTACAAAACCGTACAACAATGATAGATGAGTGACAATTAAAATGCACGGTTAGACGCCACATAGCGTATAATATTCATACAAATTAGTATTTTTTAACTGTGCGCTGAAAAGCAAGGTCTCGTAAATGTTTAACATGTTTGCGTCATGAAATATATTTTGTAATGAAACATTTATAAAAATATAAAGTCTGTATATTTAGCAAAACATGTGATAGAATCTGCTCATGTGTCATCGTATCAGACGCAGTGGCACATTTCATTTCATATATTACCGTCCATATTGTGGACATTTACAGGTTTGAACTCGTGAAGGTCCGGTTAAGAACTGGTTTTCAGTAACCCATGCTTGGCGTAAGAGGCTACTAACGGGATCGGGTGGTCAGGCTTGCTGACTTGGTTGACACATGTCATCGTGTCCCAATTGTGTAGATTCATTGCTGTTAATCACTGGATCGTCTGGTCCAGACATGATTACTTACAGACCGCTGCCAAGCTAGTGATCCAGTGAGCTTGAGGTGTAGGGATCGAGCCCACCTGTGACCGGGTGTAAAAACCTTGGAGTCAACTTTGTGTGCAGACTCTTTCAGGGTTGTCACCACCCGTAGTGCACAGTACACAACCCTGTGCACTTGAAAGAAACCACGAATCCGTTGGTAAATGACCAGATGGTGGTCACACGAATACGTAAACTTGGACAAAGCACTGTGACTATGTGTCCCAGTTCACCCAGCTGTGAATGGGTACCTCGTAAGGATGGGAAAAGCCACATTAACTTGGTGCGCTTAGTGGCTGCAAGAGTTGTATGATCCCTAGGGAGTTGAGATAGATAATGCGATGTGCCGTTTGAGATTGACATCCAATGATCGAGGAAAAAACAAAGCGCCTTTGAGCAGCTGACCTGGATATTGGCGCTATACAAATATTAGCAGTATAGTATAGTATAGTATAGTATAGTATAGTATAGTATAGTATAGTATAGTATAGTATAGTATAGTATAGTATAGTATAGTATAGTATATAGTATAGTATAGTATAGTATAGTATAGTATAGTATAGTATAGTATGTAAGTAAGTTTCATTGTCTCTGGTGCACGTATTATCTACGTAAATGTAAGCAAGATTTATGTAGATGGTTTGTTTTAGTCAGTGGCACCATTAAGCTTCCTTGAATATTCTTATACATTGTATCTGCCATTTTCTATCCGTTTAAGAGCCTCACCAAGACGTATTGTTTCTATGGGAACGGAACATTTGGTTTGAACCATACATTCAGTGCAGTACCTCTTAAAGACGACTCATAAATGCTTACTATATTCAGACCTTGAGGGCCTCATTTTGTCCCATTAAACCCTTGCATAATTTAACACAATTTAACCATTGCATAATTTAACACAATTTAAAGACAAAAGCTTTGCTTAGGAACATACAAACTTCTTAATTATTCTATTACGCGTATTAAACACATGTCGTACACAAAATAACGGAATTCTTTCTTGGCCTACAGTTACATTTTTTAACCTTTCATCGCGAAGTTTTCAAACTGTTCGAGTGAGTGGTTATTATTTTCCGCCGTACTTAGCAATATTCCAGCAATATCACAGAGGGGGGGACACCAGAAATGGGCTCCACACATTGAACCCATGTGGGGAATCGAACCCGGCTCTTTGGCGTGACGAGTGGACGCTTTAACCATCAGGCTACCCAATCGCCCGACAGAACATTCGTACACACATCTAATCACTACGGTACACATATACTCCGCATCTAGGAGTTATACCATTCAGTCCAGTCCTTGCTAGTGTCCGCTCGTCACGATGATGACCGTTGTACAACCCCCATTCCGACCCAGTGATACTGCTGGAATACTGATAGAAGCGGCGTAAAACCATACTTACTCTGAGTGAGCAAGCACTATTATATCGTTCCAGGTACCATCAGACAGTACCAGTGAAGATCCGGGCCAGAACTGGTATTAAGCAACCCATGCTTGTCGTAAGAGGCTACTTACGGGATCGGGTGGTCAGGCTCGATTTGGTTGACACATGTCATCGTATAACAGTTTTAGATATGGATCGATGATCATGCTGTTGATCACTGGATTATCTGGTCCAGACTCGATTATTTACAGACCGCCGCCAAATAGCTGGACTATTGATGGGTGCGGCGTTAAACAAGAAAACCATCCAAACAACAGACCGACACACGTGCATGCTGGTCACAATGTAGGTGTTGATGTTGATTTCAATTTCACCCAATCACCACACGTTGAAATGGAATAGTTTACTCGGCAACCTCGAACGTTTGTATTTAGGCAAGCATTTCATTATTTCTCTTCGTTCATCTCTCAGTCCCTCAACTGTACTATATTCCATTCTGCTTCGCCCTTTGTGCAGTGCTAAAGCCCTAAATGAAGTCCAGATTTCATCAGGTTCTGAATCTCCATTCTCATTGGGTAAAACGACTATTAGTTTCTTCCAAATTATATGTATTCAAAAGATTTAGCATTAGTCTGACCGCCTCCGTGGTTAGAACGTCCTCGGAAAATTATATGTATTCAAAAACGTTAAAATATGGCGGTCGGCATTAATGGGTACAACAAGAACTGGTCGGCTCGGAGTCAGTATAATGTGTCTGAGTGGGGTATTCATGCTTCACTGCGGTATGGTATCTCAGTGGGCTAGCACTATAAAACCAGCTTCAGTCTGGGCTAGTACAAGCAGCCGCACATACCCATACACACGCATGCACGTCGTCATATGAGCGAAATATTCTCAAGCACGACGTAAAACCCAATTTCACCTCACCTCACCTAGCATTAGTCTAACTGGACTCGTTCATTGAGAGACACTGCCTGCTGTATGTACCCTACCAATTTCGACATATGAGTGTTATGTAGGTGTGTTACCATAGTACCAAGCATATATACTTTTCTGTTCGATTGAGTTGCCTAGCAACGAGTTAATTAGACGCTTACACTGAAAGCTATGTCTACAGATATACTGCTGCTCGCCAAACAATCGAAGTCCTATGCTCTTCTGTCTGACGCGAGCCGTTGTAGCATCTCATTGTAGACAGTGCGTTCATTATTAGGGCCAGGGTCCTGGCGGATGGCAATGCTGATATCGTTACGCCTCGTGCCGCACAGCTTTTAGCACGAAGTCATCCACAACTACTACTACTACTACTACTACTACTACTACTACTACTACTACTACTACTGCTGGTTAGAGCGTCCGCCCGGATAGCGGAAGGTTGCGGGTTCGATCTCCGACCGCGTCATACCAAAAGACATTAAAATATGGTACTTGTTGGTCCAGAGCTCTGCATATTTGTTCCAAGGACTGGTCGGCTCGGAGTCAGTATAATGCGTCTGGGTGGGGCATTCATGCTTCACTGCGGCATGGTATCTCAGTGGGCTAGCACTATAAAACCAGTTTCAGTCTGGGCTAGTACAAGCAGCCGCACATACCCATACACACGCATGCACGTCGTAATATGAGCGAAATATTCTCAAGCACGACGTTAAACCCAATTCCACCACCACCACTGCTACTACTACTACTACTACTACTACTACTACTACTACTATTACTACTACGGGTTATAAATGGGAATGGTACAGAGTAATATTTGTTCCATCACAAATATGATGGGTAACCCCTGATGATGGGGTGTTTATAAGTTACAGCAAAGTGATTATTGTTGATACTGAAATGATATGTAAGGAAGCTTACAAGTGATTACCACTCACAAACCCATCATACTTGTGATTATGTTCGTATGAACCTTTCACCTTTGTGAAGATCGGGGTTAGAATTGATCTTCAGTAACCCATGCTTGTAAGAGGCGACTAACGGGATCGGGTGTTCAGGAACGCTGACTTGGTTGACACATATCATCGGTTCCCAATTGCGTAGATCGATGCTCATGCTGTTGATCACTGGATTGTCTGGTCCAGACTCGATTATTTACAGACCGCCGCCATATAGCTGGAATATTGCTGAGTGCGGCGTAAAACTAAACTCACTCACTCACTACTACTACTACTACTACTACTACTACTACTACTACTACTACTACTACTACTACTACTACTACTACCACTACTATTACTGTTACGGTGATTGAGGTGAAGGAGAGAGGAGGTTACGGGTGGCCAAGTCATTCAAAGAGCCCACCCGTGAAGATCCGGGTTAGAATTGGTCTCCAGTAACCCATGCTTGTCGTAAAAGGCGACTAAAGGGATCGGGTGGTCAGACTCGCTGACTTGGTTGACACATGTCATCGGTTCCCAATTGCGCAGATCGATGTTCATGCTGTTGATCACTGGGATGTCTGGTCCAGACTCGATTATTTACATACCGCCGCCATATAACTGGAATATTGAGTGTGGCGTTGAACAACAAACCAACCAACCAAAGATAGAACAGGGGCCTGACGGGTGACAATGCTGATGACGTTACATCACGTACCCTACAGCTGCCAGAACGACGACATCCACACTACTACTTCTACTACTACTATAGTGGTGTTCTGGTGGGGGTGGCCCAGTCGGCCAAACCTGTGACTGAGTTTTCGAATCCCAATTCAGCCCTATTATGATGCTAGGTTTGTCGGCAACATTTCCCGTGCTTTTTGGTTTGTCCAATGTGGTTAACGTCTCACGGAGGTCAGGATGACTTCTGGTTTCCCAAGGCGGTGGAATAGCCTAGTGGTTAAAGCGTTCGCTCGTCACGCTGAAAACCCGGGTTCGATTCCCCAGGTGGGTACAATGTGTGAAGCCCATTTCTGGTGTCCCCCGCGTGATATTGCTGGAATATTGCTAAACTCACTCACTCACTCTGGTTCCCCTCCCACATTAAACTGACACGCCATGATATGACATGGGAGCGACTTCTACTACCACTATTTGAATGTCACTACAATACACTGAATAATTTACAATGATTATACCATGCAATGTGAGTAGTATAAGAGTAGGCTTTTGCCGGACATTTTCCAATGGAGTTTTAACATTGGAATTACTCCTTCGGCAAGTCAAGCGGAACGAACTAACCACTGACGTCACAACACGACCGAGCGACGGGTGCCATCAATCAAAAAGAGAGAGTGGACATTTTCCAATGGAGATTTAACATAGGAATAACTCCTTTGTCAAAAACAGCACTCTCCACATTAAGAGTATATCCACAGTTTGGTTGTGGTTTTCCCCCGTAAATAAGAGGTCATTGCACGGAATTACATATACACTATGAATATATATCTCAGGGGTCGGTGGACAAGAGAGAAAAATATTCTCCGTCTCCACATACCAACGTCGTTTATGGTTTCATATTAATAGTAATTCTTTTACTCGTCCAAGCTCTGCCCGGACACATCCAGATTCCGAACATCGAACAGAATCGAATGCTACACATAACCATATATGGCTATACCAACACACGAAGGCATCTACGGAGCATCGGGACCAAAATACTACCTGTCTTATACACAAGGCATGAACTCGGTAGCTGGTATATTAGAAAGAATAAGACAGAGAAAAGGTTCACGAAACTAAGGCCCACATTCGTTTATATAGTATTACAATCACCTCATCATTTTTATTATACTGTACATCGGTAATGTTTGGAATCCTGGAAGGGACATTGTCGCGTTGTCGCCCTCTCAAAAACAAATAAAATGAGGCAAAATAAACCAAAATGCGACATCGCGACAACGCGACATTTCGCCCATTTGTCGCTATGTCGCGTGTCGCGTGTCGCGTTTTAGTCAATTTTAGGCTTCTTTACACATCTTAGATAGGGCAATACGTGGCAATGCGACATATTTTGACCTTGAAAATTGTCGCTATGTCGCGTGTCGCCCTTTGGAGGAATAGAAAAAATATTATTCAAAACGCGACACGCGACATCGCGACAATGCGACAAATGGGCGAAATGTGGCGTTGTCGCGATGTCGCATTTTGGTTTATTTTGCCTCAGTTTATTTGTTTTTGAGAGGGTGACAATGCGACAACGCGACAATGTCCCTTCTCGGATTCCATAGTAATGAGAATACTGCATGCATGCATTCCACAAACTTTATATGTGAATATATTTCCACAGAATATCATAAAAATCAATTTCGTTCTAACTGAGGAGAGAAGTAGACTAGACATGTCTTGGTATGGTGAGTGTGATGTGGGTATGGTGAGTGTGATGTGGGTATGGTGAGTGTGATGTGGGTATGGTGAGTGTGATGTGGGTATGGTGAGTGTGATGTGGGTATGGTGAGTGTGATGTGGGTATGGTGAGTGTGATGTGGGTATGGTGAGTGTGATGTGGGTATGGTGAGTGTGATGTGGGTATGGTGAGTGTGATGTGGGTATGGTGAGGTGATGTGGGTATGGTGAGTGTGATGTGGGTATGATTGTCATGTCATAAACCTTTGACAGAGAATGAACCCATGTACGATAGGAATGAAAGATAAGAAACATCAGAACGTGATATGTTCAATATGTAACTTCATCAGCTTAGACTCGTTCACAAGTACAGTGGAAGATACCCCATTCAGTGGAAGATACCCCATTCAGTGGAAGATACCCCATTCAAAAGACAGCTCTATAGGTCAGGCCTGACTGCGCACGTATAGTCCTTTCGGTCACGTGAGCACACTTATAGCCTGACTCTCTGTCTCCCGTTCTCTTCATCACTTCATCCTTTTCGCCAAAACATGATATCTTCCCGAAAAGCAATTCTAGATTTTTAGCCCAGTTTCTTTAGAGGCTCCTTTCTAACAGTGAATAAAAATTTATTTAATAGTCATTTTTTTATATGAACTGACACATTAAAACTCATAGTGTTTTTTTTCGTAGACTAAGTGTCAGTCTACCAGGAAGTGTGTACTGTATAGCTTTAACCTACGGCCTCCTGTAGCTACAGACATTAACATTAGATTTGCCTCCACCAAACGGTCTGTCTACATTCGCCATATGAAAATGTGGATATGTTGACCATTTCAATACATACAATTTTCCCCTCCTATTCGTTTCAGATTGAGTGCCGAGTGTGTATTGCATCGAATGTCCTCAGAGAAAGTGTATCACTGCTCAGTAATATAAGTAAGTAAGTAAGTAAGTAAATAAATAAATAAATGAATGAATGAATGAATGAATGAATGAATAAATGAATGAATGAATGAATGAATGAATGAATTAATTAATTAATTAATTAATTAATTAATAAATAAATAAATAAATAAATATTTTAATATCAAATGAATAAATATGTAAATAAACACATGAACAGTGGTATGTAATAAATGTAGAATTGTACATTCCATGTATATCTGTTATCAATGAACTCAATGGACGGGCGTTGTGTCAATATATTCTCGCTGTCGGAATGTTAAGGCTATGCTAGAAAGACATGAGCCATAACATAGATACTATCTTATATTATCTTAGATTGTTGACTCAGTAGGTCGACTGTATTTTGAAATTATTAGATCCTGTCCGCATGACCAGCTGTCTGGGTTAACATCATCTTATGAGTCGGTGTTTTACGAGTGGGTAATTATAAGCCTTTACTGTACCATTACTGAGAGAAAAACCCAAACAACGTGCATGAGCTATAAGCTATTCATTGAAACCAAAGCTGTGATGCAAGTTAACAGATATTCGCAATGATATATTTTACATATGCAGTAAACTGGATATATTCGGTACATGTTGCATAGATAATTTCTAAAACCAACATCGAGTTTTGAGTTCCATGTAACACCTTCAGTGTCTCGGCATCAGAAGCAGCGTTTAGGTGTTGTACACAAATACTTTCGCACATCCGTGTGTTTAAAAAGACTGTCTGCTTCGTCAGAGAGACACAATTCCACAATAGTCAGAAGTTATTGCCTGTTGGATGGATTGAGTTTTGTTAACGATTTCACTCCAGGGGGTCCCAGTTTTAAGAGTCCTCTCACGTATATGGAAATCTTTGTCTCCTTCGTCTTGCCATTTGAGCGTTTGAGTTGATGAGGTGTTTTCAAGATATGAATCAAACTTGACCTGGTTTGAGACCGCATCCTCTTCCTTCCACTCGTTGGATTCGACTAACAAACAGATGCCCTGAACACACAGATACCTCCACCTCGACCCATATGGGAGGTTGAGTCTCTGACGACATTGTAAACATCTTCATCATTGCCATTCTCGTCACTCTCGAGTGTGGCACGCTTTCTCTTTGGGTTAAAGGTATTTTCCGGACGCCAATGTTTGATATGTCGCTGTAGATCATGCATGTTATCTATCAGCACCCCACAGTCAGCTCAGGCCGTGGCCATCGTGAATGGACCCTCACTACTACTCGTGTCAGAATCCGTGTTTTCTTCCTGAGTGAGTTGATGACGATCGTGTGATCTCTCTTCTTCAGTCGTGGTCAGCTTGAGAGGAACACAATCCAATGAGGCTCCTGTGATGGTGCTGGTGGTGGTAGTGAACTGCTCCGTAGGCAGATGCGGTTTGCTCTGAGCTTTTGCTGTCTCATACTCGTCTTTTATAATGTTAATTCACATGCAGACGATCCTTGTCATTCGTGTTAGGTTTCAGATTGATAGTCAGTTGTCCAAACGTGTTTTCTGCAACCTCTTCATACATGGACATAACATGATCAATGTTATCGGGGAAGATTCTGCGGGCAAAGACTTTGATTTGTTGTCTGTCTATGGGCGAATGAAACAGGGTGACATAATGAGCGTTCAAAGCAATGTTCAAAGCAATGTGGGGGCGGTGGGGTAGCCTAGTGGTTAAAGCGTTTGCTCGTCAAGCCGAAGACCCGGGTTCGATTCCCCACATGGGTACAATATGTGAAGTCCATTTCTGGTGTCCCCCGCCGTGATATTGCTGGAATATTGCTAAAAGCGGCGTAAAACCATACTCACTACTCACTCACTCACTCACTCAAAGCAATGTGTCTGGATTCTTTACCTCTCGGAAACAGATTTTGTATTAGAAGGAAGATCACTACATTCTTGTGATGAGAAGTTTGAGCAAACAGTCTAGAGATACGCTTGTCATGTTTTACTTCAGCCAGGAAATCATCCAAGACCAGCACGTTGCGCTGACAAGCATCAAAGTAATCCTCCTCAAATATATTATCAGGAATTCCTTTCACAAAGGTCACTTTAGGCAATTGCTGATGGTATGATATCATGGCTGCCACTGAGTATAACACCAAACAATACGGTCAGGGAGGGGTTTGATCAAGCCGAGTTGTAGCAGATGGAAGGTAAACCCAGACTTTCCACAGCCACAGGGTCCAACAACGAGAACATTCGAAGGAATCAGGAATTTGAATCCCTCCTGTCGGTCCATATCCAGAGGAGGAGGATGAGGAGGAGGAGGAGGAGGAGAGGAGGAGAGGACGAAGAGAGGAGGAGGAAGAGGAGAGGAGGAGGAGGAGTCTTGAGTTGTTCTGTGCCTCTGCTTCTGATGTCTCTGTAGGTTGTCTTTCCGTGTAAAACTCTTCCCGCAAACTAGACAGGTGCTCATGTTGCAAGAGGATGTCTTATACGTCAGCAGGCAAGAGTGAAAATGTCAGTCGTTCGACACTACAGTGGGGTTCTATACTTCTTTGGTAGTGTGACATGTACAAGAGTGAAATTTTGAAGACATTGTTTTCTTCACAACACACTTGTTGATGTGTATTGAGTGTTAAGTCTCTTAGTAAACAAACGTTTACCAGTGTGCGTGTGTATGTGTGCGTGCATGCGTGCGAGCCTACTCTAATACTAGACCTATAGAGCTGTCTTTTGAAAACGCAACCGCCTTTCTCCAAAGACAGTATGTAGCACAACTGCACCGCTTTCGATAACGTGACACAAGATCTAGTTAATAAACAGGATCAATTACTGTCATATACATTGCTTTGATTCTGATCAAAGTGCCTCTCTGAATGGACATGAAATTGAGAAATAATGACACACCGTGACACGTGGTGTCAGCAGTTAGTTGATAACACGGCAAGAAGCCATCAATGAAATTAACCAGATAAGAACACGAATAACGTGACGTGGATAACTCTGTTCATTGCTACTAACAACGTTAAAAGGAGATATACAATCCTCTGTCATTCCGACATTTCTCTGGAATTCCTCCCTACAAGCTCCGTGTTATCAGTTCCGTAACTTTATAAATCCGTAGCTAGAGAGAGAGAGAGAGAGAGAGAGAGAGAGAGAGAGAGAGAGAGAGAGAGAGAGAGAGAGAGAGAGAGAGAGATAGAGAGAGAGAGAGAGAGAGAGAGAGAGAGAGAGAGAGAGAGAGAGAGAGAGAGAGAGAGAGAGAGAGAGAGAAAAATTGTGTGTCTGTGATGGCTTAAGTAGAGTATGATGTAACGGTCAGTAAAAGGATTATACTTTAGCACTGTTTGCGTGAGGGGAAGAGTAAGACAGAGAGAGAAAGAGTAAGAGAGAGAGAGAAAGAGTAAGACAGAGAGAGAAAGAGTAAGAGATGTAACGGTTTGTTTGTCAGTTGAATGTACACAATGTAGACATATATTTTGATTATACAGAGCTCAATAGAAGCTTGGGCGATAGGGTAGCATAGTGGTTAAAGCGTTCGCTCGTTCACTCTAGAGACAGTGAATGGAGCTTACAAGGCATATAGCCCTCACTACAGTGTCACTACGATTCTGACAGCGTCCGTTGTTCTCTCCTCGCACCAGACAAGGGGACTTACTTATACCATTGTCGCGTTGACCGGGGCGATAATCGGTCATGTCCTTAAGCATGCCCTTCACTGTGACGAATCTAAATAGGCGGACTAATAGCATTACAATGGCTGTAGATCCGAGGCCTGGTTATAGTCGGATTATAGTCATAGTCGTAATTCAACAACGGGGTCTGTGTCAGACTAACATCTAGTCTCTCAAATAAACATATATTACAGAAAAAACCCAGTTTCTAAAATATGTTTATAAAATATAATAGAAGCCCAGAGACTTTCTTTATTTTCAGAAACTGTAGTAAGGTATAGACTTGCCATCTAGTTTTGGATGAGCTGCATTGGGTATATTTGTTTCAGGGTCTGTATGACTGACTTGGGTCTCTGCATTTGTGAACACGTTTCCAGTAGAAACTGTTAGCTGCGTCTGAAGGTACAAAAATTACAGTGAGTGAGTGAGTGAGTTTAGTTTTACGCCGCACTCAGCAATATTCCAGCTATATGGCGGCGGTCTGTAAATAATCGAGTCTGGACCAGACAATCCAGTGATCAACAGCATGAGAATCGATCTGCGCAATTGGGAACCGATGACATGTGTCAACCAAGTCAGCGAGCCTGACCACCCGATCCCGTTAGTCGCCTCTTACGACAAGCGTAGTCGCCTTTTGCGGCAAGCATGGGTTGCTGAAGACCTATTCTACCCCGGATCTTCACGGGTCTAAACAATTACAGCATCATTGGTACGGGTAAAGATGACGATTATAACTTCATATAAAGTGATAAATGTTTAAATGCGGCATAATTCATAAACGTCCTAACCAAGTGTTTAAATGTATTTCGAACAAATGAAGTACGTCAATTTTGAAAATATCCACAACATAATGTATATTTCGCGTGTATCTGTAAAATATAAAAAATCAACGCCTGTAACAAAAGTCGGCTAGCCGCTGAAAAAGATTCTGTTAGACGTGAAAATGATAAACTAGTGATGACAGTGAGGCTCTTGGCGAATGAGTATAATCGATAATCGATAATGTCCAGGCATATGCAATGATAATTTAAAAATAATAATTCGATTACATTACATTACATTACACCTGGTATCATCATTATTTGATAGTGATCCATACACACATCAAGTAGTCTCTCATACAGACCCTGGGGCGGTGGGGGTAGCCTAGTGGTTAAAGTGTTGGCTCGTCACGCCGAAGACCCGGGTTCGATTCCCCACATGGGTACAATGTGTGAAGCCCATTTCTGGTGTCCCCCGCTGTGATATTGCTGGAATATTGCTTAAAGCGACGTTAAACTAAACTCAGTCAGTCAGTCAGTCATACACACCCTAAAACAAATATATCCAATGTGGCAAGTCTTGATTTCAACAGGTTCAGGAAGATGAAGAAAGTCTCTGAGCTGCTTTCATAACATTTTGTGATTATTTTTTATGAACAGTTATTCCCCGTAAAATATGTTCATTTCAGAGACTAGATGTTAGTCTAATGATCATCGTACAGTAGGAATTGTACTGGCGACTCTGCTTTAAGTAGACATGTCTTATTGATGTGTAATAGACCGGGTTTTATTGCTTTATAGACTTTATTATTATAAGAAATACGATACGCCTTTTTCCAGCCGACCTGAGTAATTCAAAACTTTATGGCATACCAAATATATTTTAATCAATGGTAAAATGGTAGCTGAAGATCATGAAAACAAAACACAGAGCTATAGTAAAATGTGCTACATGATTGACCATATATATATAAATATCCTATAATATAATAACAATAATAGATATACGTTCGTGTCGCAGCGGTTTGGAACGAAAACGATTTACGGACGATTGAACAATAGTATGAAAGGTTTTGTTCATATAGATGCACGTGTTTGATCTTGGTTGACAAAATCACTGAACTGAAAGAACAATTGATTTAATATGTTTTATATACACGAAACAGAAACAATGCTTACGTTTTGATTAAAATTAATTGATTAAACATTCACAGATAGTTTCAAGTAACGCGGATTTACGTTGCTTCCATGACGCCATCAGTTGAAGGATAGCCTGATGGTCCGTGTGCTCATCAAGCTGAAAAGTGTTTGATCCTAAACTCTCATTTTTCGCAAAGTTCAGTATCCAGATATTTCTTGTGTACATCGTGTTTCTTTGCGAAATCAGTTTTCGAAGTCAAAATTAGGAATACAAACACGTTTGAAAGAAATTTCTTTCGCTGCACGACAATACTGGTCCGTTGTCATATAACAACTCTGTAGTTTGTGAAAGTGGTGCACAAGGGACAAAACATGACGTAGTTTTGGCACGTAGTGTAACGTGAATATCTATTGGAGACTGGTTCTTTGCACTTTATACAATAATAACTTTGTATTAAAATATTTTGCCACATTTATCAGTGTATGAAATAAGCCCCAAATCCAGCCAGACATCAGGGCTGGCTACTTCAAAATGTTACCAGGCCAAAATGGATTTAACCAGACCAAATATGGTGAATTTACTCAGATGTATGGAACATCTAAAAATTTTACCAGACCATCGGGCTGGCTAGCTGTAAATTTAGACCGTCCGCCAGAAATCTAGACTGTCTCGGGCGGTCGGACGGGCCTTATTTCATACACTGCATTTATACAAAAAAACGTCAGTCCCAATACACGCCCCTTATAAAAAATGAAACATTTCCACATTTTTTTGGTGCTTGCTGACAGAAAATTAACGTCAGTGCAGAAATGTTTCACATATATTAAAATATAGGCATGGACAGTTCAATTAGTGCAATTGGTCTTCCATTTCCTTACGACATTGTCGACTATAGCACTCCCAGGATCCGATACTATGGACAGAAATGCATTAAATATGATGTAAAATATGAACCAATCAGGATAATTGTAACATCAACATAACATACGATTGGGTGTCGTATCCTGATCTAAGATACACGTTTCTGATTAGATGCTAAGTGGGCGGTTCCCCGTAAAGTACCACACCGAGTTATAAGGTACTGATGTCACAAGTCCGCTGGGATATGTCGAACTTTAACCGATGTGAATACAAAGATACGATTCTATTATCTCGAAACTGAACACCAGACAAATGCAGTTAGCGAACTTAACCGAACCCAACCGATGGTAATGCAAGGGCGATAACTCTGGATGTGGTTACTGCGTCTACTCGCTGTCAAATTGAGGACAGCATTTAAGATAAAGAGTCGACAGTCGGCGTATATTATGTAAGAGTTATTTTTCATCTTGGGACAGTTATCGGGTAGCGAAAAGGTGTGACCTTATATCAACGCACTTAACCACAAGGTAGTCTATGATTTTTGTGTTCTTGTGTCTATCCGTTTAGTGTAGACAGCTGAGGTTTTGAGGGTCTAAACGTGTTTAACAGATTAACATATTTAGGGTCTAGATGTGTTAAGGCTGGTATCCCGGTATTATCTAAAACAGATGAAATACATTACATTCTGTTGAATGCATCAGAATATGAAATTGAAAGGAAAAACAAGACATCATCACTTACACTATAAGTGACACTGCCACAAAGAGGCGTACATCAGACCGTATTACCCGAGGGTGAAGCATACAACGTAGTTATCTTACCGCCATGTTAAATGTACAAAATATCATTTTATTTTATGTGAAAGATCGCTACCGACTATATGACATGCAAACAAAATGGCGTATGCCTCTCGACTGGATTTTTAACATCAGTGAAACATTCTGAAAAGCATAAAACTGTTATAAAAATTGTTAAACTATGTTTAAGCTGAGTGTGCAAACCACTCAATGTATAAAATAGCTTAAATAAAGCATTGAAAGTCGGTAAAATAAATCTGTACAAAGTGAACACAAAAACAGCTGATCGAACGGTTTTCGAACTCCGGGCACAGCATGCGTCATATTATGACGTCATATGATTGTTAGCACTTCAGCTTCTCGGCGGAGAGCTTGGCGGTTACCGTGGCAGCGGGTATTATTTTTTCCAGTTGTCACCCTCCTGGGAAGGTGACACGGAAACTTGTTAAACCGTCATTAACTAATGAAATTAAAGTATTTTATTTTATTGTACATGTATTATCTAAAAGAGACGGTTAACCTGCTGGATGTCTTTCATTGTTTCATGTACTTAAAGATCAAAGGCATGAACTGAAAAAGAGAATTCTTTATTGGGCCATGCCATGTACGTCATGCCAAGTACGTCAGATACAGGCAGTGTGCGAAATAGCCACTGGCCCGCTAGCCCGTGGCTAGTAAAAATCCAGTCACTGGCCCGACTGGCTAGTGAATTTTCATGGGGTCATTGGTTCTTTTTTTTATGGTATTTTACCTTTTTGTAACCTAACGCTTAGTTTCTACATTCAAATTGTAGTGAATTATTTTGTGGGCTAGTAACTTTCAGGTATAGCTAGCCAGAGTGGCTAGCAAAATTTGGAATTTCGCACACTGGATACAGATTTGTCATATTAGCCACAGAACACATTGTTGAAAGAAAATGAAAATGAACACTGCCCCAGTGTAGATCTCAAACCGACCCTTTCCTACTCCACCCAACCCCAGAGGGTAACATTAGCTTCTCCTGTTTATAGCTATTGGTAGTTTTGACGGGATCGCTTCTTGAATATATAACATATACAGTTTGATAGATTTATTACTGAGTGCTCTTTCATCCTAGTTTTGCAAAATAGACAATGTTTGTCATATTTGGGTTATTTCTATAATAGGAAGGTCTGTAGAGTTTTCGAAAAATGTTATAGGATGGACACATTAACAAACGTGTTATTGATTTTCAATATTTGTCAGACAAACTGGAATAATATTTCTGTAATATGTAATTTCGGATTTTTCCACCTACCCCTTTCAATCATTGAACACTGTGACCTTAATCTGAACGTGAAAGAACCAATCTGAATCTTTAAACATCAGTATAATTTAAATCATCTTCCATTTCTAAATTTTGCTTTATCAATAGATATATTCTTCAATATATAAAACAATGATGTAGTACGTACTTTTCCTAACGCCAAGAATTGGACTCAATAGCTACTTCTACGGAACCACATACCACGCTAGCATAACATATACGTGAACAGTAGATATACAACACTGTTATGTCTGGATTATTTCGAGAGATGCGATAAATGAAAGGTAGAACCTTAGATAACTGATCCGTTCAAGCTTTCTGTGCTTCTGCAAAGCTAAGTTTTGGAGTAAAAACCACAATTTTCAAGATTTCTTAATTGCACAGTCATTATTTCATC
Source organism: Haliotis rubra (assembly GCF_003918875.1). NCBI lineage: Eukaryota > Metazoa > Mollusca > Gastropoda > Lepetellida > Haliotidae > Haliotis > Haliotis rubra. The sequence continues at coordinate 755,393 of NW_025767142.1, forward strand.
TTAATTTCTTTACAGCCAGCATTAAGTCTTACAACGAAATATCAGTGTCTAGTTTGATCACATACAAATGAATATTATCAGTGTCTGAACTACCAATATCATTTACATCTGGTACATCGTCATGGCTTGCTACATCACGTAAAGGTTTGTATTTGTTTTGCTAAGTGTCACGTGCTCTTAAGGTGTTTTCCCCCCAATTGTCTTGAGACGATGGGGGCGTAGGGTAGCCTGGTGGTTACAGCGTTCGCTCGTCACTCCGAAGATCCGAGTTCAATTCCCCACATGGGTACAACGTGTGAAGCGCATTTTTGATGTCCCATTATATTTCTGGAATATTGCTAAAACTAAACACACTCATTCACTCTTGAAACGATGACCTGGTTCGTTGTACAAACCAGATGAAGTTCGAGGAGTTCGTACAGATAGCCGCCATAGTCACTCGTATGACCCTTCCTCTTACTTCAGAAATTCATATGAATGACTTGACACACTTGTCGATTTTACTTCGGGTGTCAGCTGATTAATCCAGTATACTAGGGATATTACAGACTTCAGATTTTATCTTGTTACTCTGGAGCGCTCAAAAATGATTGTTTCTTCAATTCGATCCTTTTTTATTTAATTTGTTTATTGACATTGATGTGATCAGGAACTTGTGAGGTTCCTAAGATGTTTAGTGATTTGTACATGATCAGAGAAGTCCGTCATGTAACTTCCAGAAAACAAACAAACTGCAAACAAACACATCCATGTTCAAAATCGCATAGTCCAATGTTCTGTTTTGGATCATTTCTCAGTTTAGTTTAGTCCATTAAAACTGTATGTATGTTGTACGTTTGTTAATCAAGTGATTGAGTTTAGGTTTACGTCGCTTTTAGCAATATTCCAGCAATATCACGATGGTGGACACCAGAAATGGGCTTCGCACATTGTACCCATGTGGGGAATCGAACCCGGGACGTCGACGTGACAAGCGAACCTTTAACCGCAAGGCTACCCCACCGCTCCTAATGTCATAAGACGGTTCATTTGGATAAATACTATTTACTCCACAACACTGCTCCCATAAATGTCTGTAATTATCATGCTTGATCGGGTAGTGAGTATTCCAGCAACATCACGATGGGGGCACCAAAAAATGGTCTTTCACATTGAACCCATAGGGGTAATCGAACCCGGGCATTTGGTGTGACGAGTGATAGCTTTAACCAGTAGGCTACCTCACCAGTCCTTATTAAGGAAAGAGAAGCCCAAACTACATATCGACTTAGGAATGGCCAGCAGCCAGGTGGCATCGATCTACCACATATAATAGCACAGCCAAGAATGAGATGACTTGATCTGATTTATGTCACAATATGCATTTGTCCATTCTGGGCATAGAAAATGCATTACTGCAAGAGTTATTGCAGATGATTTTTCTACAGAAATCTCTGTCAGCAACCGGGATAATCCAATAGATATTTGCCTCTGGGAGGAAAATATATCCATGAGAAGCAATACTATCTATATCGTATAGTATATTGTAAATGTATTTCTGTTAATTGTGGACTGGAGGAGGAATTATTCGCAAGTTCACTTTTAGATGGTTCAGCAGAGTTATGTTGTTTGCCTTCACAAGAAATCAATATGCGTTATGACATTTCCTGGTTCTTCAAGAATGTGTGTTCAGATTGTAATTATTCAAATTGAAAAAATATGCACTATGTTTAAAAGGATTTACACTTCGCTGGCGAGAAATTCATTATATTGATTCGAAAACAAGCCGCTTTCGTCAATTTCGATGTCTTTTTCCGCCTGTACCGCATCGATGGAAGTACTGTTGAATTTCCAATTCACTTGTAATGAAGGTTTGTTATATGCTCATTATACAATCAATATTGCTCGTTACGTTCAATTAGCAAAACAGCAGATAGCAGAAAATATTAAGAGGAAACTGGAAGTTGAAACGACTTTTGACATTCACGATGATAATGAATTACATTTTAATGATTAACTGTCACTTTTCAGTTTTATGGAATAATCTATAAAGCATATGTATGATTGCATATTCTTAACTCTTAATTCAACTCTTTGGCAACTTTCAGACTTCGTAATTCGTACACTGACACCATTCTTGCAGTCGGGTATGTTCGTTGAGAACTATTCAACCATTGCTGCCATGCATACTTTATGTACGGCTTGGTGAATGTCATCTTACATCGCTTGTGATGTAAACGTTGCAGCGTGTTGTGAAGACATCGTTGCAGGTACATGGATTGCAGTTTTTTTGTTAGTCGAAAGCCTGCAGACATGTCCATTTCTTCATTATATTTTTTGCGCAAAGCTCCATAAATATTGCAAGATGTGTGAACTGCATATTGTGAACATTGTACGCAGTGGTCATTCCAAGAGGTACCATGCGGGCTCCTCTTCTTCCGATAAATCTGTTTCCTGATGCAAACGAGTCAGAATTTCTGCTTGGATTGCCAGCTCAAACCAAGAGGATCTGGCACACAAATTAAGATTCATGACTCGCAAAAACCCTTCCTTACACATCTTCCCGAGAAATAAGGAAGATCAATGAAAACGCCTCATACCGGGTCATAGATGTCGAGTAATATTCCAGTAACTCACCCATGGCGTCATCATTGCCTACGTCCGTGGTTCGATCGAGCGTACTCGTTCTCGGAACAGAGTTTCATTTACACAGAGAGCTTCATAATCTGGGTGTGGCATTGAGTTACTTAATATTGGTGGACTTCGCTAGGGAATACGTTCATTCTGGCTACAACGTTACCAAAGTGAACACAATCGTTGGGATAAACAACGATCCTTGACAGGCAGGTCTCCTGTGCCTTAATGTCCCCTCCAATGTCCCGGGTCTGGCATTCTGTGGAGACATCAGCTGAACGATGTAACCATTTTGGAGTCTTCGTGCATCTTTCACCTATAAGATTTGTTTCAAATCAAGGACACGTTCCTTTGAGAAGTTAATTTTAGAATTTCCATAGAAGACCATTCTGCGACATATTCCTCGTACAAATATTACCAATTCATACATTTTACTTGTTTAAGTGGGGATAGTATTTGAAAGCCTTCTGGAAAGGTCGACCCGTGAAGATCCGGGGTAGAATAGGTCTTCAGCAACCCATGCTTGCCACAAAAGGCGACTATGCTTGTCGTAAGAGGCGACTAACGGGATCGGGTGGTCAGGCTCGCTGACTTGGTTGACACATGTCATCGGTTCCCAACTGTGCAGATCGATGTTCATAATGTTGATCACTGGATTGTCTGGTCCAGACTCGATTATTTACAGACCGCCGCCATATAGCTGGAATATTGCTGAGTGCGGCGTAAAACTAAACTCACTCACTCTGGAAAAGTCAGGTATGTTGTTCAAGTCGAGATTGCCGCTGGATTTGTAGAATACTGCTTCAAACAACATTCCATCTCTCATTCACCTGATATGTTTGGTCAATCACTTGATTGTCGTATTTGTTTACAGACTGCCGTCGCAAGGCTAGCGTGTACTGCTGGGCGACGTTAGGCAAAAGACTTACATGTACATTTCTATGCAAATTGTGTGAATGAATGAATGAATGAATGAATGAATGAATGAATGGTTTATTCTCATGAAGATCACGCAATAGTGACATAGAGAAAAATACAAATGTACAGATTTGTTTCATGGGAGCATACGTAGTCCGGTTTTCACATAGTTGCTTATTTTAAACAATAGAGCTCTATGCGTACAAGACATGAGGGATATAAATGATGGATAATTACAGTAATAATTTGGTAGGAATGAATTTCTTACATTACTTAAACATGGACAATATAACAAGAAGTGATGTTCATCTCCTATTGTGTTCTTACACAGTGTACATAATCTTTCTTCTTTAATAATATTATACCATCTACCTGTTTCTATTGAAAGTTTATGGTTACAAGTTCTAATATAGGTAAGCCAAGTGCGTACATTTAATGGGAGATGTAATAGATAACTTTCAAGGTATGGAGATATCTTAAACATATTATAATAGTGGCCTTTAGTAGATTTCGATTTACATTCGTGTGAACTGCTGCTACTGGTAGAACATGATTGGTTTACCATTATTTGTGAAATATTATTATTATTATTTGTATTCACCAATTTTCAGTACACAATAGAATCTGTTTCGTCCTATAGTCGAGACTGGTTAATCTTTCATTTTCCTTTATGTATGTATCACTGAAAGCAGAATACCAACAATCTGTCTCATTTGAAATCATGAAAAATAGTCAAAGCACCAAGATTGCCTGTCCACAACAAATATGAGAAGTGTCAACAGGTGTGAGTTCAACGTTTGCCCAGGTAATCCCCGATCATTTCTTACACAATATTCTGAATCCAGGCGATGACTTTGAACCTAGTACTGAAAGCTAAAGGGTTAATGACAAAGTCATTGATGGACACTTACACTGCATACAATAAATATATATAAAATTTGTCTCGCATTGTTAAACACTAATCACTATTACTTGCATCAAACAGCATTAAACAACAACAAAACAAATAGGGTAGCAACACGTGTCTACAATTGCCCGATACTCTCCAGTAAACATAGTAATATACCGTAATTAAGATAAGCCAAAATATCATGACCTTCAACTGATCGGTTAGATACTCACAGTTCTATAATTCTCTTTTTAAACCAGCATTCTCAACATGGATGATTATGACATAATAAAGTCCGTATTAGCTAAAATACCTAGTGTTTCCACCAGAGATATTCTTATCCCTGCCCTAGTAATCCGCTCAACATTGAGCGATCCTTGTTCAAACATGACCCCAACTGACTATGGCGACCGTCTGTTTACCAAAGAGTCATGTAACGGCGTACCTGATTGGCTGAAATGTTATCAGCAAACTTTATCCAGGACATAGGTGGGTTCCATGGTTGTCGTGAACGCACATATATAGCTAGTCCTGTTAGTACATTCCACCAATTAGTCTCAAGTGCATTTTATTATTTCTATTTCATTACTTTTTCTTAAAAAACCGCCATCATGTCCGTGGAAGAACTCTGGAGTAAGCTCAAGAATGCTGCCGGGTGTAAATCACTGCTGAAAACACATTTAACTGAAGAAAGGTATAAAAGTCTGAAGGGCAAGAAAACTGATTTTGGAGGAACTTTGGCAGACTGTATACGTTCTGGTAAGTGGGTCTGGGTTTCTTGCACGTTTTCATACATTCCGAACGAAGTCCACTCAGAATCAGCTTCATTATTGATTGCGGTGACTTTGCATGTCCTTGACGAATGGGGCTGAGTGTTGCAGAAGAAAATATTACAACGTTTAGTTCAATATGTACCATTTCAGTGAATGTGTGGGTTTTAAGATAGTATTAATAATGATTAAAATGTCTATGTTATAGTTTGTTAAATAAGGGACATACCATGACGACGACCAGACGCCATTTTATGTCGGACTTACATTGAAACAAAATAGACATGTGATCCCTCATAAACATATTTCCATTCATTTTTTATGTAATTATTTTGTGTGTAAATAACTAGTTGTTTAAAATTATATAATAGCTGAACTGATTGTAACATTTCCATGTTGTGGAGGTTTCACCTTGACCTTCCCCCATTTGACCTGTGCAAGTGGCAGATTGTTGATACACGAAGCTGTTGAAAGTGATCCTCGTGTTTGTTTCGGAAGATGGATTATGAGGGGCAAATGAAAGAGTAAAAATAGTTTCACCCCACATGTGTTGTTAAAACAGCCGCACACCATTAATCACTGTATACATGCAGGAAATATTTCAAAACAACATGGCCCTCGCCACATAAGAGAAAGCTCTCGTTTTTTCATGTATCTATTTGAATGCAACATATGCACTGCAAAAAAATAATTATGTAAGGATTTAATAATTTAGTGCTCGGCAATGTATATTTATATATATGTATTCACTTAGCTTCACACATTAACAGTGTAATTAAATGGCAATTGGTTGCAAATGATGACTCGCTACGCCATATCATTTACGTGCAAGTTTCACTGAATTTCTGCAATCAACGTCACATTCAGATTACGCGGAATATGACTGCAGTCATATGACAACCTGTGCCATGTTGAAACAGAACCATCCGAGTAACAATATTTTTGAATGATGACGAAGGAATAATGGCATAGTTCTTACTGGCTTACTAGTTCTTACTATACTTTTTATACATGCTTTAGTTTAACGGAAGGCGAAAGTGCTGAATCAGCAGAATTTTGTTATCCTGCTTATTAGTAGGTATTGATGTGGTTCACATTGTTACAGCGGATGATTGCATCAACATATTCCAATATCAAATCTAGCAGCCATAGCTTGATAACTATCAGACGGGTATTATTTTCGCAGCAGTCGTAACGTCAGACAATATTTAACCATGGGTAAATAAAAATATGGGTAAATGGTAAACACGTTTTAGCTGATGAAACAGGGCACATCAGCGAGTGGGTTGAGCTTAAGGTCGTTTTACCATGAATAACACTCATTTCTATGTTATTGAAATGATAAATGTATTGTATCAAGTGGTTATCTTGAATTTTGCTATCGGTGTGATAATTATGAAGATCAGAAGAAAATACATAATGTTCACATGAGGAAATAAAGTAAGGTTGATTGTATCATCATAATAGGAGAGACGGGTTGGTTGGTTTGTTGTTTAACGCCGCACTCACGAGCATTCTAGCTATATGGCTGGTTTGTAAATAATCGAGTCTGGACCAGACAATCCAGTGATCAGCAGTATGAACATCGATATACGCAGTTGGGAACCGATGACAGGTGTCAACCAAGTCAGCAAGTCTGACCACCCGATCCCGTTAGTCGTCTCTTACGACAAGCATGGGTTCCTGAAGACCAATTCTCCACGGGTAGTAGACACGGGGTGCCTGCAAGGGGAGAAGTAGACAGACTTCCCGGGGAGGGGGTGGACTGACGTGAAGCTAGGTTGGTGTGCTGGGGGTTGGGGACTAGTTGTGGGGGTGGGGGACTAGAGATACGTCTGTACACGAGAGTTCTCAATCAGTCAATATCACATTCCACCGATCACTTAACAGACCTGGTACGACTGACTGACTGAGTTTGGTTTTACGCCGCTTTTAGCAATATTCCAGCAATATCACGGTGGGGGACACCAGAAATGGGCTTCACTCATTGCACCCATGTTGGGATTCGAACCCGGGTCTTCGGCGTGACGAGCCAACGCTTTAACCACTAGGCTACCCCACTACCCCACCTGATACGAACGCTAAGTAACAACATAATGTGGTAAGCAGACCACAGATTTTCACTGCATGTTAATTACATTATTGTAAATCGGTCTGTACTAAAATAGAATATTCATTTATATACTTAATCCCTTTAAATCATATTTCTACAAAGCATTATCACCAGTACTCAATCAACACAGGAAATGATTTGTGGTTCTGATTCATATTAGCTCACAAAGGGTACAATGCGGGTATTGACAATATGGCTCACGTTACCCATTGGTGGATGAAAGGCAGACTAGGCGTATCCAGGGCTCTAATCTTGAGGTCGAACAAGGACGTGGTATATTCCGCTGACATGGCTGATTTGATATTCCGAAGTCTAGATACCGTGCGTTATAGATAAGCAGATTGATAACACGGTAGGTTAACTGTATGATAGGTAAAGTAAACTTAAAAGCCTAGCAGAAAAGTAAATTGGTCAGAATATTGACAGGTCAAGAGCTTGACAGGCTGACTTATGTAGATCGATATACAGATAAATAGATAAATGGTCAGACGGATAAATATGTAGGTAGGTAAATATACAAGCGTACAGAGAGGTGTGTGTGTGCAGCAGGTTGGTGTACGGGTAGTTATAAAAGTAATGCTGAGTCAGAGAGAAAACGAACATGGAGCAGGAAGTTAATAACACTCGTAGCTCAAGGATAGTGTTGAACATTTGTATCGAGGCAAAATGAGACAAGGTTTGAGGGAAAATAGCGATCACGTGTTTCTTTTTATTATGAAAACTAATGAACATCAACGACCAAATTTTATTTATTGCACATTTGTGTAACATGAATTCGGATGTGAATTCTGTTCATTGATTACCGAGTCATAACCAATCAGGGCTCGATTTAAGAGATGTTAACCTACTTGCACCAGGTGCAACCTAAGATAAAAACCTAGTTGCACCAGCCAAATTCCAGTTGCACTGATTTTATGGAGAAATGAAAGAAATGTAATGAAAGAAATATGCTATTGAGTTATTTAGATGTTTTATTCAGAAGTTTACCCACTCAAAAAATGACCTGCACCTGGTGCAAGTTAGAATAATAACTACGTTGCACTTTGTAATATTGGCTAGCATCAGTGCAAGTAACAAAGCACTAAATCGAGCCCTGCCAATACATCCGCAAGTATGACCTGTAGAGGAAGGTTTTGTCACCCACTAAAGATTACCTGGCCAGTAAATCAGTAACATCATCAAACTACTTAAAGTAAAGAAAGTTACATGATAAAATACCTTAACATATAGCAAAATGTCTTCAAAATGTGTACTCCTGACGTAGAAGATGTGCGGGCTTCGCTGATTAAGATCAGCAAGGCTCTGCGTGTGAATTCTGTTTATTGATTACTCAGTTATAACCAAAGCCTGAAGTTCACTACGCAGTCGATGCACACTATGCACTGTTTCTCCCAGTGTTATGAAACAAAAACAGCAAAGCTTGAAAATACACCTGACATGCAAGTCCAGATCTGCTTATCACCTGCATCATACACTTATTTTTAGCTGTATATACATGTATATAGACAGTTCCTACCCCCAATACAAATCCCAAACAACGATACATCGAAAAATATATCATTCTTAGATGAAAATAAAAATACTGGCATAACTACACAAAGTTTTGGACTATAGCAATTCAGATATTTCTCTAAGTAGACATATAAAGGATAAGCATATGAATGACAAATCTACAAACTACTTACTGCGAAGAGGCGAATATAATGATAGGGGGGTTGGGGTGGGGGTCACTGACTTTGTTGATTCACGTCCCCGTATTTCAACTGAGTAGATAGATGCTCATGATGTCAGTCACTGGATTGGGGCTTAGTACGGCGTTAAACAACACACAAAACGTCTTACTACTGGTCAAAGTGGTATCAATGAATGTGTTGTATCTATTATAAACAAACACACCAGAAATATGTCGTGTAGACCTTGATTGCATGCCACAACTAGATGATGAGTGAGTGAGTTTAGTTTTACTCCGCTTTTAGCAGTATTCCAGGAATATCAAGGCGGAGGACACCAGAAGTGGGTTTCACACATAGTACCCATATGCAGAATCGAACCCGGGTCTTTGGCGTGACGAGCGAACGCTTTAACCACTCGACTACCCCACCGCCCGTTCCACGGACAGACATACAGAAATTTGTTAATTTAAACCTCATTTCTGTACATCATCATCATCATCACCTCCACCACCACCAACAACAACATCAACAACAACAACAACAACAACATCATCATCATCATCATCATCATCATCATCAACAACAACAACAACAATAACAGAAGCTTTACAAAACCGTACAACAATGATAGACGACGGACAATTAAAATGCACGGCTAGGCGCCACATAGCGTCAAATTATGCAAACAAAATAGTGGTGTTTTTAACTGTACACTGAAAAGCAATATCTCGTAAACATATGTTTGCGTCATGAAATATGTTTTTCAATAAATCGAACCTGGGTCTTCAGACTGCATAGTCAAAATATCTACACATATGGACATATGCTAATAATACTAAATTTACACTAAAGTAACTTCCGTACACAATACCCTGAAGCGTGTTGATCTTATTGATGAAATCTAGTAGTTCGTATGAATGTGGAAAGGTTTTGTCGCTTCTAGAATATAGGCATGTCTATAGATCTGTTAAACGCCGCCATTCATAACATATAAATACCTACCATCCCAGCACCATCAAAAACATCCACACTGTACAATATATTTACCGTATGCTTGATGAAAGCTAAAAACTGAACACGGACAAATAGACGTTCAGATGAAGAGAGAAACAACCAAACCCAAACACACACAAGCGCATTCACCGACACGATGGTAATTATATCTATACTAGTATTATACTTTTTAGGTTATAATGATTATCTCAATCCTCCATGTGTGTAAATGATTTGCACGCAGTACGTATCCAATCTGAAGTGTACCGAATACTGCACGCTTCAATAACCTACAACTGTGTGCGACAGGGGTATCTTGTCTTCTTTATCGATGAGGGCGGTGGGGTAGCCTAGAGGTTAAAGCGTTGGCTCGTCACGCCGAAGACCCGGGTTCGAATCCCCACATGGGTACATTGTGTGAAGCCCATTGCTGGAATATTGCTAAAAGCGGCGTAAAACCATACTCAGTCAGTCAGTCTTTATCGATGAAAGAAGAATATACTCAAACGGCGAGGAGCTTTGGGGTAGCCTAGTGGTTAAAGCGTCCGCTTGTCACGCTCATGACCCGGGTTCGCTTCCACACATGGGTACAATGTATGAAGCCCATTTCTGCTGTCCCCGCTATGATATTGTTGGAATATTTCTAAAAGCGGCGTAAAACCATACTCACTCACTCACTCAAAGGGCGATGTAATATGCGGAACCTTTTCCATACTATATCTGCACATTTTTTTTCCACATACGCTTTGAACATATTAAGCGACCAAGGAAAGCAAGTAGAGGTTTACTCGTTCAACATGTCCAATAAATTTTACAACAATATTTAGCAACTAGTCTTGTCCTCCTTGTCCTGGCTGTGACCTTGACCTGAAACATATGCATGTCTGTCCTTTAGGATGTGAGAACCTCGACAGCGGTGTCGGCATCTACGCCTCCGACCCCCAGGCCTACACCGTCTTCGCCGACGTTCTGGACGCTGTCATCAAGGACTACCACAAGGTCGACAAGCTTAATCACCCTGAACCTGACTTCGGGAACATAGATAAACTCGGATTCTCTGATCTGGACCCTTCTGGTGACTTCATCATATCAACCAGGGTCCGCGTGGGCAGAAGTCATGACAACTATGGGTTCCCTCCCGTCATCACAAAAGAGGTAACACGCTAGATAACATTCAGATGTTCGAGATTGAGATATTTAACTAAACTCACTGGAAGATTAAGCTAAGGGAGGGGGCGTTCTTTCCATTTCTATAAAGATCGTATGGGTCAGGAAGAGATTTTAAATGAGTTATTTGGAGATTTGCCTGAAATGAATTGTGTGTTGCCAGCGGTAAAACATTTAAACGTCTGTTTTGTGGAAAAATCTCAAATGTCAAAATATTTGTTAATAATGAAAATGCATAGACTGTTTTGTGGTGCTTAGTAACTAAAGAGCTTGTTAGAGATAGCTTGGAAATTACAGGTGTTTCTCAGGAAGATCCCCTCCCCTTACAAAAAATAGATATTCTCTAAAAACTCAGCTGAATATCGTCTGCTGCGAAATCTAGATAAGTGTCTGCTGCAAGATTTAACATTATAAATGTCGTCTGTTTCAAGTTTCATGAAATGTCGTCTGCTTCAATAATCACCAAAATATCGTCTGAAGTTTGAAATATGTCCCGTCCATTGCAATGTTTGAAATATTGGAGCAAGACTAGAGAACGATTGATGTATTTTGTATTTGCACTGGCCACCGTTGCTGGAAAATCCACTGACAACTGCTTTCTTTATTTAAGCAACGTCTGGCAATGGAAGCAGCGACTGTGTCTGCACTGGATAAGCTGAAGGGCGAACTGGCCGGCAAGTACTACCCCCTCACTGGCATGACCAGGGACACTCAGAAACAGCTAATGGACGATCACTTCCTCTTCAACGACAGCGATAGGTGAGTGCATCTATTTGGTATTCACAACCACAAACACTAGTACACTCGATATAAGTTTTCTGGTACTTTTTGTTCCTACCCAAAATATCAGCCATCTTCCTGTTCGCTTACATGTCTCTTGGCAATGTGTCGCTCCTTCTGGACTAAGAACAACCAAGCTATGTAATTCATCCCTCGGTCCAAATTATAGCCATTGATGGGCCTGGACTATGCTATGTGTTCGTGGTAGCCTAGTGGTTAAAGCGTTCGCTCGTCACGCCGAAGACCCGGGTTCCATTCCCCATATGGGTACAATGTGTGAAACCCATTTCTGGTGTCCCCGCTGTGATATTGCTGGAATATTGCTAAAAGCGGCGTAAAACTAAACTCACTCACTACTTGAAGTGAATTAGTGTTAAGCGTCAGCTGGAACGTCATGATATAACTGAACCAAAGCACAATGCTGACTCATCGTTTCTGTGTTTCAGGTTTCTCCGTGACGCCGGCGGATACAAGGACTGGCCATCCGGCAGAGGCATCTACTTCAACCATGCCAAGACCTTCCTTGTGTGGGTGAATGAGGAGGACCATCTGAGGTTTATCTCCATGCAGAAGGGAGGCAACCTCGGGGAGGTTTACAGCAGACTGGTCAAGGTCAGACATCACATACAATCTCGCTGTCCAACATTAGTTTATATTCGTAGATTACATCAGTAATCTTGAATGTAGCACGAAGACATGCTAAACATCTGGGCCAAGATTTTCGAAGCTCTCCTAGAGCTAAGATAGTTGTAGGTTAATATTTATGTATGGCACTTGCGACCATCTTAACACTAGGAGAGCTTCGGAATTTTAGGTCCTGGATTCTTAATACAAACAGATCTCTTGCTACAAATAGATGAATTGTTTTAGCTGAAAATCAGATATGATACTTAACTAAATATTTCTAAACTAGAGGATCTTCTGCATGGAGAAGGAATCTGGACTACTACTACTACTACTACTACTACTGCTACTACTACTACTACTACTACTACTACTGCTACTACTGCTACTACTACTACTACTTCTACTGCTACTACTAGTACTACTACATACTACTATATACTACTACTCCTCCTCCTACTACTGCTACTACTACTACTACTCCTACTGTTACTACTACTACTACTACTGCTACTACTACTGCTACTACTACTACTACTACTGCTACTACTACTACTACTGTTACAATTATATTGTTATCACCTGCTTTAGGAGGTTAACGGCCAAATTAGCAGCTCATCCTATCGGGCACCCACTAGATCATCCAGCTTGTAGACGACAATGGTTTTGCATTACTTAAACGGCTGGGCGAAGGGGAAAATAATAGTATTACAGCTTCTTGACTGTAAGACAGGCTTTAAGAGCATTTTGATTTGAGATAACCTTTAAATGGCGTCTATCTCTCACAGGCTATCCGTGCAATGGAGTCTAGTGGTCTGTCATTCGCCAAGCGTAAGGGTCTTGGCTACCTGACCTTCTGTCCCTCCAACCTGGGCACCACCCTCCGTGCGTCCGTCCACATCAAGATACCCAAACTTGCCGCCTCGCCAGAGTTCAAGGCCTTCTGTGATCGCTACAACGTTCAAGCTAGAGGTAAGACTCTTTGCACTGCAGTTATTACTCCGGACAGATGAATCAACAACTCCGTCAGATTACTGATTACTCCGAGGCCAAATGTAGAGGTAGTATCAAAATCAGGCAATATGGTACATCCGTCCTTATCACCCATACTGAATATCTTGACCGTGTAAAACATCAGCCTTTGTCACCCTCCATTAGACCAGGGGGTTAATATTCATGCAGTTGGTCTATGGACATTTGGACAGTGTGGGTCAAGCACTGAGGCAAACTTTGTTTGTTTTTTGTAACCTGATACATTCTGTGGTTAGTTCCATATTGACAAGAAGTTTTGGACGGTAACACTGTTACTTCTGCTGAGAGATCCTAAAAGATAGGCACTTTTCTGGCATCTGGCCTAGGACTATGATTGAGAGTTAGCAATTGAGAACTCATTTCAGAAAACAGTGTATCAAAGAAACGTGATGCAAGTTTCAGGAAGCAGTCAAAATTTAAACATGGATGATAATTCCATATTTCCAGGCATCCACGGCGAACACACCGAGAGCGTGGGCGGCGTCTACGACATCTCCAACAAACGTCGTCTTGGTCTGACGGAGTTCGAAGCTGTTCAGGAGATGAGGAAAGGCGTTGAGGCCTGCATTTCACAAGAAAAGAAACTGGGTAAATGGTGGAGGATTTGGTAAAAGTCAGTTAGGTAGCAGACGACAGTGAAGCTTGTGAGGCAGACGACACCAGGGAAGATCGAAACATCTTCATCCAAGCTATATCTTTGCAGCTACAACCACCAAACATTCATTGATACTTGTGTCTGCGGAAAACCTAACTAAATAACAAATTATGACGAACTTTGACGAGTTGACGTTTCATTGCTTTGCATCGTGTCTGTGCATACGGTATATTGAAGTATCTGAACGACTACTCGGACTTCCGGGATCTCAGTAGTCAGGAGATTCGGAAAAGATAACATTTCTGATGCTTTTACAGACTTTTTTTCGAGAGCTTTCACCCCAATTCCAGGGGTCTGTGATATGTGTGACAATAATGTGTTTTACGAAAATGCAAATAAAGTTATATTTTACGACAAAAATTCTTATCTCGATTATTTTGATGAAAGTAAGCTAAGTATATTACTCAAACAAAGTTGAGGACCATCCGATTCCTTCATATTAACAGTTATTCGGTCATTAAGAAGCTGGTATTCCTTAACCGACTTTGAGAAGTATATTTGCAGACCATATAACACCATGTCAATGACACACGCAATTACCTCCGACGTCATTCGTAGAAGACTTTGTTTGCATCTGATATTAAATATATATATTTCCTTTTTTGAGGAAACAATTGAACATCAAATCAGAACTCCCCTTCGGGCCAAATGTTCTCTTCATTCTTATTCATTCTGATATAATTATATTGATGAAAATGGGACAGAACAATTACTTGGAAGCCTTGGTACATGAACATATCCTTGGGTCATCAGTCAATGTAAAGTGCAGGGGAAAGAAAAAAAATACATTTAAAAAATGGATTTGACCAAAAGCACAAATGATCCATCAAAAGGTTACTAGGCGGGCAGTTGTCACACAAAGGTCCGGTACACAGTGGCGACACCTGCATCAAATACATCGCCATAGAAAAAAACCGATTTCTGTGAGCTTCATTTCCGTCACTATCAAACATGGATACAATCAATAAATGGCTCTTGACCGACAGATAGTTTCATAATATACCATAAGATACCATTCATATCTTGTCCGCAGGAAGATGAAAATGACTACTCTACACTGTATATACTGCATCCACACAACACCCTGGCTCTTGACCGACAGTCCGCTTGTTTCATAATACTATGAAGCGATTAAGATACCATTCATATCTTGTCCGCAGGTTGATGAAAATGAAAATGACTACCCTACATTGTACATACTGTCACTGCATCCACACAACACCCTGGCTCTTGACCGACAGTCCGCTTGTTTCATAATACTATGAAGCGATTAAGATACCATTCATATCTTGTCCGCAGGAAGATGAAAATGAAAATGACTACCCTACATTGTACATACCGTCACTGCATCCACGCAACACCCTGGTTCTTGACCGACAGTCCGCTTGTTTCATAATACAATGAAGCGATTAAGATACCATTCATATCTTGTCCGCAGGAAGATGAAAATGACTATTCTATAGAATACATACTGTCGATGCACGCAACACTCTGATGAAATTATTTTTTCGCTAGATTTGTATACTGCGGCAACAATGGAATCCAAACACTCTAAGGTCATAGTCGTCAATGACATTTGCTACTTCACGAAATTTCAAGGTTTTAAAGAATTGTGAGAAAATTATTGAAATATCTATAAAATAATTGATATAACGAGAAAATACTCCCAAGCACCGACAAAATAATCGAAGCAACAAGAAATTCCGCCGAAAAAAAGCATAAGGCTTTCGTAAAACCTATCGGCAGCTGCTTCAATTGCTTACGTACTGTTTCAGGGGTGGGAGGAAAGCTCTAGGTAGTGGACAGGTGAAACTTCACAAGAAGGCTGAGCGCTGGGTATCAACATTTTCTTTCTTTACATTTCATTTTTTAAAACATGGTCATATTTCTAAACAGTAAAGAAATATTCTAATGATCGAGTTGTCTAACTTTGTGAGAGTAACATCTGATTCGATCTAGTTTGATGTTCTCAGCTCAAAATCTGCAAATTTCGCTGTATATAATTTTTATTTTCCGAATAACAAAGAAAATAGAACAAATACTTTTTAGGACAATTTCTTTTTTTCGTTTCCAGATGCAGACTTCCCATACCCACTCATAAACAAGAAAAATATAGCTGTATCAAAGTTGCAGGTGTGTTTGTCTTCGTATCATTTTTAAAAATTATTATTTTTTTTAGTTAAACCGACCGACCTAAAATTAGGAATTTAGAGTGAGTGAGTGAGTTTAGTTTTACACCGCACTCAGCAATATTCAAGCTATATGGCGGCGGTCTGTAAATAATCGAGTCTGGACCAGACACTCCAGTGATCAGCAGCATGATCATCGATCTGCGCAATTGGGAACCGATGACATGTGTCAACCAAGTCAGCGAGCCTGACCACCCGATCCCGTTAGTCGCCTCTTATGACAAGCATGGGTTACTGAAGGTTCATTCTAACCCGGACCTTCACGGGTCAAAGGCATTTAGAAGTTGGTGTAGATATACAAGACAAATCTTATGGATAACAACTTCTTGATTTATTTTTCACAACGTTTCTGGGCTAGTTCTTGCTCCTTCTTCGGGTGGGCTAGTTCTTGCACCTTCCACCTGAAGAAGGGGCAAGAACTAGCACAGAAACGTTGTGAAAAAAATAAATCAAGAAGTTGTTATCCACAAGATTTGTCTTGTACGACCGACCTAATTTTAGATAACGGTGGCTATAAATAAAACACATAAAATAAAACTGCTGCCCTAACCAGCTTTGGTGGCAGAGATCTTTGTGAGATTGACAATGACATCGGTTTTGTAGGCCAGAAAACATGACCTTTTCAGAAAGTGGGTCGTAAACAGTAAATCACATCAAACAAGAGACGAAAGAAAATATATGAGTAAGTTTGACAAAGAATGACATGCTGACTAAACAATAGATACCGATAGATATGGAGCGTGTCGGGATTTAACTGGGGACTTAAAGTGTATATGACGCCTTGTTAACTTTATAAGGTAAGATTGGGTGGCGGGGAGCCTAGTAGTCAAATCGTTACCTGGCTACGCCGACAGTTCTGGTTTAATTCCCCTCATGGATACACTGCGTGAAGCCCATTCCTGGTGTAGTCCGCCGTGGTATTTCTGTATTTTAAAAAGCGTCGTAAAAGCCTCACTCACTCAATGTAAGGTACGTCCAAAGAATATTGCTATACGCCGCAGTCAGCAACAGTGTAAAATAGTCTGTAACAGACACACCTTTGGTTGAAAGCATGATCAACGTCCCACGTCGCAGCACCTCAGACCGCCCGATCCCCATGATATTAAAGGGTTTAGGCTAATGGTTCAAGTGTTCAATCAAGAACTGGTTCAGATCCCCACAAGAAAACAACGTGTAGAGATTATTTGTTTCCCTCGTCACGATATGGCTATTTACTTCACATAGTAAGGGACAGAATTAATCTTGCTGCACGTATTTTGATATCAGATTATTAACACAATCATTCTTAAAACCATTTGTTTGTGAACAGCCATAACCACTGTTGTTTGAGTAAAGGGCACAGCTAGCTAGCCAGCTTCGATACCAGATCTAGACATGAGAAATATCGCTTGATTGTGACGTCAGTCACTGATCTTGTTCATATGATCTTGTTGAGATAAATTCGGTATACATGTATAATATGTAGAAAGTACGAGCTCTCAGGGTGATCAGTTTACGAGAGATCGCGCGCTTTCTCGTGGTCAACAAGCCCATTGACCGCCTAAAATCCCGTACACCAGGGGCCAGTGTAGTTATTATTGCGTCATCTCGAGATATAATCAATCTCTTCAAAATTATTACACGGTACTAAATATAAATAATATGGTGACAACCTGTCCTAACATGTTAGAAAGGCCAAGGGGTTGTTTGGTTGTTTTTAAAAAAAAATTAATATCTTATTTCTGAATCCCTGTTACATACAAAACCATACAACCAGTGTTTGTCCCAGATGTCAGGTTTTCCAGGGTTTTGTCCGTCAAGAATAGAATGAAACACGTAAAGTTGTCTAGCCTGCATAAATTACAACGTGTGACCGAATGGTGTCACATGTCAAAATCACTTGACAGAGTTCCACGTCCTACTTAGGGTTGATGGAGTGCACATTGGCCTTCCGTAGAGGACGTTGCAAGGACAGTCAATGACGAGTCCGCTAGCTATATTTAACGCCCCAACTCGGTGTACATACAGGTCAGATCTCGTATCACAGGGCGAGTGACATAGTTTTACACACTGGCAGGTAGGACTGGCGTGTGATAAATATCTATAAAAATATATGATATTGCAGTGGTCGTACGGCTTGTCTGTTGTGTGCGTGAGAAGTGAGTTGAGGACGGGTAACCGTTCTTGGTGAGAGTTATAATCCTGAAAAAAAGTTATCTTTTAAATGCATTTCAACGATATAACAGTTGGTTTTGACAAGGTATAAGCTGTTTATGTCGTAAATATTTTCCACCTTGTTGAAACACGCATGTACTCCAAGGTTCGTCACAAGTGAGAATGTGGGATTCGAACCTTCAATCAGAAGTTTATCTCTTCTTTGATCAGTGCGTTAACACTTGTAATTTCAATGCTAAAATTATACCTTAAAATAAAGCATCAAAACCTCTGCTTCCATTTTATTAAGACCAAGAGGCCCTAAAATATCCTAGAATTCAAAATGCCCCGATTGTTGAATAAATTTATATTTAATGGTTATATATGTATAAGGTTGAGAGAAAGTGTATTGTCTGTCGTGCTAACTGTCACTTCCATAAAAGGAGACCTAAAAATAGAAAACATTAATATTTATATTTTATCTTTTTATATAAATCGTCGAAGTATTATATAACGAATACGATTTCGCATCGTGTGAGTAGGTGTGTTCATCTTAATTCGAACAATTAACTTTGCAAAAGACTAAGACATGGCCGTCTGTCGCCTCCTGTCAAGCAGAATGGAACCCAAATCATTCATGTCCACCGATAGGATTTGGACAGGAGGTAAACCACGCGTAACACAAGCTCGTCTTAACACAAACTGAACACATTGTGGCCTTTCCTTACAGGACCCCGCCAATGTGCTGATTAATCAATATTCATTCACCCACCTTCAAACACACAGAAGACCGTGCGACCATGTACAGTCACCGTGTCTGGTCATATCCTATCGCTAAATAAATTACTTGCTAGCCACAGAACTGTTCATAGTAATTAGACACATCGTAGACCATGTAAAGGGGCTCTAGTCACATTGAATGTTTGTGTTAAAAATTAATGAAACAGATCTCAGATGTCTGAAAATCGCTCTGTTGTTAGAGTGAATGAATGCCCAACGAAAACGGGGCTCAGCGGTGTCGAATCTCTTTCCATTTAGCTCTGTCTGGGGAAACATAGTGTTTCAGCCAAACTACGGTGTGGCAACAAGACTGGAATTCCAATGATTTGCTTGCTTGTGAAGAAGGAACAATCGGGTTACTCTGACCTAGCCATCAGGGTCATACCTGTTGGGACGTTTATTGACAAAGGATCACGTTTCCATATTTACTTTCGAGGGGGAAACGTGGGTTTGGGGAAGGTACATGTATGGCTATTTGCACTGTGGAAGGTAGGGAGGCTGTCCTTGTTTTATCCACGACACCTTTCTGGGTTCTAAGATCCTTTGACCCACTCAACTGGTATGGGATATTATTATCATGTCCACATTATATTTATCATTATTCTTCGAGTTTTGTCACAATTTTCAACACGAAACAGGATATTATGTTTGTTTTATGCTTGTTGCAAACCGACTGTTCAGAGTTTTTTTTACACTGATTCATGTAAGGTGAGATGACATGGGTTTAACATTGCTTCAGGAGTTTTAATTACATAGTGTTCAGTATGTGAGTATGTGTGTGTGTGTGTGTGTGCGTGCGTCCGTGCGTGCCTGCCTGCATGTGTGCTTCTACCAGTTTAGAGTAATTCTAGTTTTGTTTTACCTCCCCCCGAGAGAATACATGGCAGTAACAGTTTACCTACAATCAGCAGTTTTCAGCTATATGACCGCCAGTTTGACACCATGAGCATCAATCCACACAATTTGGACATGATGACATGTGTCATTCGAGTCAGTCACCCCTTACCACAAGCATTGGTTGCTGAAGACCAATTCTAATCCAGATGATGATATGCATCTTCCTAGTCAGTCAGCCTGACCCGTCAGAAACACCTCACCACAAGCATAGGTTGCTGAAGACCAATTCTAATCCAGATGACGATGTGCATCTTCCTAGTTAGTCAGTCAGCCTGACCCGTCAGAAACACCTCACCACAAGCATTGGTTGCTGAAGAGCAATTCTAATCCAGATGATAATATGCATCTTCCTAGTTAGTCAGTCAGCCTGACCCGTCAGAAACATCTCACCACAAGCATGGGTTGCTGAAGACCAATTCTAATCCAGATGATGATATGCATCTTCCTAGTCAGTCAGCCTGACCCATCAGAAACACCTCACCACAAGCATTGGTTGCTGAAGAGCAATTCTAATCCAGATGATGATATGCATCTTCCTAGTTAGTCAGTCAGCCTGACCCGTCAGAAACACCTCACCACAAGCATTGGTTGCTGAAGAAAGAGCAATTCTAATCCAGATGATGATATGCATCTTCCTAGTTAGTCAGTCAGCCTGACCTGTCAGAAACACCTCACCACAAGCATGGGTTGCTGAAGACCAATTCTAATCCAGATGATGATATGCATCTTCCTAGTCAGTCAGCCTGACCCATCAGAAACACCTCACCACAAGCATTGGTTGCTGAAGAGCAATTCTAATCCAGAGATGATGATATGCATCTTCCTGGTTAGTCAGCCTGACCCACAGAAACACCTCACCACAAGCATTGGTTGCTGAAGAGCAATTCTAATCCAGATGATGATATGCATCTTCCTAGTTAGTCAGTCAGCCTGACCCATCAGAAACACCTCACCACAAGCATTGGTTGCTGAAGACCAATTCTAATCCAGATGATGATGTGCATCTTCCTAGTCAGTCAGCCTGACCCATCAGAAACACCTCACCACAAGCATTGGTTGCTGAAGACCAATTCTAATCCAGATGATGATATGCATCTTGCTAGTCAGTCAGCCTGACCCGTCAGAAACACCTCACCACAAGCATTGGTTGCTGAAGAGCAATTCTAATCCAGATGATGATATGCATCTTCCTGAGTTAGTCAGTCAGCCTGTCCCATCAGAAACACCTCACCACAAGCATTGGTTGCTGAAGAGCAATTCTAATCCAGATGATGATATGCATGCTTGTAGTATCCCAGTCAGCCTGACCCGTCAGAAACACCTCACCACAAGCATTGGTTGCTGAAGACCAATTCTAATCCAGATGATGATATGCATCTTCCTAGTTAGTCAGTCAGCCTGACCAAAATTCAGAAACATCTCACCACAAGCATGGGTTGCTGAAGACCAATTCTAATCCAGATGATGATATGCATCTTCCTAGTCAGTCAGCCTGACCCATCACCACAAGCATTGGTTGCTGAAGAGCAATTTAATCCAGATGATGATGCATCTTCCTAGTCAGTCAGCCTGACCCATCAGAAACACCTCACCACAAGCATGGGTTGCTGAAGACCAATTCTAATCCAGATGATGATATGCATCTCCTAGTCTGTCAGCCTGACCCATGAAACACCCTCACCACAGTGTTGCTGAATACCCCATTCTAGACACAGATTATACTGACTATGAGTCGATCAGTCCTTGTTCCTACCCATTAATGCCAGCCAGGCAGGGACCAACAAGTACCATATTTTAACGTCTTTTGGTATGATGCGGTCGGGGATCGAACCCGCGACCTTCCACTCTCCAGCCGGACGCTCTAACCACTACACCACGGAGGCGGTCGGTTGCTGAAGAGCAATTGTACCTTGGATCTTCAAGGATACTCTGCAGTAAAATCCCATTAAGACACCTCCACTCTTCTGATCATGTTTCAATGTCTGTTGGTATTAAATGGTCTGAGATTGAACCACAGACCTATACTCTCCACTGAACCATGGAGTGGTCTGTTTCATTTGACAGCTACTTTGTGACTAGATAATGAAGCGTGGGAGGTCTGGTTGTGAGAGGAGGAAGGGATGAAACTCTAATAACACTTTGTCATGACAATGCATCTATAACACAAAATGCAAATCAAACCAAAAGATAATAGAATAATATATATCTATTTTTAATATTAATAAATTCTTATGATCCATCATCACAATAAAAAACAAATATATTTTCACAGAAATATACTTCATCAACCATCACAGAATACTGACTCACACACTATAAGAAACAATAACACACGATATACCAAGATAACAGATACACCAAACTGTCACAGATAACACATAAAAAATACAATGACATAAACAAAATACCCATAACTATCAGCTGGACACACAAATAGGTATAGGAAACGTCTCAGCCACACTTTGTCCCAGGCAAGATCCATACTAAATATATAAAATATCTTCCTTGCATCGATGGACATCCTGGCCATCAGGCTGTTGTGGAGCTTACATGTACAGTGGAAGGAACCTTGGTTTGGCAGAGGCCGAATGGAACTTGAGAGGACATCAGATGAGTGAGTGTGTAAGTGTAGTTTCACATTGATTTTAGCCATATTCCAGCAATATCATGGCGGGGGACACCAGAAATGGGCTTCACACATTGTACCCATGTGGGAATTGAACCTGGGTTTTTGGCGTGACGAGCTAATGCTTTAACCACTAGGCTCCCTCACCGCCCCTACATCAGATAAAAGTGTACCTTGCTCTTCTGTATAAAAACACAGTAAAACCTATATAATCCAGACAGTACAGTTAACGTGGAACTGACTGGATTAGGTTCCACTACAACTACATCTCAAACATGGTCCAGATTAACAAGGTCATATTGTACTAAGTGACACATCTCAAACATGGTCCAGATTAACAAGGTCATATTGTACAAAGTGACACATCTCAAACATGGTCCAGATTAACAAGGTCATATTGTACTAAGTGACACATCTCAAACATGGTCCAGATTAACAAGGTCATATTGTACTAAGTAACAAGGTCATATTGTACAAAGTGACACATCTCAAACATGGTCCAGATTAACAAGGTCATATTGTACAAAGTGACACATCTCAAACATGGTCCAGATTAACAAGGTCATATTGTACAAAGTGACACATCTCAAACATGGTCAAGGTCATAGATTAACAATGGTCCAGATTCATATTGTACTAAGTGACACATCTCAAACATGGTCCAGATTAACAAGGTCATATTGTACTAAGTGACACATCTCAAACATGGTCCAGATTAACAAGGTCATATTGTACTAAGTGACACATCTCAAACATGGTCCAGATTAACAAGGTCATATTGTACTAAGTGACACATCTCAAACATGGTCCAGATTAACAAGGTCATATTGTACTAAGTGACACATCTCAAACATGGTCCAGATTAACAAGGTCATATTGTACAAAGTGACACATCTCAAACATGGTCCAGATTAACAAGGTCATATTGTACTAAGTGACACATCTCAAACATGGTCCAGATTAACAAGGTCATATTGTACTAAGTGACACATCTCAAACATGGTCCAGATTAACAAGGTCATATTGTACTAAGTGACACATCTCAAACATGGTCCAGATTAACAAGGTCATATTGTACTAGGTCAAACAATAAGGGACACATCTGAAACAACATCATCATCTCATCACATTCTCAGAGTTCATATGAACATTCTCAGGCAACTGCTTCACAAATTGGAATAACCAATGATTTTGGAAAAGTAAGTCCATTTTTGTGGATAACACACGTTGTCCCAACTATTTATTGAGACAGATCAACAGATTCAGGGTCACTCCTGGATACATACACCATGGTTCTCCCTCTCTCAGCAAAGCCAAACCCTGTGATATGATTTCAAAGAGAATTTTAGTATGATATATTTTTCATGGATTTGACCCTAATTCCACATGAAAATGAAAGAATGGTTGATTTTTATTGGCCAAAACAGGAGTAATATCAGGTGTCAAATTCAAATTCATACCTCTGTATCAACAAGAATTTTCACACAAAACTCTTGCATTTCAGGAGAAAAAGTGAATCCATTGATAGCTTATTTTAAAGGGCTTGGTTCCGAACTGAAAAAAGAGTTTCTAATCTATGGTTGGACAACATCAAACTTCCAAACGCAGTAGGACTGCATTCCAGATCAATCCTCTCACGTTACATTCCCTATCATGTGTAGTTGTGAATGCTGTTAAGTGAGTGAGTGAGTATGGTTTAATGCCGCTTTTAGCAATATTCCAGCAATATCACGGCTGGGGACACCAGAAATGGGCTTCACGAATTGTACCCATGTTGGGACTCAGCCCAGGTCTTCGGCGTGGCGCACCAACGCTTTAACCACTAGGCTACCCCACAGCCCGAATGCTGTTAAGAAACAAAAACTAACTGACCTGCCCTTAACATAAGAAATAGTATTTCGATCAAGTACAAGATCAAAGATTAATCCTGTTAACCAGTTCAGTGATAGGAGTAACATGCTCTTCAGGTCACAATATTGTTCATATGTGAAGAACACGTACCGCAATGTTAATGTCTAAAAAGATCTTTTCTTCATCACACTCAATCCATATCATGTTACACTGTCACATGCACAGAAAAACAAACAAAACACATTACCATGGTAACTAAAACAACACTGCAGTCGGACGTCATCACACTGTTACAAGGAAGGGTGTAAACCTTCTCTAACATCCTCATCCACAGACTGCTGCCCTGAGCTACAACTGGTGTATATACACTGAATGTACTGGAAATATGTCCTCAGGGAAACACTCTCTCCTGTTTCCCAATGTAAACTGGAGCGAGAGCTGGTGAGATAAACATATTTCTGTTTTATGTGGTTGGAAAGCACAAACTCCTACAGGCCATACCATTTACCTCAGTCTCATTAAAATCAAGTCTTAGTTTCTGCTAGTGGTGATCCGATTAATTGAAATAATCGAAGATTGGTTGCAGTGACTAAACGACCAAGCAATTGATCATGTTTTCTCATTATCGAACACAAACAATTTTGGAACACTTGTTTTCGTCAACAATATTTTTCACAAGGATGGTTTTGTCTTTTACATTTCATAAGCACTACAAGCTTGTTCATGATTGAATTTATCTTAAAGACACCAAGAAATGTATGTTCCTAACATACTAGTCATCCTTTAAAGATGCGAAATATTGCCCCCCAAAAAACAAAAATAACTACATGTTTTTTTCCTTATTTTTTTTACCATTAACAATTTTCATACATGACGCTAACCAATTATTTTCGATGATTGATCGGTGGTAATGAACCAATCATCAGTTATGAGATTTTAACCAATTCCCAACACTAGTTTCTGCAACTGTTAAACAAAGATCTAAGGACATCCTATTGTGGGTAAAAGGTCAGAGTGACCTTCCAACCAATCCAAACCAGATTAGGAAAGTGACAGTTGGAATGGGTTTTCCTTTCATGCAAACTTGAAAAGATTGATACATATTCTGAACAACAGTCATAGTGACTCCATCCATCAAATCAGGTTTATCTTCTGCTTCAATGAGGCATAAACTTAAAGGGAAAAGACTGCTCAACTTTTAACAAGAAATGAGTGTGTCTAGTTTTACTCCGCTTTTAGTAATATCCCAGCAATATCCTGGCAGGGACACCAGAAATGGGCTTCATACAATATACCCATGTGGGGAATCGAACCCGGGTTTTCGGCGTGACTAACATGTAATGACATATCTAGTCCCTCTACTAGACATTCTTAGATGCTGATTCTTCAGTTTTTCAAATTTCCAATGAGAACTTCTGCAAAATATTTGTAAAGCATTGTCTAGAATGGAAGTTGCCAGATTGAAACTTATATCATATGGATTCTGAATAGCTAATATCAACTTCTTGCTAGTCATTATTCATTTGTTATATTGATTTGTTAATGTTTGTGAAGGTCATTCTGTCATGACCTCTAAGGGATGTCCTCAATTCTGTGTTTATCTGTAGCGAGAACTGAGATGTTTCTAATGAGACTGATGCTCACCTTTCAGTAAACCCATGACAGACGAAAGGTCATAGAGTGAATCTGGGAGTGAAACAAATGACCAACGGATTCTGCCACAGCAAAGGGACACGACTCAACCCTCAGTCATTATGACTTCACTTCTACTATTATGATAGGATGTATGATACATATCAATGATCACATAGACAATGACAAATAATGTCACTTGTGGCCTGAATAATAGATTTATCATAATTGTTTAAGATACAACTTCTTCTAAACCTCCATTCCAAATAAATGAAAGTTCAAACAATGATTACTGGATACAAAGATTACAAAGATAATAACCCTATGATTCATGTATTTAAAGTTTTACAGTCACATCGGCAATATTTCAGCCATGTCGTGACTAAAAAAGGTACAAAGTATATAGGTGATGAGATCATACTTAGAACAAAGAGCATCAATATGTGTTCAGATCTGAAGGGAAGAGTGATTCTCTGGTTAGGCTCTTGTTCCACAATGGTAGGACAATCCTTAAGTAACACTAAACATCTGAATTGTTTGAGTGGCATTCCAGAAGATGGTGGTATAGTGATGACAAAACTTTACTTATGATCAGCTTCTTATTTTTTCATGTATATGCTTGAAAACAGTATAAGGATCTATACAAAAACGTCACCATTGTTAAATTAAGAAGTTGATCATCTGTACAGTTTTGTCATCACTAGACATTTGCACCAGCAGTCGCATCAAAAACTTTAAAAAGTGAGTGAGTGAGTTTAGTTTTACGCCGCATTCAGCAATATTCCAGCTGTATGGTGGCGGTCTGTAAATAATCTGGACCAGACAATCCAGTGATCAACAGCATGAGCATCGATCTGCGAAACTGGGAACCAATGACATGTGTCAACCAAGTCAGCGAGCCTGACCACCCGATCCCGTCTGTCGCCTCTTACGACAAGCATGGGTTACTGAAGATCAATATTCTAACCCGGACCTTCTCGCGTCACTTAAAAAAGTAAATAGTACAACAGTTTGTATACTGACAATATACACTAAACAAAATAGTTTACAAATGTTGAATGTAGATTATACTTGATGAAGCAGTGACTTCGAATGAGAAAAAGAAGAAGTATTATCTTGAAGTATCTAACTCAATTGGTCTTACCTATGACTTGTTCCCATATTCCCTGGGTCCAATACAGCGAGTGAGTGAGTGAGTTGGTGGGTGGGTGAGTGAGTGAGTGAGTGAGTGAGTGAGTGAGTGAGTGAGTGAGTGGAGTGGGTGGGCAAGTGAGTGAGTGAGTGAGTGGGTGGGTGGGTGGGCGAGGTTGGTGGGTGGTGAGGTGGGTGAGTGAGTGAGTGAGTGAGTTGGTGGGTGAGTGAGTGAGTGAGTGAGTGAGTGAGTGAGTGAGTGAGTGAGTGAGTTGGTGGGTGGGTGGGTGGGCCAGTGAGTGAGTAAATGAGTGAGTGAGTGAGTCAGTGGGTGGGTGAGTGAGTGAGTGAGTGGTGAAGGAGTGAGTGAGTGAGTGAGTGAGAAGGAGTGAGTGAAGGAGTGAGTGAGTGAGATGACATACAGTAATATCATCTGGAACATCAGCCGAAGGTGGGAATGAGCACAAAGTGTTGCTGATGGGAGACGTTTACCTCTTTGGTGTTAACAAACCAAGAAACATGATCAAAGGAAAACGGATTCAAACCCATGATCATAGGTTTCTGGTGCGACCAAGGGATGTAACTCTGCAGAGCAAATTTCTGCCCCTTAGATGACTCAACCACCTGTGCCGCAACTATGTTCAGAATTAATATTTTAGGACATTCCCAGATAGCATTCGGACATTGACCCAACGTTGGCAATGTTGGCAAAACCATTGCCAACATTGGGCCAACGTCTGAATTCTATCTGGGTTGCTGCTAAGAAGAGGTCAATAATGTACAATCTTGTTGGTTTCAGCCACAGTTTCTAAAGCTGGCATGTGGTGGAATGACCTTGTGAAGGAACTGAATGATGTAGTATATCTATGGAAACAAAATGGCAGCTTATATCACATTCTATATCGGAACATGCCTTGAACTTTGCCCTATGATGTAACGATGAATCACTATGAGGTCAGAATGAGGTCAGTACGAGGTCACGATGACGTGACCGTGAGTCACTTCGATGTCGCCATTAGATCCACCCAAGTTGTCAGCTTGATGATCACCTGTGATCAGCCTTTTCAATGATTAATGGTGCAAATGGTGAATTTGATAAGATACCGATGGTTTGAATCAAAGCAATGTCTATACTATGGACAAACGTCCAGTGAAGCTCATCACAAATAATACACAGAAAACACTTGAAATTACATTGTCTGGTATAGTTACTTTTTTATGAGGCTGGGTTATGTAACTTTGATGGTGGTGGCTAATGCCTCTTTGATAATTACTAATGATGTTTATGAACATTGCCACTTTGATCATTACTAATGATGGTCATGAACAATGCCACTTTGATCATTACTAATGATGGTCATGAACAATGCCACTTTGATCATTACTAATGATGGTCATGAACAATGCCACTTTGATCATTACTAATGATGGTCATGAACAATGCCACTTTGATCATTACTAATGATGGTCATGAACAATGTCACTTTGATCATTGCTAATGTTGTTTATGAACAATGTCATTTTGATCATTGCTAATGATGGTCATGAACATTGTCACTTTGATCATTGCTAATGATGGTCATGAACAATGCCACTTTGATCATTACTAATGATGGTCATGAACAATGTCACTTTGATCATTGCTAATGTTGTTTATGAACAATGTCATTTTGATCATTGCTAATGATGGTCATGAACATTGTCACTTTGATCATTGCTAATGATGGTCATGAACAATGCCACTTTGATCACCTCCAGTGATGTTTATGAACAATGCCACTTCGATCATTGCTAATGATGGTCATGAACAATGCCACTTTGATCACCTCCAATGATGTTTATGAACAATGTCATTTTGATCATTGCTAATGATGGTCATGAACAATGCCACTTTGATCACCTCCAATGATGTTTATGAACAATGTCATTTTGATCATTGCTAATGATGGTCATGAACAATGCCACTTTGATCACCTCCAATGATGTTTATGAACAATGCCAGTTTGATTAACATGAGAGATGATCATGAACAATGCCACTTTGACAATTTCTGATGGTCATGTACAAGGCAACTTTGATCGCCCATGATGTTTATGAACAATTCCACTTCAATCACCACCATTGAAGGTCGTGAACAATGCTACCATGGACTGTACAAGTCATATTCATCAGGTGTCCATATATATTTGGAAAGACTGAACACTTTCACCTAGCTTGCCCAAGCAAGGGCAATCTGCAACTGT
Organism: Haliotis rubra; assembly: GCF_003918875.1. Lineage (NCBI taxonomy): Eukaryota > Metazoa > Mollusca > Gastropoda > Lepetellida > Haliotidae > Haliotis > Haliotis rubra. The sequence goes on from NW_025767142.1 coordinate 785,102, forward strand.
AGTAACAACCATTAGTAACACAGGCAAATATTCTGCCGTCCACTGTTTCAAGGTCCGAATCATGTATCACATCCTACATCCAGTGTCCTCTAGGTGGGTGTGGTGTTGACCGTCCTCCACCTAGGATCACCACATTGGGTTCTTCTTGAACATGCCCCGCCAGTTGGCGCTGTCGGCATCGCTGATCCTCTTCTTCAGGAACTCAATCTTCTGGTCCAGCTCCCCATCTCCTGCAGCAGAAGACAATACTGTCAGAGGAACTGGCACGGAACAGATTATGTTGAGGCTGTGTACTGGCAAATAAACTGTATCGCAATACACTGTGGTATACATATAGTGATACATATTGTGATATACTGTAAATCATGAAATTAATGCGAAAAATGCGTCTGTACTCTTCTCTCATTATTATAATGACGCATTTCAGTCTGACCATGTCTACTTAGTAAAAGACAGAAAACGTAAATCTGTTGACGCTACACATTACAGCAATACAGGTCACTTCCTCATTACAGGTATCTCAAGTCACATGTAATTATCACTGGTTACAATCACTGGTCATTGTTTAAAGTCACTCAAGCACATCAGCCAGGCTGGACATTCTCCAGCCACTTGTTTGTTGTACCTTGGTAGATGAAATGGTAGATGTCCATGTAGCAAGCAATCACGTGATCAACCATTGCAGCGTAATCGAAACATCATCAGCTCATTTCCATTCATTGCTTAACAAGCTCAATTCATTTTATCATCAACACAGATTCCTGTGCTCGCATTAATTTCGTGACGCATTTAAGACTAGACCCTCTCACTCGCATTAAATTTGTGACGCATTAATTTCATGATTTACAGTATTGGGATATAAAGAGTTTGGTATTGAGTGACACTGATTGTACATGCCAATCTTATTTTCTAGATACTAATGCCCTAAAAACTAGTGACATGGTTCTGATAACACCAATCTCAAAAACAGACTGGATAGTTTGGGATTCTTTCTGTTTTTATGCAATACGTAGTATGTAAAGAAACCTGTTTAGTGAATTCATTGCAATAGGAAACATCAGAGGTGAATGAAATTCTATGTAGATTTAACTATAGAGATAATATAAACACTTGCTATGATTTTTTTATCAGTGTACCAGTTTTCAGAATAAATACTACAATACATATTGTTTGAAAAGTGTATTGTGGTGTACTGATAATACAGGTTGAGGTGGTGAGTTGAAGCATGTGGTTGTATCCCAATTGCACAGAACGATGCAGCCCTGGATATTACACTACATACGTAACTGACGAACCAGTATCCCGACAACTGTCAATGAAGGACTACGGTCTCATTGTTCCCCTACATAGTGGTAGTGGAATCAGTCTGCAAGTATACCAGAGGCCCAGATAAGCTGTGTATCTGGGTAAAATATGCATAGAAAATTTCCATTTACGCATTGAAAATTAATTGTTGCTTACCAATTATGCATTTTATTAAAATCTAAATATTTTAGATATTTAAATACTTACCTTGCCATTGGTCTTATGCATATTACCTCAAGCTCCGCTTAAAGAGATCAGACAGTCGTTGATTCGCCATTCTGTAGAACGGCCACCTCGCGTATCGACGAGTGTACAGGCAACGGAAGTGACGTGATCTCCCCTCCCGCGGTCCATCCAAAATCACTTTTACTGACCAGGTCCGAAGAGCCCAGAGAGGGGAGGAGCATCCAGCGTTGGGAGGGAGTTACCGCCCTATGGTAAGGTAAGTATTTAAATATCTAAAATATTTAGATTTTAATAAATTTTTAACTTACCTTACCATAGGTCTTATGCATATGGATTTGACAGTAGGACGGCGGTGTCGGGCTCCAGAGGACCGTCCCACGAAAAACCCACATGCCAAGGGAAAACCAGAAGAAACCACTGAATCGCCAGACTGTCGCAGGAGGCGCCTGGAACAGGAGACAGATAGTAACTAAAGGCAACCCTAAGGAAAACAAATACACCCAGAGTGTAAGTTAACCTGAAGACCAGAAGGTAAGAAGAAGTAGTTACCTAATGGGCGGTGGGATGGGTGAGTTGCTGAGCAACCACCAGTGGACCAAACGATTGAAGACCTTCCACGCCCTCGACGGCCAAATCCCCGAGGTAATGACTAGCGAAGACAGTAGAGGACTTCCAAAACAACCCTCCATGATGGCTGGAACGGTGCAGTTTCTGTGGAGAGCCATGGTGGATGCCAGAGCCCTAATCTCATGCGGATTAGTGGCTGTAGGATGAGGCAGATCTTGCATCGAGGCGGTCAGGATGGTAGTACGGAGCCAGACCGCAGAAAGCGTATTCTTATTAACTTCACCTTTGGCCACAGAAGACAGCGGGATGAACAGTCTCTACTGAGACTGCCTCCTGGGAAGATGACTTGGCAATATAAATCTTAAGTGCCCTCACGGGACAAAGCAGCTGTTCCTCAGCGTCCGTGAGGTCCTAGAATGGAAGACAAAGGAGGGATGGAGAAGATCCTATCCGGTTGTCCCGCAGCTGGTTCTTGGCCACGAAATCCCAAAGCAGTCCGAGATGAACAAGACCATGCCGTGACTGCTCAAAACGCACCCTGGTGACATCCAATGCGTGGATCTCACTAACCCTAGCTGCTGTGGCCAGGGCCAAGAGAAAGGCTGTCTTCCTGGAGAGGTTCTCAAAAGAAGCCGTGTCCAAGGGCTCATAAGGGGACCTCTCAGATGACGAAGAAACCACGTTTAGGTCCCAAGCCGGAGGATCGGAGCTTTGCCTTCTGGTCCTCCAGCTTAAACGCTTTGAGGACGGGCGATGAGTTCTGGCACCTTGGAAATCTTTTTGTCGCACTTGACCGCCAGAACGGAGTTAAGAGCCGATAAATAAGTTCCTATAGTGTTGCCCTTGAGACGCCGGGACTTCCGAAGAAAGAGAAGGAACTCTGCTATAAACTGAGGAGAAGCCTTCAATGGGTCCTTGGACTTCTGTGCACAAAACTTCTCAAAAGAAACCCACTTATCATCATAGAGTGATCTTGTGGAGACTCGATGAGCACGAGCAATAACCTTGGCGACACCCGTGGAGAAGCCCTTGGCCTTCAGCGCCTTTTGCAGATGATCCAACCGCACAGATGAAACCGAGTCGGATCGGGATGCCACTGTCGACTGTGGGGATGCCTGAGCAGGTGAGGCCAGTCTGGTAACTGTTGCGGACTTCTTTCGGCGAGACGGCGCAGATCTGGGAACCAGGTTCTGGCTGGCCACCAAGGCGCGACCAAAAGCAGACGAATCGTCTCTGTCCGCTTGACCTTTGCTATTACCGCTGGCAACAGAACTGGTGGTGGAAAGGCGTACACGTCCAGACCCTCCCACGACAAGGACATGGCGTCGACCGCCCATGCCGCTGGATCTGGAATCGGAGACACGTACAACGGCAGCTGTGTGTTGAAGCGAGTCGCAAACAGGTCGATCAGAGGGCGGCCGTGACTGTGACAAAAAGAAGTTTGAAGCGCTTCTGGATGTAGCATCCACTCTGTTGGAGACGGTTTGCCCGGCCTTGAGAGAGCGTCTGCCAAAACGCTCTTGCACCCTGGGATGTGTCGGGCTCTGGCGCTGATGCCATTGTCGTCCAGGAGACTGGCCAGCTGGAACGTCTGCTCCAACAACTGTTTGGACCTGGTCGTTCCCTGATTGTGAATCAACCACACCACCGTGGAATTGTCCGACGCTATCAGGAGCCTGGTGTTCCGCAACAGAGGCACCCAGTGTCGAACCGCTAAAATGACTGCTTGCAGCTCCAAGTTGTTGATGTGCCATCCTAGCTCGGTGCCTGACCACAGCCCCGAGGTGGTCTGGTCGTTGAGGTGAGCACCCCAACCTTGAAGAGACGTGATCTACTGAACAGTTCGCGTGATCGTGAACAAACTCTGTCAAGGAGACTCCTGCGCGCAGACGCTCGACTTCGACAGTCCACCAACGGAGGTAAGCGTGGAGATGCAGGGGCAAAAGAACCTCAACTGAAGGTCGGCCCCGCCTGGATGTAAGGCAACAGGAAGCTGTAACGCCCAAGCATCAGCGACCTCTGAGCGTCAAGTCCTGGGCTGAGGTGAGGAGACCTAAGAGGGACTGCCACTCCCTGAGCACGAAGCGGCGGCTGGGATAGACCTCGGTTGGCTTAAACTGACAATCTTTCTCCAGCGATCTGGCGGAATCCTGACAAGGTCGCAATGTGTCAGGAAGAGGCCTCCTATAAACGCCAGTTCCTGGGACGGCTCCAGGTGGGATTTGTCTATGTTGATAATCCATCCCAGTTGCTGCAAGAGATGAATGGCAAAGTGCATCTGTTTGGCGAAGCAACTGAGGGTCGAGGTGGTTCATGAGACAGTCGCGTCTATATAAGGGTCGAAGTCGATGCCCCTGAGATGGAGGAACCGGGTGATCGGGCGAGGTAATCCGAAAGTAAAAGCCACGGGCCGTGGAAATTCCAAATGGAAGCACTTTCCACTGGTAGTGGGACCCGCTGAAAAGAACCTCAGGTACTTTCTGTGACGGTGGTAAATGGGCACATGCAGGTAGGCATCCTGAAGGTCCAGGCTGGCCAACCAGACAATGGACGCTTAAGCTTGGCTCGTAGCTGTTCCAGGGACACCATGCGAAGTGAGGCGGTTCCGAAGATAAAGGTGGTTGAAAACTGCCATGTTGTGAATCATGCGTAGTTTCCCTGAGTCCTTCTTGGGAACCAGGAAGATTGGTGAGTAGAACCCGGGGACTGTCGGGGTCTAGCACTGTCTATAGCTTGTTTCGCGTAACAGAGTGTGGATGCTGTCTGCTAGCAGTAACTGTTTGTCTGGAGCATACACACGCGTGACTTGGGCGTTGAAGTCAGAGGCGGCTGACACGGCGATTGGCAGCTTGTAACCGGTCCTGAGAATGTTGGTGATAAGCGGGTCTTCCAGGATTGTCCAATTGGGCCAGAAGATCCCCAGTCTCCCCGCCTACTGGAGTAGGCGGAACCGCACGACTGGGGCGGGGAGGTCCCAGTCGTGTTAGTCGCAACTTCAGCGACCCGAAGTAAGGGCGCTCCCCTACCCCTCGAGCCGGGCCGAAGGGGGTCCGGGGACGATCCTGCTGACGGGCGCTGAAAAACAGGTTCGGATCTGCCCACGCCACGCCCTTCGCCAGAGGCGTCGCGGACGGAGTCTCTTCGGGACGTAACGGCGCTTCCTCTACCCCTTGCAGATGATCTGCCACGAAGGCCGAACTCAAAGCTTCGAACGTAGACAAAGAAACCTCCGTATTGGTAAGCTCTGCGTGTTCCTTATACACCTCCGAATGCCGTCATTAAAGAGGAAAGCGAGACGCTTAAAGGGGCTCTTAACAGTTTCCTTTTAAACTCTTCCTGCCAAGAACAGGGCTCCAGGAAACCCATCCGCTGAACAACCGTTGTCATGGCCAGAGCCGCCCGGAGGTGCGCCAGCAAATCATGCAACACCTTGCCCTGCCATTGAAACAGGGTGGTAAGATGTTCTAACCTTGACGTGTTGTCTTCCGTCAGATCCCAAGCAGCAGCCGAAGTTGCCGAGGCCAACGCTGATACCGGCTTCAACATCCGCTTGAGTTCTGCATCAATGGCCAACATCTTGGAGTCCTGCACTCGGTAGGATGCCTGTGGGGAAGCCGATAAGCACTTGAGGGACTCGTCATGAGCCGCGCCTCCATCGGCAAAATCCAAACTATGAATCTTGTAGTCTCCTTTGCGTGACTTAGGAGCCTTTATCGTGGTATTGAGAGACAAAGTAGCAAAATCAGCGTCCAAAGAAGCCACAGCATCGGCCACCATCGGGTGAGGCGGGAGGAGTAACTCCGGAGAAGACCGAATAGCCTTCGGGTCGGCCGAACCTGAAGAGGGAGAAGGACAATCCGGCAGTCTGTCGGCAATCCAGTCGAACACAGCAGAGAGAGGGAGGTAGGTGCCCCCATCATCATCATCCTCTTCATAATCGGGAGAAAAATAGCGCTCCTCAGTGTCCTCCCAGGACACGGTAGGAGCAGTAAATCGTTGACCCAAAGCAGCAGGCTTCGGTGGGCGCACCGATGACAACTGAGAAGCAGCACTCAAAGTAACTGTCGGGGAACGTGGACGTCGCGGCGAGCGGCGAACAGGAGGTGACCTTGAACGGGACCGACGGTATCGCCTACCACGCATCGGTGACCGTGAGCGCCTCTCCCTATCCTTGGAACGTACGGGAGAGCGAGACCTTGAGTCAGACCGACGACGGCGAAGAGAAGTATCGGAACTAAGACGAGGACTCCTAGACCGATGATGCTGCCGAGGAGACCTGGAACGAGATCGTCGAGAACGATGGGAACGCTCGGCGTCCTGACGTCGGGAACGCTCTTCCATTAACTGACGTTGTAGGTTCTCCTCTCTAGACACTGTAGCCTTCCTGGGGATACGGTAGTCTGCCAAAGGCGTCGGAGTTGGTGCTGGCGTCGGTACAGGCGTCGGCGTCAGCATGGACGTCGGCGTCAGCGTCGGCATAGGCATAGGCGCCGGCGTCCGCATGGGCGTCGGCGTAGGCATCGACGTTGGTTGAAGCAACAAGTCAGCAACTGGAGAATCAAGTGCCACAGGTGTCGGCGCAGGGGCAAAGCTAGGCAACGGCGCTGGAACGGTGCTAGTTTGGCTCCGCAGCTGCCGCAAAAGGAGCGTCGAAGCAACTTCTGAACTCCGGATGCGATAAAGCGTCCGGGTGGGATAGGTCAACAAAGCGCCAGACGAAGCTTTGGCTTCAGGCGCCAGCAAACGAGGCGCAGGGTGGACGGCTGATCTATCACAGGAGAAGAGCGTCCGACCGGCGCACGAGGGGAGAAGACCGAGTCCACAGAAGAAACAGGGGAAGACATTTTCCTCTTCGTTGTGACAAGCGTTTCTTCTTAGCTGAGGTAGGCCTTGAAATCTGCGACGGACAGCAGAGTACAAAAGTGACAGCGCTCGCCAATGGAACAGGCAACAGTCGCACAGTCTGGGCACCAGGGTGTGGGTCTTGGCAGACTTCTGCACCTTGCAGATGCAACAAAACTGCCGGGTCATGCACACCAAAAGCTGTAACACACAAATGTGAAACGTAAAAACCTAGAAACAACCCCTGCAGACGAAAAATGGAAGCACCCTCCCACAAGAATGGGCACGCCTAAGCAGTGGGACAGTCGTAAACAACCAAGATGGCTGCCCCACACTGAGCCGAAAAAGCGTGGAAAAAAACACACAAATTAGGCAAGAAAAAGAAGGTACACACAAAACAAGCATGAAACAGAAGGTGGAAGAACCCTAGAGGTATCAAAACACCCAAACATGCCACGTGGAAAAAACTTCGAACGTGGGGACACACCTGCCGGAAGTGAAAAACATAAACACGAGGGTAGCCAGGTAAGTGAAGTTACTTGTAAATTATGTTCTTCACCCACAGAGAAGAGACATAAGATAGAAAAACATACATACCAATAACTTTAATATCTGAAATCTATTAGTAAGTGTCTGAAACTTAGCGAACCAAAAACGTCTGACCTAGACGCTTGAAGTAAAAGTGATTTTGGATGGACCGCGCTTGCTGCGGAGGGGAGATCACGTCACTTCCGGTGCCTGTACACTCGTCGATACACGAGGTGGCCGTTCTACAGAATGGCGAATCAACGACTGTCTGATCTCTTTAAGCGGAGCTTGAGGTAATATGCATAAGACCTATGGTAAGGTAAGTTAAAAATTAAAATGTTAGATACGCAAAAAGTTTAAAACAAATGCGTACGGAATATATTTATAAAAATCGCTTGCGTAATGAATAAGACATCGATTGCTATCAAGTGGTAATGTTAGTACAGGAATAGTGTTTTATAAAATCATTCCCATTATATTTAAGTTGGTTTTGATTAGGTATGACATGAGGCAGAACATGCCTGCTTAGTAAACTTGCTCAATGACATATACTTAGGTGAGTAAAATGACTGAAATACGCACATATTTGAAAGCAGTGGGTAACGGAAAATGAAATACCCACTCAACATTCATAATACCCACTCCAAAAGAATACAGTGGGTACAGTACCCACACGAGCTAAATCTTATCTGGAGCTCTGTATACACTGTGTCTGGAGTGTTCATGGCAATAACCAGAATCAGATTCAGATGTCTGTGGATCAATTTACCTACAGTCTACTGAGGTCACTGCACCTCCTCAACTCAGTGTGCAACTTATACAGCACATGAACCATAGAAATCACAACCATTTGACTTAGTATCAGCGGATTATGTGTTTTCGGACATTTTTTAAGGCAGTGTTTACTCGCACTATTATGAGGCAGATTGTATCACGCAGACATTGTAAATACTGGGATGATGGCTTGTGTACAAGATAAAGTTGGCTTGAATCAGCTAGTGACATCCTAAAACCCACAACACAAGGATAATCAACCTTTTACTTACTTTGTTCAATCTGAGTCAAGCCAATCATCTCCTGTCTAGTACTGACTGACTGACTGACTGAGTTTGGTTTTACGCCGCTTTTAGCAATATTCCAGCAACATCACGTCGGGGGACACCAGAAATGGGCTTCACACATTGTGCCCATGTGGGGATTCGAACCCGGGTCTTCGGCGTGAAGAGCCAACGCTTTAACCATTAGGCTACCCCACCGCCCCCTTCTAATAAGTACAGGTATCTTTGATATAGTAGTAACACTGCATATATTAACGCTAAAATTGACTAAAACAAGACAAGTTAAGGCACAGATAGTTTCATGAACAATTTTCTGACAATATAACTAAGACTGTCTACTCACAGCTTTGATTTTCTCTGAGCGTCTGTTGTTCAGTTCTGGTGTGGCTGTTTCCAGAGCCTGCAGCTGAAACAGAAGACGCAGATGCTGAATACCCTGGTTGTGTGGGTTCTTCCAGTGATGTCATCAGAAAGGATCACCTTTACTGATTCATAAACATGCCAACCACGACAGATTCTCATTGAAGTCATTAGTCCACAAACTAATCTAAATGCTGAAATCTTTTCTAGTCCATAAACTGATTGAAAATAATGAAATCTTAAGATTAATGTTTAGTATCACTAGTGATTCAGAAAGTATTCTTAGAGCAAAATAACATGAGCAAGTCTTTGATAAAGATGTAGGAACATCTTTGGTCAAGAACTTGATCACACTTCTGTTTGTTAAAGTTTGAAAAACCTTTCCTCTTTTGCCAAAAGAGAATCAATCCTAGATGAAATTAGTTTCAACACATATTAATTAAAAATTCTTGTTTTGGGGGTAAATTCCTTCAACAAAGGTCATCATCTACACTGCCTTGTCTGACTCAGAAAATGCCTCCCTGAAAGAGGTATAGAAAGATATAGAGTGTACCAACCCTCATGGTTATCTCGGACAGTTTGGTCCTGACAGTGTCCCTGTATCTGCTGAGCTGGACTGACCTCTCACATGGCATCACTGTTAAAACATCTACATCATTAGCAGTGTTATTGTGTGATGGAATGTTATATGAATGACTATCTCTACTGCACTGGAAAGCTAAGGAGGCATGGCTGGACGTGACGTCTAAAGTATTGCTATTTGCCGTGCAGAGTTACTTCTGCAGAGCATGACAGAAAGCTATTGTCACAGGTTTGAATCCCAAATTGGTAAACATCAAAGACCTTCATCACTTTCCTCCCCATCAAGCTCTGACAGAGAGTGAGTGAGTGAGTGAGTATGGTTTTATGCCACTTTTAGCAATATCACAGTGGCAGACACCAGGAATGGGCTTCACACTGTACCCATGTGGGGAATCGAACCCGGGTCTTTAGCATCATGAGTGGTCTCTTTAACCATTAGGCTACCCTACCGCCCCTCAAGCTGAGTGAAAGACTGTTCAAGGTACTGTTCACCTACATAACATAGTGAGTGGTGACACTGGCTAAACACTGGAAAGTATCTACAAACTTTTGTTAGTTATACATGAGAAGTGAGTGATTAAACGAGCGAGCGAGTGCGTTTTTAAGCAGCTTTTTGCAATATCCCAGCTATATCATGGTTGAGGACACCAGAAATGGGCCTCACACATTGTACCCTTGTGGGGAATCGAACCCGGGTCTTCCACGTGACAAGCAAACACTTTATCTACTAGACTATCCCACTTCTCCTTTTACACAATGAGAAAGATGGCAAAAAAGTGGCACTGGTCCATCAAGTTTACTGAAACATTTTCTTAAAAGTTAACTGATTTAGTAGATCCCAGACAAAATAACTTCATTCCAAAGCATGTCCCAAACAACTACATGCTGAACACGTCCTGTGTTATTGCTGGAATATTGCTAAAACTAAACTAAACCCATTCACATGCTGAACAAAAAAAAATAAAAATACTGAGCTGCATAAATTTATATAAATTTCTTTCAGCTAACCCAAACAAATTGGACAACAAACTTGAGAAAAACACACAGTACAAAAACTGGCACCTTTGTACATTGTTATGCTGTATTCTTGGTCTTTCTCATGCTTACCATTTTGATAGAGTCTCACAACCTCCAGTACATAGGGTCTGGAAACAAACACAATACATGGCTCAACAACAACAGGATATGGGCAATGACAATGTGACGTGTGTATTAATGTGGATCCACTCTTCCCACCTTCCCACTGATGGCTGGATGTGGGATAAAATGTACAGCATGTATATGTTTTGCTTGTTTTTTATTTAATGTTGCACTCAGGACTAGTCCAGCTACCGGTATATGACAGCGGCTTGTAAATATTCAAGTCATGGTATATGATACTGAGTGTTACAAATGCTGTAAAATCCCAATATAAATAAGTCAGCTCAATGGTTTACTAAAACATAACAACAGAGTACTACTAATAAAAATACTGTTTCAGGGCTCCAGATAAGGGCCGTATCGGCGTATGTACGGATATAAAATGTGCATGATACGGTAGGAAATGATTTAGAAAACAGCAGATACGCATCACAACAATGATGTACGGTCTAAGAATCATTTACAGACGTATTTATCTGAAAAAGTATTGTTTTATTGTTTATTGACCTGTTTACACAAGAGTAGCTATGTTGTTGTGCATGTATGAAACGAAGCACAAGATTACTGGTACTCCATTAAATTCCATTAAGCACTCTAGAAGTATTCTTAAGGCTTTCCAGTACTCCTGCATTGAAAAAGTAAGGAGTAGGAACTCCTGATGTTGAAAATTTATCTGGAGCCCTGCTGTTTGTGTTATTGTGTTATAAATTAAAAAGTAATGTGGTCCTCAGAGTCTGGTACCATAAACATGATAATGGTAATGTAGTATTTGAGTCGGGATCGTAAAAGACATAAACTTTCAACATCTCAGTAACGTTAAGGACTCTGACACTCATGGATAGCTTCAAACATTGAAGAGAGTGGATACAGCTGCTCTTACACATCGTTCGAGTTGGCCTCAATCCTGCTGTTGATTGGGATGAGGGAACCCCTCGTGTTCCGCAACTGAAAATATACAACCCAACTATTAGTGAATACTTTCGTTCTTTCTTAGTGACCGTTTATAATTTATGGCAAGGGTGTGGGCAAGTCACGTACAAAATCTATGACCCCCCATATTTTTAAGCGTAATTTTTAAACATTATTATGTACATAATTAATCCCCCCCCCTGTACATGTGTACAAAACTGATGACCCCCCTACCTCCCCAGAAAAAAATGGGTGACCCCTCCTTAAAATCATTATCATGCCCCCGAGCCATATGTTATGAACGGTCCCTTATCGGTCACAGGCCCTCGTGTCTTTGCGAGGATTAAAGATTATATAAAATATATACAAAAATTTGAGATGACCCCCAACTCGAAATGCTTCACAGTATAATACATCATGACAAGGCCGGACACTTCTGTACATCCCACCCGACTGCTTTGCTGATCGCTACGCTACCATTGCATGCAATCAATTAAAACGTAATGTAAACATAATCATGGATGATTGGCCTATTAACTGAGCACCACTCATGACACCTTCCAATTCTTTATTGTTATTTCTGCAAGTCGACTGAAACCCGATTTTGACTCTCAACTAAACGATCTTGACACAAATGGCTGACGATATATCCACACAAAACGGGGGGTGTGGTCGAAGCAAGTATGACAGACTAGGACAACAGTAACTTCCTCAGTTGAGTCAGCACAAGGACACAAACTACCAGCCTGTTATCTAGTAGGTCAGGAGTTGCCCACTAACTGCCTGCTTCTACATGCCCAACAGTGTAATGCATGAACCTCATCACCCCACCACTACAGACAGCACTATACCAGGCACTGCATGGCCTGTGTTCCAACAATCGAGATAAGGGTCGTCTCTGTAGGTCAGACAGGGAGGACACGGTTACATGTCCAGTCATTTTCCCCTTCAAACTCGTGAGTGCTGGAATCTGCACTTGTGAAATAATGGTGTGACTGTTTTCTCCACTTTAAAGTAATTCTGTTTCCGATTATCAGTCCTTGGAAGAAGGTCTTCCTGTTATCTGGGAACAGCCTTTGGTTTGTGAACAATCTAAAGCCTTGAAGATAATGACAATGACTGTGATAAAGAAAACAACAGGTTGTTGTCAGGTATGAGACGTTAAACAGGTTAAGCCTGAGGCATTAGACATATAATGTGTTCCACCAACAGAATACGAACAAGCCTCCTGTTCAGGGTGAAGAGACTGACTGAGTTTTGGTTTTACGCCGCTTTTAGCAATATTCCAGCACCATCACGGCAGGGAACACCAGAAATGGGCTTCACACATTGTGCCCATGTGGGGATTCGAACCCGGGTATTCGGCGTGACGAGCCAACGCTTTAACCATTAGGCTACGGCACTTCCCCTCAGGGTGAAAAGAATAGAACACAGTAGGAACAATGTTAAATTTCTGTTTAAGCATGATAATTTTGTATATGACAATGTTACTATTGTTTGAGGTGCACAATGTTTATTTCCATGCTTGACACATTCACCCATTGTCCTTTATCAACAGTTGTGATTTAGTTTAATGTGCACACTGACATCTATAAACTGCACACAGCCCTAAGATGTAAAGAGTGAGTGAATCATTGCAATATGGGGGCAGTGGGGTAGCCTAGTGGTTAAAGCGTTCGCTCGTCATGCTGAAGACCCGGGTTCGATTCCTCACATGGGTACAATGAGTGAAGCTCATGTCTGGTGTTCCCTGTTGTAATGTTGCTGGAATATTGCTAAAAGCTGCATAAAACTAAACTCACTCACTCACTCACTGCAATATGCTTTGTCTCCTTTCCCTTCCTTCCCATCACATGTCATCATCAGACATGGATACAGGGCCCAGGCATGAGTGAGGCGGTCAGGTGACAGTGTGGTGACAGGGTATGTGATAACCATGATAACACCAGCACTATTATCATGATCACTCAATCAGGAGTTGATCATGCTCTTATTACACCAGATAACATGTTACACAGCATTTCTCTGTCCTGACCTGGTACAGCTAATGACCCTGAGGAGTAACCATGTGCAGCAGATGCAGCAACTTGTATATAACTAGTTAGATAAAGTGATTGAGTGAGTGAGTGAGAGTAGCAGAGTGAGGATTTTGAGCCAGTGGGTGAGTGAGGATTTTGAGCCAGTGGGTGAGTGAGGATTTTGAGCCAGTGGGTGAGTGAGGATTTTGAGCCAGTGGGTGAGTGAGTGAGCCAGTGGGTGAGTGAGTGAGAGGGTGAGTGAGTGAGCCAGTGAGTGAGTGAGACAGTGGGTGAGACAGTGAGTGAGTGAGTGAACCAGTGGGTGAGTGAGTGAGTGAGTCAGAGGGTGAGTGAGCCAGTGGGTGAGTGAGTGAGCCAGTGGGTGAGTGAGTGAGCCAGTGGGTGAGTGAGTTTGTGAGTCAGTGGGAGGAAAAGTGATGCAGGTCACATCTTGGTGAAACCCAAAATGAAGGGTATGATGCTGACAAACATCAAAACATAATGTGGCCAACATGGATTTAAACTCACAATCAAACGTTTCTTGCAAGCATTTGAAATGAATAATTGCCCCCAAAATGTGTGTCTCCAACATCAAATCCCAGTGTTGAAGACATCAACACAACTCAGACATGTTCGAACAAGCCAAGGACTACCCAAGAGAAGATGCCATTGTTGCCAACACAGATTACACAATAGCACACGGTATCTCACTGTATTGATTTTCCACACTCATTAATTCTGGCAAAATCAGAAATACACAGCATGGAAATATCAGATGTATAAATATGCATAGAATACATTGAATAACTAAATGCCGACAGTTAACATGGGAGAGACCACTACTGCAGCCTAATGTAATCAAAGTCTCACTGCAAAAGTCATCTATGGTTCTAGGCTACAATGGTGACGCTTAATGGAGCCAATTAAGTATAATCTCCTGGCAAACTGGTAACAAACATGACCCTCACATTCTGTCATATGCTAATCATGGAGTTGAGTCATCAGTGGCAGTGTTCAACATGCTTGGGATATCTGGTACTGAAGATGTAATGTTGATGCCCTGTTGATGCCCTTTCTAATTCCACTCACTTCCCGATCCACCCCACTCATTCACTGCCCCACTCACCCAACCACCCATTGACTCAATCACCCACCCAACAACTCATTCACTGCCCCATCCAACCACCCATTCACTGCCCCACTCACCCAACCACCCATTGACTCAATCACCCATCCAACCACCCATTGACTCAATCACCCACCCAACAACTCATTCACTGCCCCACTCACCCAACCACCCATTGACTCAATCACCCACCCAACCACCCATTCACTGCCCCACTCACCCAACCACCCATTGACTCAATCACCCATCCAACCACTCATTCACTGCCCCACTCACCCAACCACCCATTGACTCAATCACCCACCCAACCACCCATTCACTGCCCCACTCACACAACCACCCATTGACTCAATCACCCATCCAACCACTCATTCACTGCCCCACTCTGACCCATCCATTCACCCAACCACCCAGTGACTCAATCATCCCCCCACTCACCCACCCATCCTTCTGCACTCACTCACTCACCTACTCACTTGCTCACTCACCCACCCACCCACCTGTGTGCCAGCCTAATGTTGGAGGGAATCCTGCCATTATGTTGGTCTTATATGTTTACTGCTTGGTGAAACCTACAAGCAAGGGGATAGTTCTGACATGCAAAGACTCATCACAAGGATGGGCTCAAGCATGAGCATGAAGCAGATCTCCATATTTTCTTTTCATGGATTTGATTTACTATGACCTACAGCTACAATAAAAAAATACAAAATAATATACTTCACAGATCAACAAGATGAAGATTAAAAAAAAGGAGAAAATTTAATTGTTAATATTTTAAATGGTAAGCAACTGAAATCAATGTCCACAATGTATATAGTCATGACTGTGTTAGGACACACAGTCAAAATCAAAGGTAACCCATCAAACATACAACATGTGGCCTATCGATAGTTTTTCTCTTCAGTAGTCCTACCTGGGACTCTTTTCGTCAAGTAAATCCCTCATGTTGCAACTTGACATTACTGGTTGAAGGGAGGTAACTCTTTACAACTCTCATGCTGATTTCACTAGTAGGAATTACTGCATGAAATTGTTTGGATGTTGTTTTACTCTATAAACCTCTAATGACATACTCACTCAAAAAGTTCAAAATTGTGTAACTGGTGCTTGTTCTGCCTTACAATAGCCTTTTTCAGAAAACAGAACTGACATTTTTAATACATTAAACTGCTTCTTCCCATGTGAAAAACCTATATCAAAACAAACCAAAAGTAAGCAATAACAAATGTTATTGAATAAAGACTATGGACAACAGATTCGCCAATGAAGCCTGAATAAGTGTCAAGATTTGAAAAGCAACTATGCATGATACAGAGATGCCAACCCTATTTTGGGCCTAAGTGTAATACTGGAGGTCAAAAAGTGTAATTTGGACCTAAAAATTGTAATAGTTAAACCACTTACTTAGGAACAGGAAAGATTCTAGACAGAAATACACGTGACCAATCATTATGAAGTTACATACATCGAAAATTGTTGGTCAGGTGACACAAAATACTTTAATTCCTTACAAGTTAACTGGAATAAGCGCAATGCTAAGAGTAAGCGATTCCTATCGGTGTAAGGCCATTTCTGAACCCCTGCACAAGTGCATTACGAGAAAAATTCCCTATGAAATTTAATGGTCAAAATCGTAATAATTACGCCCAAAGCGTAAGGGTTGGCATCTCTGCATGATATCATGCTTTCATTTCCTCTTGTTGAGTAACTGATGCATCCTATTGCCCTCAGGTTATGGTGCATTAGTCAAAGGGAAGTAACTCTTTGTTGGTTTGCTATGGAATGTGATAAAAGACACCAACCAGAACATAAAAACATTGACCCAATGAAAAGAAGTGCTATGCAGCTCAATATATGACATTTCATTTAAACATGATCAATTCATTTATCACATTACTACAGGTATGTAAAGACTGGAAATAACGCTGTCAGCAAACGTGAATGGCTGTATCAAGCACTCCTTCCCTAAACCACACTTTCACGGCACCCTGGGCACTTTTACAGTAGATATATGTTGTAGCTTATGGTACATCTTGACTACTGTACCAAAGTGTGTTTAATGTACAACTAGATAGTAGCTAATGGAATAAATTGATCAGCAGTCTGAATAAATCAGCCGCTCCTTAATCTGTTAGCTGTATATTTATAGTATGTCATAAGATGATGGATGTTAAGGGGTGATTGACGTGGAAAGTCAGCTTAACATGATGACAATTACAACAATTAATGATGACCATCAACAGATGAGTAATTATATTTTCATATTTATAATATTTTAAGCAAGACCCCTCTGTTAAATACATTACAAAGTGACATAAACTGGTCTTAATGAATTTTAGTAAATTGTCAAAAATTGCATCTCAAACATGTAAAATTCACATGAAACCTTTCTAAAAAGCACACACTATATAAATTGTTGTCAATGCAGTGTCAGTGCTTCATGCATTGTCTAAACATCATTCCACCATTAGCTATGAACATATATATTGAGGTGAGGTGAAATAGGGTTTAACGTCGTACTTAAGAATATTTTGCTCATATGACGGCATGCATGAGTGTGTTTGTGTGGCTGCTTGTACTAGCCCAAACTTAAGTTAGTTCAGTGAGATACCATGCTGCAGTTAAGCACGAATACCCCACTCAGACACATTATACTGACTCCGAGTCAAGTCGACCAGTCCTTGTTGTACCAATTAATGCCAAGCGTCCGACAGGGACCAACAAGTGCCATATTTAAACGTCTTTTGGTATGACGCGGCTAGGGATCGAACCTGCGACCTTCCCCGGATGGACGCTCATACCACCAGTCACATACACATTGGAATGTAATAGCTAATCATGAATGAATTTAGGAGGGAAACCAACCGGTGCTTAGACCAATGAGTGCTCAGATTACATGGGCATTATCCATAATATGCAGCCTCTAATCCAAGGTCTGCCTGAATGTCAGCCACTGAAGGTGGAACATAATGTAGGTATGTGCAATCTAGGAAGTATTGCTAACATGCTCTATAGTCACATATTTCATACCCATACATCCGTGGCAAGCTAACTGTATCAGGGATTGGGATAGAGAACCTTGACAATGGGCCATTTTCAGGATTATTAGCCATTTTCTAAATTTAGAATGGGCCACTGCCCTTGTATCAATAGTAAACTTCAAAATAAATTTTAATGGGCCATTTTGTATTCTAAAAATAATGGCCCCTGCCTTTCCCAATCCCTACTATATCCAGAATCTATTCAGTAGTCTCTATACCTTGAGGATGAGGTCCGGATCGCTGATGCTGAATGTATTTCTCAGTGCGAGTCTGACCATTTCAGTGTCCTCGTTGTCATTGATGTCCATAGACGCTGCATCACCATGATCACTGTCTGCAATTTCATCTGAAACAGAGAGGTGAGCTCATAGACATACACCATTAACAATACACTCAGTCTTATAGTGACACACCATTCGTGGAAGACACATGATTTAGCATTTGTGAGAGAGTGATGGTAAGTTAGCAATATTAAAACAGTGTCTGAAATTTAGCATTGAGGTTGCATTGTGTGATTCAGATCTGAGATGTTTATCACTTCATTGAAACACACGAGTACAAATATATTGCAGACAAACCTACAGGCACAGTGTGCAAAATAGCCACTGGCCCGCTAGCCAGTGGCTAGTAAAAATCCAGTTGGGCCAGTAATCTCCACAGTCACTGGCCCGACTAGCTAGTGAATTTTCATTTTGTAAATATATCACTCTTTCAGACATGTTAAGTTATAATACACTATTAAATCATGCAAGATTATGGCCTGATGAAAATGTTCATCATATTCAGCTTAATGATGAAACTCGAGTCTACATTCAAATCTCGGACTAGTGAAATATTCTATGGGGTAGTAACTTCCAGGCATAGCTAGCCTGACTGGCTTGCAAAATTTAGAACCTGTTTCGTATACTGTACAGGCATAACGGTCACTACTCCATCTAGATCTCAGTTGCTATTACTAGGGCCTATTCTGACTGAGACTTTTTACAAGGAAACAACACTTGTGATGCAATATTATTAATTTCAAGACCAGATATACAGTTTCATAAAACAAATAATCAGATACTGAAAGTACACTAATCACTGTATAATTGGACATAGACAATTTTATGTTCTTTAATTCTGTAACAAGTGAATAAAATCTGACACTCATCACACTTGTCTTTTTCTTCCTGGTACATCATTATAACGGGTGCTTTTGTTGTTTGTATGTTGTTTAACTGACTGACTGACTGAGTTTAGTTTTACGCCGCTTTTAGCAATATTCCAGCAATATCACGGCGGGGGACACCAGAAATGGGCTTCACACATTGTGCCCATGTGGGGAATTGAACCCGGGTCTATGGCGTGACGAGACAACGCTTTAACCATTAGGCTACCCCACCGGCCCGTATGTTGTTTAACACTACACTCAGCATTATTTCAGCTATATGGCAGTGCTCTGGACCAGATAATCTGGTGATCAGCAGCGTGAGCATTGACCTACGCAGTTGGTATATGATGACATGTCAACCAAGTCAGCGAGCCTGTTAGTTGTCTCTTAAGACAAGCATGGGTTGCTGAAGACCAATTCTAACCCGAATCTTCATGAATTATATATAACAGGTAAATAATACTAATAGCAAGCAGTATTAAAGGTACATCTCCAAAGGGTCCAATAGTGACAGGTACAGTGGATATTTGGAAGAAAGCATCCACTGCAAAATTTGTACAAGCTGTCCAATCACACCCTGCTGAGCCAGTGAGTGAGTGGGTTTTACACTGCTGTTAGCAATATTCCAGCAATATCATGGTAGGGGACACCAGAAATGGGATTCACACAATGTACCCATGTTGGGAATCAAACAAGGGTCTTCGTCATGACAAGCAAACACTTTAACCACTAGGCTACGCCACCGCCCAACACCCTGCTGACTTCCATGTGATTATAGGAATCATAAGACTGGGCTAAAACAATTTACTGCAAAAATTATGATTACTTTTTACAGTTCTCAAACATGTCAGTGCACAGGTGAGATGAAATGGGGTTCAACTGCGTGTTAATTAAGATTATTGCACTTGTCATACAGTGACTAGCTTGAGCATGATTGCTAACACTATTCATATGTAAGTGTTACATTGCTAGTTCACAAAGATACCATGCAGTTTAATATGGATACCTACTCAGGCACACTCCAAGCTAACCAGTCCTCATTATATTTCCCTAATGCTGAAAACCCTGAAGGGTAGCATCGTTTAATATTTTCTGATATGCTGTAGCCAGAAAACCTGCTCTTTTTATCTATATTGGTAATATACCACTGAGGTAAAACTGCCATGGCCTCGCTTCCTTCATATTGGCAGCATGTGTTTAAACAGTTTTGAGCTTTTTCACTAATTGGTAATTGAAACACCTTCACAGATCTTACGTCTCTGATCCAGTGGAAGTACTGCACTTTACCGGGCGCACTTTTTCAGATTAAGTAGCGCTGCTGGGATTCCCTAACCCTAAGGATCGTAAAGGCAGCAGCGAGGGCTGAGCCCGGTAAAGTGCATTCCAGTGAACAGCAAGTATGTTCGGACTCGTCACAGTGTGAATTTTATTACCGTTGACCTTTGCACAGTTTTTAAGACTAAAGATGATCTTGAGTGCAAGCTTGTCAGTAAATCGTCGAATATGAATGTACGCGGTAAAGAGTGACCTGATCCATACTTGAGACAATATGAAAGAGCACTTGCTGGACGAACGTGTTGCCCCTAGAGCCGCACCCAACGATGACCAAAACAACGAGCCCCAAAGCTGAGGTGATCGACTGTCATAGTGATTGCCTGTCATTACGATTTGTAGCTGTTTTTCAAGCTTTCCGAGTGTTTTAAAATCCACACACTCTACCAGATATTTGCACCAATAAGGATATGAACCGCACATGTACGTAAAATAACAAAAATCACTCGCAGTAACTTACCATCCACATCAAATCGTTTGACAACGACCCAGATCTTCTTACTTGCGGCCATCTTTGTTTACACTCAGCATGAGATAAGGGAAGTAACTCTTGATAATAAGACGGACACCTGTTGATTTCGAAGCGGCCGTAAAATATCGAAATCCTGGCCATGGATCCTAGGACAGAATGATCAGTTTTTTTATCCCCCAAAGAAGGTAACTTTCAGTTGTACCAATACCACGGTATGGAAAAGATCAAATGGAGAAAAAGTTGCTTCATATTTTTGGAGACAAGATGGAAAGTGCCAAGTGAACTGAATCGACGCTTACCGCGAGACAAAACTAGAGATAAGCTCAATGTTCATTTGTTCTAATTTCCTCCAATATTTACAGTTGTTATATTGATTCATATGCAATTCCCTTTACAGATTGTTCCGACATAATCGGATCGTTTCTACAATTAGACACGTGGAGATAGTTGAGGCTCCTGTGACTGACTTGTTTTATGCCGCTTTAGCATGGCTCAAGAAATATTAAGGCGGGAAAACAAAGAATGACATTCCCCCATCGTTCTTATGTTAGAAAACGAACCCCGATTTTCAATGTTTTGCGTATACGAACGATCGGTCTAACCACTAGGCTAACACAAGAGGCGTTCCAGGTTTGTGTGAGTGAGCGAATACAGCAAAACGTCGTAATTCGCGGACTGTGTGGTTTGAAAGATCATACACACTTTTCAGAGCCACAGTTGCCCCCATAATACCAAATTATTCCGCTTTTTAAAACCAAATTAACAAATTCCGTAAATAGTGTGTTGAGTTATTCATAATATTCGCGATATGCAAGCCAACCCGCGATCCCGGGTTAGAATTGTCTCCAGTATGCTATATTCGTGTTTGGCGACTGAGTGGATGAGGTGGTCAGATTCCGTGTCGTGGTGAAAAGCGTTGACAGTTGCTCACTTACCGATCACTGGATTGATTCGATCAACAGACTGGTGTCATATTGCATGAAAATTGCTGCCGCGTTGCCCAACAAACACACCGAATTGAACCGTGTGAGTATGTACCTGTTTACCTAAGTAAATTTTTAGATTCTTCTAGCAGTGGCAAAGTAGGGTTGTTTAGTTTACAGATTCAAATCAATCAAATGTCAATTTTTAATATCATACGTAATAGACGTCATATTTTAACATGACATGATTAAATATCGAGGTAAAAAAACCCACAGAAATGGGATCAATTTGGATCAGTCATTATACCGTCATTATACAAGCCTGAAAAAGTCCAGACTGCTTTATTGATACTTTATTACAATCAGACAAGAACTACCGGGGATATTTTCAAATAACGGCATCTGATGGGCATCCACCCTTCTTAATGTCGCACTGTTTAGGTTGGAGAAATTAACCGAAACCGTGATGAGCGAGGCTGATCATCATTTTCACCATCACTAGCGTCTGGCTCGAACAAATAAGGCCTAACGACACCAAGCGATTTTGACGGAATCATCGTCCATGAAAACAAGTTGTAACTCGGAAACTAGGCAAAGCAGGAGACAAAATTAAATGACAGTAGATATAGTGAGAACATATAGCTTTCATTTTTCACAACAGTTGTCACGATTTCAGGTTTATACAAGCCTGTAAACAAGATAATTTATCCCCTAAAATGTACATGAATTCTGCATCGGCCCTCATATCTATTCCTCATATGACGTCACTGAGACGCACCGCTCTGATTGGTTGAAATTTCGTTCGCGGGTGAGAATTGTGCACTGTTGTCAAAAAGGTCGATTTAAGTCAGTTAAAGATCGAAATGAGTAGTTTTAATGAGGGGGTTTCATTTATAACGATGCCAATTAGCGATTTATGTATTTGTACCCCCCTAGAGTACATGTGATCTTTAAGTGACGAGTGTAGACTACACTACTTACTGTACCATGTTCTACCGGGTACCCGTTTAGTGTTGCATCATCGGAAGACAATTGTAGCTACGTAACTAGCAAACTGCGAAAATATCGGTCGGGTATTGGTGATGTTCTTCACAAGTCGGGTTGTGTCAACACGCTGAAGCAAAGCTACTGGCAGCTGAACTGTACATGTCAGCTGATAAGCTATCAGCCTCTGTGAGGTTTGCACTTATCGTTATGTAGAGGAATACATGTAGGTTATCAGTTTAATGGTGGGAAACTCAGCTCCCGTGGTGGACACAACTTGGTATTTTCGGGGCGATGGGAAGTCGAGTAGTTAAACGATGGCTTGTCAAGTCATTAATTCGAATCCCAATCTTGGACACATCTGTCTCTGTTTTTGAATGATAGATCAAAATAGTGAAGTGACATTATTTTCTATCAACTAAAATTTCAAACATGCACTGATGTCCTTAGTTCTTTCTGTCAGCTATGTGTGTATTTACTAATATATAAATCTGTGTGAAGGAAGCATGCTTTAAACACAATATAGAGCAAATATATATTTGATTACAAATTTTAAATTTAATACTTATTGTAGTGCTTCGGCGAATGTTGTGATCATGTTTGCAATTTGTTTAGTTAAATCCAGTTAATCTTTTCCGTCCGCAACGTTTGCAGTTTTATTAATAATTCGTTATTCTTGCCAATGCGGCAATTTAGTATTTTCATTCTGAGGTTATTTCACCAGCAGCAGCAGCAACAACATCAGACTATTTCAGCCTCGCATATTAAAATCAGATTTAACATTGAGTGAGTGAATGAGTTGAGTTTTACGCCGCACTCAGCAATATTCCAGCTATATGGCAGCGGTCTGTAAATAATCAAGTCTGGACCAGACAATCCAGGGATCAACAGCATGAGCATCGATCTGCGCAACTGGGATACAATGACATGTGTCAACCCAGTCAGCGAGCCTGACCACCCGATCCCGTTAGTCGCCTCTTACGACAAGCATGGGTTACTGAAGACCAATTCTAACCTGGATCTTCACGGGTGGATTTAACAATAAAATGCAATGACACAAATAACATAAATGATATCAAGGGGGGCAATGTATTGATGTCAACTTCTGTGTTTTGAGGAACATCACGTTTCGGAGTATATGCTTACTCCGTGGGTGATGAAGGAGCAAGAACATCCCTCGAAATATCGTGTCTCTCATAATACAGAAGTTGATATCTCCATTTATGTGTCATAATACAGAAGTTGATATCTCCATTTATGTGTCATAATACAGAAGTTGATATCTCCATTTATGTGTCATAATACAGAAGTTGATATCTCCATTTATGTGTCATAATACAGAAGTTGATATCTCCATTTATGTGTCATAATACAGAAGTTGATATCTCTATTTATGTGTCATAATACAGAAGTTGATATCTCTATTTATGTGTCATAATACAGAAGTTGATATCTCCATTTATGTGTCATAATACAGAAGTTGATATCTCTATTTATGTGTCATAATACAGAAGTTGATATCTCCATTTATGTGTCATAATAAAGAAGTTGATATCTCCATTTATGTGTCATAATACAGAAGTTGATATCTCCATTTATGTGTCATAATACAGAAGTTGATATCTCCATTTATGTGTCATAATACAGAAGTTGATATCTCCATTTATGTGTCATAATACAGAAGTTGATATCTCCATTTATGTGTCATAATACAGAAGTTGATATCTCCATTTATGTGTTTCACTTCTACATGACATTCAAAGATGACTGATATTATCTTCACACGCACTGAGTTTTCATTTATTCCCTTTTACGGATTATTACTCTATCGCTGGTATGGTCTGAGTGAGTGAGTGAGTATGGTTTTACACAGCTTTTAGCAATATTCCAGCAATATCACAGCTGGGGACACCCGAAACGGGCTTCACATATTATATGGGGAATTGAACCCGGGTCTTCAGCGTGACTAGCGAACGCTTTAACCACTACGCCACCCCACCGCCCCAGGTATGGTATGAAGTCCGTATTGCCAGCTACAAAGTGCAATGTCACGAGGTCACGTGCGCGTGGATGTCACAGTAATCTAATCCTTTGTTTGGGGATTATATGACAACCACGTGAGGGGGCGTGACCACCAGGTGAAAAACGGGGTTTGGTCCATTGCCGGTCAGTCAGTTTGAACCACAACA
Organism: Haliotis rubra; assembly: GCF_003918875.1. NCBI lineage: Eukaryota > Metazoa > Mollusca > Gastropoda > Lepetellida > Haliotidae > Haliotis > Haliotis rubra. Next base: position 809,817 of record NW_025767142.1, read on the forward strand.
ATGTCCAGTTCGCAAGTGACCGCTGCTCTTCTATTATCCGTTATAACGGGGAGTGTGGGGCATATATGCATTGTCTTTCCCCACCAAAGAGGCCCCTTAAATATATCGACAGTGAGTAGATAATTTATGTTTATATAATTTGTGCTTAGTCACGTTTCGTTGCGATGAGACGCATGGTAAATATTATTTTGTATACGCATCTGAAGATTTATACGAGAAAAACAGCGATATATGCTCTGGAGTTATAAATTTCTCAAAACAAATGTTCAACACTCCATCAAGAGAAGATAATAAACATATTAACATGTCAACCCTCTCATCGAATAACACCCGTGACTTCACGTGACTTTACGTGAAGTTACTTGTGATGAAGAAAGGCCTGATTAATTTCGTGTTTGATGTCTCAGTCAGCATTGTTTACAACACGACTGACTGTGCTCAACAGAATCTGAATCCCGCTTCCGAGTTTACACAATCAGCTGGAAAAAATATGGTAACCACCGATAACACGTATATATAACATGTCAACGCTCTAACACCCGTGATTTTACGTGACTTTACGTGAAGTTAATTGTGACGAAGAAAGGACTTGATTTGACTTCGTGGTTAGATGTCAGCATTGTATCCAACATGTTCGACTGTTTGACTGATGTACACAATCAGCTGACAAAATATAGTAACCACTTACAATACCAGACAAATAACGACTGTACATAATGGGCTCTCAGACTCTCCTCTGTAACATGATGGCGGGATCCTGTAAGCCACCACGGAAAATTATTCATCCATCGTCTTTGTACACTAATATATACAGATTTGTAAGATAACCTAGTTAATCGGCAAAGGAACCTGAGTAGTAAACACGTTTAGCCCACTTAACCTGATCTTTGACCCTGTATCGGACTAGCGTTCGGGTATGTCGTGTATCTTATATAACCAGGATCCGCTGGTCGTTAGTTCCAATCCCTATTTTGTTTATCCAATTACGATCCTAATCTGTGAGTACTATACTCATGGCAGTTCCAGCACACAAGTGACAGTATCACACTGGTTCATAATTACCACCAACACACTTGCAGCGATTATACCCGTGAAGATCCGGGTTAGAATTGATCTTCAGTAACCCATGCTTGTCGTAAGAGGCGACTAACGGGATCGGGTGGTCAGGCTCGCTGACTTGGTTGACATATGTCATCGATTCCCAATTGCGCAGATCGATACTCATGCTGTTGATCACTGGATTGTCTGGTCCAGACTTGATTATTTTCAGACCGCCGCCATATAGCTGGAATATTGCTGAGTGCGGCGTAAGACATGTATGACATGTGACAACCATGCCAGCGAGCCTGACCACCCGATCCCGTTAGTCGCCTCTTACGACAAGCATGGGTTACTGAAGATCAATTCTAACCCGGATGTTCACGGGTAATGAATATTGGAACAAAACAGTAGACATATTGTTTACGTATGATGAATATGTTTTGTGCTATTAGTTTCAAGAGACTGACATTTTTCAGAGCGGCAATCCAACGTGTTTTCGCCATGGAGCGCCCTGTGGGGGACAGAACGCCGAGGACCCTAAGGTGACCTTGGCAGCTGGCGGTACCGCCTTCATCAAGTGGCAGCAGAACTATAACCACTATAGCGTTGGGTACTCAGGTAACAACGTCCAACATAAACACAACGGTAGTATGAGAGAGTGAGTGAGTGGGCTAGGTTTAAATGCCGATTTGTACCCTATTTCGGTTATATCACGGTGTGTCGGGGGCGCGGCGAGCGAGCTGGCTAAGGCGCCAGGCTAGTAATCCAGCGAGCTAGGAGGTGCCGGGATCGAGCCCACCTGGGACCGGGTGTATACTCTTTCAGTATTGTCACAACCCCTAATGTACAGTACACAACCCTGTACACTTAAAAGAACCCGCGAATCCGTTGGTAGACGACCAGATGGTGGCCACATGAAAACACCTAGTTGCGGGTACAGCAACGTGCAGTGAACTTGAACAAAGTACTGTGACTATGTGTCCCAGTCAACCCAGCTGTTAATGGGTACCTCGTAAGGATGGGAAAGCCACATTAACTCGGTGCGCCTAGTAGGCAGCAAGAGTTGTATGCTCCCAAGGGGAGTTGAAATTGAAAATACGATATGCCGTTGTGATGGACATCCAATGATCGACTGACTGACTGACTGAGTTTAGTTTTACGCCGCTTTTAGCAATATTCCAGCAATATCACGGTGGGGGACACCAGAAATGGGCTTCAAACATTATGCCCATGTGGGGAATCGAACCCGGGTCTTTGGCGTGACGAGCCAACGCTTTAACCACTAGGCTACCCCACCGCCCCTCCAATGATCGAGGGGAAACAAAGCGCCTTTGAGCAGTTGTACTGGCTATCGGCGCTATACAAATGTTTGTATGTATGTATGTGTCAACTTTATGCTGGAGGAATATTAATGCCGAATACAGATGTCACGTAATGAAATAATCATGTGCACGGGAATGCAGCTGGGAAACCACGAGGCATTATCGGTATTAGAACTCACAATCATATAGGATTCTGGCGTGCCCAGGGGATGTAACTCTGCGAACTGCGGTGCCTTGGATGACTGTGTCGAGTATATAAATTATGAGAACTACACCCTTGATAATAATAATAGTTTTGATATATCTTTGTACTCGATAATTCTGTCGATTAATTCCGTTTTAACATATCAATCCCTCCATTAAAATGCACGCTTTTATGAAAGCGACTCAAATCAAGAAAAGAAAAGAAAAACCTGAAGCACAAGAAATCAGTAGACAAGCAATTAAACATATTTCTATTGTAGAAACAGCCTCAATGGTAATTACTTTCACCTCATGACATTGCGTTGTTTCCGAACCACTGAATCTGTATTTATTATAAACAACATTTATAGAGATAATTGAATTAATTTTCCCCTTTGTCCATATAGAATATGTGCGTGATGTCAATAATTCCCTCTTTTGTAGGGTACATGGATGCCGCCATTGCCCCGCTTTCTTCAAGTGACTTCAAGCTGCTGGCGGTTGTTTCTGACAAATACGTCTATGCCCAGGACTATCAGAGAAACTACACTGTTGTCGTGGTGAGTGAGCGCCGTCAGGGTAGACTAATCTTTCTAGTCCTTCAAACTTTAGGCGCTTTAGTGTCGAAGGGTACATTTTAAGGTATATTTGACAAGAGTCAGTGGGTTGGTAAACCGAAACATCAGTCTCATTAACCTATTCAGACAATGACCTACTTTTCAGCCGATCCGAATTTTCTCGTGTGAAAGTAAAAAGGAACACCACAAACAACTATGGTTACACTGAATTCCAATTCCTTGTTCCATAAGAACATGGTATTTACAAGTTAATTTTAATTTTAAAGTTTAATAACATCGTATTTCAATATTTTATGCCGAGTTTTAGGCAGCATGACCTTAACTAAGACGTCACAGACTGCCCCTGTTCGATGAGGTCGTAAAATGATTGACAATTTATCTGGCTCACTGGTTACACCTGTTATGTATTATTTGCGCTTAGCCAGTGTAGATTTATAACGCACAATGTGATTGATATAATGTCAAGTCCGTACCAGACCGCCAAACGTTTCTAGCGCCAGAGCCTCGTTTTGAGATTTCCACGATTTCCAGATTTCCGTTTGTCAGAGCAGGCTGTACAGAGCACGCTGCACGACGTGTTTGCAAGGATTATAAGGAGCGTAGTGTTGCAATATACAAGTGCTTATATGTATCACATAATACTGATTAATATTTATGTATCCAGTTGAATGAACTGGTCTCAAAATTATGGACTGGTTATAGTACTAAGCTGCGCAATGGGACGGAACCCGGTCAGCAGGAAACGAGACTGTTGTGTAATCAATGTTTTGACTTGTTTTACGTAACGTTTAGCAATATTGCAAATAGCACAGAAGGTCTTCAAACACTGAACCAATAGGGAACGTCGCACAAGGGAAATCTGTAACCATTAGGTTAGTGAGAGAGTTTAGTTTTACGCCCCTTATAGCTATATTCTAGCAATATCTCGGCGAGGGACACATTGAGACACGAAACCGGACTTTCAACGTGACGTGCGAACGCTACAACCAATAGACTACCATGTCGTTTCAAGCTTATCTAATTGAGCTTGCGCAACCAGGAGTCACTTTAAAAAAAACTATGTTCCATGATGCATTAATTTGATTATTTCAGAGCATACCCGAGATGGAGTGTGACCACTGTGTCATTCGTGTTCGGTACAACGCTCATAAACCTGGCGAGAACACGTTTTACCAGTGCACAGACGTGCGTGTGACCAAGACCCAAGGGACACAACTCCTCCCCCAGCTTCCGCCTTACGGGAAGAACGAGCAGAACTACCTACATAAAGCTCTGCAATTGATATCCCCGCCTCAGCGCCGCACTGCAGATGATGTAACAATTTACGGCATCGTGTACAGCCGTAACCAGCCCGACGTCGCCGACTACGTAGCCGTTGATGCCGCGACGGGTGTAATCACGGACATCACGACGTTGAAATATGGTGTAGGATTTTCCAGTGGTCGTGTCAGAGATGTCAACGCTAACTACATCGCTGACGGCGTAGCCGCTGTTGACCCTCCTCGAGGGGTAACGGTCATGATGAACCATCAACAGTCGTCGTCGCTGGACGCCCCAGCTAGTACAATGCTGGAGCTCGGCACGAACAATGGCAGCGTCGTCAGGCATGGGAATATACTTGGGTTTGACCAACGGCCTTTCAGCGCTGTTGTGTATCAGAGCTTTGGGCAGTACCTCACCTTCAGCATCGAGGAGGAAACGGCGAAGCCAGGTGAGACTAAGAGACTGTAAATATGATATTCTGAAGTGGGGGTTGGCAATTTATTTAAGAAAATATTTATATTCCTGAGAAAGAGAGAGGTATGTCTGACAACAAATGGAGGTGTTCTAAGTGTTTGAGAGAGAGAGAGAGAGAGATAGATAGAGAGAGAGAGAGACAGAGAGAGAGCGAGAGAGAGAGATAGAGAGAGAGAAATAGAAACACCAACAAACAGAACTTTCAACCAAAAATTAAATGGTAGTCTTAAAGGCTTCCTCTCTGTAATTTTTAGTTCAAGTGAGTGAGTGAGTGAGTTTAGTTTTACGCCGCACTCAGCAATTTGTAGTTAGACGGATTAACTAATAGAACTCTCGTTGTCAATATTATTAACTACATTCTCGGCAAAAAATTATTTCTTTTTCAAAATTACAACCCATGGAGATCCGTACTTTGTTCCCAGTAACCTTGCTTGTCATAAGAGGCAAAGAAGGGGATCGGGTGGTCATTGATCAACACACATGTACGTGTCCATGTACCCAATTGTAGCCTCTTCAGTTGACCTTGGAGTATAGGTCCAAAGGATGAATGTTCATTGATGACAATGAACCAATTACGCATCTATAATCTCTTTTACCATTGTCTCAGGTAACTTCTATTTCGTGGTGGGTGGACTTGACTGGTCGGGTAATTGGCAGGAGGTTGTGCGCATGCCCGACACAGAGGACACGTATGTCAACTTCCAGTGGGCAGAGTACGATCCTGGACGTATGATGTTGTTTGTCCTCTTGGGTAATGAGAACGACGCAGATGGTCTCTCCGCCAGGATCTACACATTCGATATCTCCGCTAAGTGAGTACTGGACTAAAGATAGATCACAGAATTGCTGGGTTCGGTTATAGTTGATACGGTTAATCCTGAGTCAAGACATTAAGGAATAACAGATAATCGTGCTTGAGCCAGATCTGTATTATACATGCTTGAATAGTATCCGTTTGCTCTATCCAATAAACACCACAGACGTTTCTTGGCAGAGAGGGGCGATGGGGTAGCCTAGTGGTTAAAGCGTTCGCTCGTAAGGCCAAATGGGTACAATGTATGAAGCCCTTTTCTGTATCTCCAGCCAGGATATTGCTTGAATATTGCTAAAAGCGGCGTGAAACCATACTCACTCTTGATAGAGACATATGCGGTTCCCAAATGAACACGTAACCAAGCTAGGGGATGTTTGAGAGACGTGAGACTTAATTAACGGTTGTTTAGGTTTATAAGGTGAGGTGAAATTGGGTTTAACGTCGTGCTTGAGAATATTTCGCTCATATGACGACGTGCATGCGTGTGTATGTCTATGCGCGGCTGCTTGTACTAGCCCAGACTGAAGCTGGTTTTATAGTGCTAGCTCACTGAGATACAATGCCGCAGTGAAGCATGAATACCCCACTCAGACACAGTATACTGACTCCGCCGACCAGTCCTTGTTGTACCCATTAATGCCGAGCGACAGGCAGGGACCAACAAGTACCATATTTTAACGTCTTTTGGTATGACGCGGTCGGGGATCGAACCCGCGACCTTCAGCTCTCCGGGCGGACGCTCTAACCACTTCACCACGGAGGCGGTCTTAGGTTTATGAGCAGCTGAGGGAAGACTTACTTGGATGGAAGCGTGTGGATGCTGATGCTGTATAGAATGGCGCACTGTTGGTTTTTTGATCATCACAATGCGGGGATGGTTGCTTATCTCCCTAATACAAGGTCATGTACTTTGATTGGAAGGGTTTTGCGATAAAGCGGAAAAGGTGAGTTTCCTGGGTGCGAAGGTCATTCTTGCAAATGTAGGTTCTTGAATACGTTTTTGTGGAACCAGGTACAGTTTTGGGAAATGAGGTTCTTGAATGACCTGTTACTGAGGTGAGGTGCTTCAGGGATTACTTCAGGTATTTTGTTGGGGTTGTTGTTGATGATTAGGTCCGGACTATAAATGTTCTTGGAAGGCAATTCCAACCAGAAAAGGCTGTATTCTACACCAGAAATCTTACTTTCAACCAAGAGTGTGAGTGAGTCTAGTTTTTACACAGCCTTTAACACTATTCAAGGGAACACCAGAAATGGACTTCACACGATGTACCAATGTGGGGAATCGAACCCGGGTCTTCGGCGTGACGTGCAAACGTTTTTACCACTAGGTTACCCCATCGCATTTCAAACAAGAGAAAATCAGTAATTTAATGAAAGAAGATGAATATATATATGTTTCTAAATTGCAAGTGATGTTTCAGAGCCTTCAAGTCCCACGCTGATATTGACGTTAGCAAGTATACATTCATGTCCATGCAACTTTACACCAAGACAGGTACGTTGTTTTGAACAGGTAATCAGAGTGACTGGATGTATATATCAGCAAGTATCCCGGGGTGGTGTTTTTTTTTGTTTTTTTTTTAAGCCTAGTGCTTACAGCGTTCGCTCATCACGCCGAAGGCCCGGGTTCGATTCCCCACATGGGTACAATTTGTGAAGCCCATGTCTGGTGTCCCCCGCCGTGTTATTGCTGGAATACTGCCAAAAACGGCGTAAAACCATACTCAGTCAGTCAGTCAGTGGTATCCCAGGTAAGACACGGAGAAACATCCTGTGATTGGACGCTGCGACTAAATGGATGGCGTGGCCAGGCTAGATGACTCCGTTGATTGCCGGCCATTGTAATTGATGCTCAGAACATCACTCACTGGATTATCCCATCCAGATTAAATTATTCACTGATCACCGTCAACAACTTGGAATATTGTTCCCCTACACAAAAAGGGGAATAAACATAAGAGAAACTGAGGGGGGAAACACAAACGCCTGAAAACTGGATTTGATCGAAATTGTTCAAACGTTAATAATATAATATCAAACCATAATCAGGCTGAACTGTTGTGAGATACTCTCTACATGCGTTCGATTAATTCTTTTCACTTGAGTCAACCGATGCTACAGCATATATGGGGCGATGGGGTAGCCTTGTGGTTAAACCGTTCATTCGTCACGCCGAAGACCAGGGCCTAGATTTTCGAAGCTCTCTTAGCGCTAAGATAGTCGTAAGTGCCATACAATAACATTAACTTACGACTATCTTAGCGCTAAGAGAGCTTCGAAAATCTAGGCCCAGGGTTCGATTCCCTACATGGCTACAATGTGTGAAGCCCATTTCTGGTGTCTCCCGCCGCGGTATTGATGGAATATTGATAAAAGTGGCGTAAAACCTCACTCACTCACTTATGGCACAAGTTATATGGCAACCAGTGTTGACTAGATTCGACCTGAGTTAACCAGTGTCCTCAAAGCGTGACCTAGTTGTAAGTGAGTGAGTATGGTTTTATGCCGCTTTAGCGATATTCCAACAATATCACGTCAGGGGAGACTGGCAATGATCTCCACACATTGTACCCATGTGGGGAATCGAATCAGTGAATATAGCTAAAAGCGGCGAAAAACATACTCTCTCACTCACTCAAAGGTCGATCTCTGTCACCTACAGGTCAGCTCCTGGCTGTGTCCCCTGGCTTGTTTAAAGACACCTACCCCGGGTACAGCCTGATATCTGTCGACCCTTTCACTGGCGCTGTGGTAGATCTGGCCGAGATCACACAACCAGGTAAGTGCTGAACCCTGAACAGTTTACCAGGATCCGCTGATTCAAGGGTAGAATACATCCCTGGTCTGTCGTAAGGTGGACTAAAATGAACCAGATGACATCTGTACTTGCTCGTGTGCCCGGTAGTATGGAGTATGGATTATGCTTTCATGTAGTTTTCTTGGTTCATACTCGATTATAAGTCTCAAATCTGCAATCAAATATCCGGGTCTTCACTTGACAAACCAGTGGTCGATAGTGTGAGTAACACATTCGTATAAGAAAGCTTGTTAGTGCTAAACTAAATGGCTTCTTTTCAGGAATATTCGAGAAATACTACGGTGGTACCATCTTCAACGGGATGGATCAAGAAAAGGGTATCCTTTATCATGTGTTCCGGGTAGCCGACGCCGAAGCTGACGTCATCGCCACGATTTCTCTAAGCGACATGAAAACGACGTTTTCCAAGATTACCAACATTAGACATGTCCACAACTTAGCTAGGGGAATCTGAGTCGAATGTTAAGGGAATATTGGTGGTTGGTTGTCAAGGATGTGAACTGAATGGACATGCTCGTCCAAGTGACCTGACGTATCCATACGTGGTTCTGTTCATCAAGTCAGAAAAGAGAGATATCTGTTTCCTAACAACTGATGATAACACATTCAAATGTTTACCGGAGAGAAATGTTAGTCTGAAAATGTCTCGCTGAAAATGGTCTGACATGATGTAAATATTTTAATCTACGCATCTTTGTAAAATTTAGCTCCGTTATTACATTGAAATATACATTTTGTTTCCAAACATATTGTTTTGTTGAAATGCAAAGAAATACGTTGTGTGTCACAGGGACTTAGTTCCAAGACATTAGTTAGAAAATGCGCGCAGTTACATTCATAAAATAAACTTGACATTTTTCACAATATGTTCCACTTTTCCACCAGCTTTCAGTTTAGATATTTCTTCACTTTTAAACGTATTTATATTTTTAAGAATGAGTTTTCATGGAAACAATAAGTTCATCGATGCCTGTCATTTAAAGGATCTCTATGGGAAATGTTGTCAAACTGTTACCAGCTGCAAAGGATAAGTGCTGGAAGGTTTGCCTTTACAACGGGGAGGAGCGCGTCTTAACGTTCAGTGAGGACTTTATGTCTAATGCGTTTGATAAGGTTTAAGTGAGCAAACATAAGAAGAAATATGAAAGGAGTAAAATATAGTCTTTGATCTTCAATATAACCTTCCTAAATCTATAGTGAATGGCAGTTCCACTTCAAAATATAATCTTTCATGCGTCCCCCATTTCACATTATAATCTTTGATATATCTACACACTGCCCAAAGTTTAAAACATAATCTTTGATACATTTACACCAAAATAAGTCGCTACTTCAAAGTATAATGTTTGAATTGACCACACCGAACGACTGTCTCCACTTCAAAATATAATCTTTTAATACATACACGATAACGACAATCCACACAAAAGACAAATAATCCTTGATACAACTTTATTCAGTCAAAATTTGCATATTCTTGCACTACTATATGCTGCATTTACAATGCATTTTCAAAATATAATCTTTGATATATCTACCCACAGTTCCAATTTCAAAATATAATCTTTGATGCGTCTACACACAGTTAACGCTTCAAAATATAATCTTTGATGCGTCTATACACAGTTACCACTTCCAAATATAATCTTTGATGCGTCTATACACAGTTACCACTTCCAAATATAATCTTTGATGCGTCTACACACAGTTAACGCTTCAAAATATAATCTTTGATGCGTCTACCCACAGTTCCCCCCACTTCCAAATATAATCTTTGATGTGTCTACACACAGTTAACGCTTCAAAATATAATGTTTGATGCTTCTACACACAGTTAACGCTTCAAAATATAATCTTTGATGCGTCTATACACAGTTACCACTTCCAAATATAATCTTTGATGCGTCTACACACAGTAAACGCTTCAAAATATAATCTTTGATGCGTCTACCCACAGTTCCCACTTCAAAATATAATCCTTGATGCGTCTCCCCAAATTTCCAACTTTAAAATATAATCCTTGATGGGTCTACACACAGTTCCCACTTCAAAATATAATCCCTGATTGGTCTACATACAGTTCCCACTTCAAAATATAATCTTTGATGGGTCTACATACATGTCCCACTTCAAAATATAATCCCTGATTGGTCTACCCACAGTTCCCACTTTAAAATATAATCTTTGATGGGTCTACCCACAGTTCCCACTTCAAAATATAATCCCTGATGGGTCTACATACAGTTCCCACTTCAAAATATAATCCCTGATGGGTCTACATACAGTTCCCACTTCAAAATATAATCTTTGATGCGTCTACATACAGTTCCCACTTCAAAATATAATCCCTGATGGGTCTACATACAGTTCCCACTTCAAAATATAATCCCTGATGGGTCTACATACAGTTCCCACTTCAAAATATAATCCCTGATGGGTCTACATACAGTTCCCACTTCAAAATATAATCCCTGATGGGTCTACATACAGTTCCCACTTCAAAATATAATCCCTGATGGGTCTACATACAGTTCCCACTTCAAAATATAATCCCTGATGGGTCTACATACAGTTCCCACTTCAAAATATAATCCCTGATAGGTCTACATACAGTTCCCACTTCAAAATATAATCCCTGATGGGTCTACATACAGTTCCCACTTCAAAATATAATCTTTGATGCGTCTACCAACAGTTCCCACTTCAAAATACAAATTGCTCTGCGGCTATATTCGAGCTAATGCCTTATAATACAAGAGATGACGTTTGTAGGTTTGGACCACAGCATCTCGCGTGTTCTGTAAGATACCAAGTTAGATACTGGTCATGCTCTGTATATTCGATTACAATAGAGAGAATCACCAAGGAAAAGAAACTTGAACTGACTGAATTCAACACTCTTTGAATGTACAGGAATTGTTCACTAGGGTTTCAATGTGGTCAAAATGAACTTGTTTTCATTACTTCCCACACATCATAATTACTGTTCAATTAAATACAATTAGCTTTATTTCCAACATTCTTATGTAAATGATACTATATGTCATAATATAACCTACACAATATCATTAGTAATCTATTCTAAAAGCCGAGCCCATTCTACGATTCTGACTTTATGATACGTATGTCATGTATTAACAGTCACTATTCAATAGTAATGATACAAAGTGAGTTCATCTTGTCCTTATTGTGGATTCTATTACAAACACACGCAAAGGCAAATGAAGTATTTGCCAAAATAAACCAATGAACATATCATATCATCATACACTCTTCAAAAAGTAGGGGAACCTGAACTTTCATTTTGGATAAGTATTTGCGATAGCAAACTTTTCAAAGACAGACATCTTATGATCGCACCACCATTTCTCTTTATCACCATCCCTAAACACAACGCATGGTATGCACGTTCACAACGCAGTAGCCACACACACGTGCATGGGGTGTCATTCTTGATTTTGACGGTTTTCACTGCAGACCATTAATTTTGACAATCATCTTGCATCACACAGTTGTAAGTGTTTGTTTCCAGCCGTTTCCTTGCTTGAAAATGAAAATCGTACACATGCAAATTTCACGTCATAGACGAATCATCTTTCAAGAGTGATTATTGTACAAACAACTATGGTCATAAGGAACTGGAAGTGGTGATGCACTCTCAAAATATTCATTAGTATTATATCAACATTAATTGGCTCCGATATATCTCCAATTTTTTTCAATAGTAAATTAAAAACGAAGTTCCCCTATTTTTTATGGGTATAATATAAGCTACAGAGTTCTTTCAATATCATATGTAATCTGCTTAAAACAGAGTTGTACGATTCCGACTTTATGATAAGTATGCCATGGGTTAATGAATCACAAACACATGCAAAGGTAAATAAAGTGTTCGCTCAAATAAACCAAAGTACATATGGCTCAAGTCCCAATGGAAGTTGCATCACTTTGCTCAGTGATGCATCACATTTGGGAATGCCCTCAACGAATCTAACATGAAATATTTTGAAATACTTTTAATGCTATATTTTACTTGTCTTCCTGTTTCTTGTTTCTCAGCAATATTCCAGCTATATGACATTTGGTCATGCAATCCAGTGATTGATATCATGAGCATCGATCAACGCAGTGGGGATACGATGACATGTGTCAACCAAGTCAACGAGTCTGACCACCCGATCACGTTAGCCGCCTTTTACAACAAAGATGAGTTACTGAAGACGGGGAAACATACCTGGGAAATATATATGGGATAAATACTCAACAAAAATGTTAAGGACCTGTATTCAATTCTTTCATATTGAAAATTGGGGGGGTCCTTAACTTTTGTTGTTGAGTATATATGATTGGATGTAAATAATTTTAGCAGCATTGGATGATATATGACGGTTTTCACACACGTTTAGACGAGTAGCATGGCATATAAGTGCTTATTGAGGCATGGGGCAAATTTGACTACACATTGTGGAATTACAGGCAAGAGACATGACATTGATATGACGGAATTGCGGGATTTGGGGCAAAAAGCAAGGCGCATCTGATTTTGAGGAGTGTTGAAGGCATGGGGCATGTATGGCTGCATTTGGAGTATCATAGGCAAGACGCATGGGACATACATGTTTTAATTGGGTTATTACTAAGAAGTGCGAGGCATATATGATTGATATATACAGCACAGCGTTGACCTTTCACTGCGAATTATTACTGAAAAAATCCAACGGGAACTGTGTTACCCGTCATGAACGATGCGCTGTCGGAGGCCAGGTAGGCGATGAGGTTGGCAACGTCAATAACCTCTGCTACTCGACCCAGGGCGAGTACTGACTTACATTGTTCGAGGAGCTGGAAGATGAAATAAATTCTCAAGTGACTTGCATGACAGCGTTGGTGTTCTTGTTCAGACTACTCATTTCAAATTATAAAATTCAAAAAATATTTGTCAAAAAGTCAACAAACCAAACTTGTCCGTGAACACCCCAGTTATATGACGGCGACGTTTTTATATTCCAGCTAGGACCAGACAAACCAGTGATTAATATTATCACAGCAACACTGTCTACTTCCGGATTGCTCTTATGCGCAATAAAGTATATCCCTCGTATATCCCTCAGTGGCTGGTTGGAAATGCTATTAAACTCAGCCATCCCTCGTATATACCGCTGTGACTGGTTGGAAAATGCTATCAAACTCAGCCATCCCTCGTATATCCCGCTGTGACTGGTTGGAAAATGCTATCAAACTCCGATGTTTTCAACCATCCCTCGTACATCCAGCAGTGGCGGGTTGGAAAATGCTATCAAACTCCGAGGTTTTCAACCATCCCTCGTATATCCCGCAGTGACTGGTTGGAAAATGCTTTGGAACTCCGAGGTTTTCAGCCATCCCTCGTATATCCCGCAGCGACTGGTTGGAAAAAGCTATCAAACTCCAAGGTTTTTCAGCCATCCCTCGTACATCCCGCATTTCGCTGCTTCATCCAAACGTTGGAAGTCGGAAACCTGCCTCACCCCGTCCAGAGCAAACCCCGCTCACACACTCCATAACTGCGGCTAGCTTTAAGTTAAACGAATAGTATGTGATTCCGGGCCCTTCTATGAGCAAGTATTCATGACTTCCGATGTGATGACGCCATCTGGTCAACCCCCTATCCCAGTTGCAGTTAAATGAATGTCATGTGATTCCGGGCCCTTCTATGAGCAAGTATTCATGACTTCCGGTGTGATGACGCCATCTGGTCAACCCCCTATCCCAGTTGCAGTTAAATGAATGTTATGTGATTCCGGGCCCTTCTATGAGCAAGTATTCATGACTTCCGGTGTGATGACGCCATCGGGTCAACCCGCTATGTCAGTTGCAGTTAAACGAATGTTATGTGATTCCGGGCCCTTCTATGAGCAAGTATTCATGAAGTCAACATCGTATTCCCCGCTGTACAGCAGCTGGTGAACCACAAACCTATTGCTAAGCACCACGACTGTCTGAGATCTATGTTAAATTTACGATCGTCTTTGAGCTATTGGTGTACATGTGGAATGGGCCCTTGCACTGTTCAGCACAATGGAGAACCGGGCCCTGAACATAAAACCGAGGTGCACATGAATGAAAGTTATTGACATTTCTTAGTGGATTTTCCAACATTTTCTTTATGGCTTTCGTTGGCACGCGATATAACTGAAATATTATTAAAAATTTGTGATATTTACCGTAACGTTTAAAACAGCTGACCAGGCCATCCCAAAGCTACAACAGCCACCCAATAGTTACCCGTCCACGTGCAGGTTTAATTAAGAGGTGAGGTGAGGTGAAATTGGGTTTAACGTCGTGCTTGAGAATATTTCGCTCATATGACGACGTGCATGCGTGTGTATGTGTATGTGCGGCTGCTTGTACTAGCCCAGACTGAAGCTGGGTTTATAGTGCTAGCCCACTGAGATATCATGCCGCAGTGAAGCATGAATACCCCACTCAGACACAGTATACTGACTCCGAGCCGACCAGTCCTTGTTGTACCCATTAATGCCGAGCGCCAGGCTGGGACCAACAAGTACCATATTTTAACGTCTTTTGGTATGACGCGGTCGGGGATCGAACCCGCGACCTTCCGCTCTCCGGGCCGACGCTCTAACCATGGTTTAATTAAGAAGGCAAGTTTACCTTGGCATTGTCCTCTTCAGTAAATCCAGCACGTCTGAAGATATCGGTGTCAGTCGCCACTGGGCTGTAAACATAGGATTCGGCATTAGTCTTCTGTCATGGAAGGTTTGATTGGCGAGATTACAGGGGAGGATGTGGGGTTATTTGTGGGGGGCACAGTTCTATTTAATATTCAAAATAATGTCCTAATAGAATATCAATTTGAATATTGCCCAGTGGTCAATTATTTATTATAATGAGTAGGGACGTGATGAAAAATGTTACACGTATACATGTGTGTGTGTGTGCGCTTTTGTGTGCGCGCATTTCTATGTACGTGTACGTGTGTCTGTATGTGTATGTAGGTGTAGGCTTCGGTCACGAAAAATGTTAAACATAATAAGAACCGACAACATATGATCGACGTAACACCAATCTACTAACCCTATAATACATTATGATGATGATGATGATTATAATGATGATGATGATGATGATGATATACGAACTTACTTTACGGCATTAACTCTGACATGTTTGGGCGCCATTTCTGTGAACAGAATAAGATAGTGCTCTCTTATTTTTCATTCAGGATGTAATTGAAAAATTGTTGATAAAATCTTCCCAATAAAATAAATAATGTAATAAACAATATATAATGTAATACCTACATAAGATAAATCTTTCCCAATGTTCTAAAACGAGGTGCTAACTTTCTGTCACTTACAATCACGCCAACCGCTGGTGAAGGTCGCTTACACCAAGTTGGAGGCACGCGTAAATTTGAGTTTGATAGTGGACAACGCCATTTGGGTCATTTGGGAAATGGGCAACTAACATCCCACCATTCTCAGCCTGCTCCACATCTTCAAAGTAGTCATCAACAATGAATATTTCAAAGGTTCGCCATGGACCCCAGTCTAAATCGTTTTACTTTTGGGCCAGTAGGAGATAGCTCCGCGGCCATTTTAGAAGCGCATGCGTAGGGGATTCGAGCTGTTGCAGATCCTGAATAAGCGATTAATTTTCATACTGGAAGCTATTTGAGGCTGGCAAATGCACGCAGTATTAATGCAAGTGTACTTACCCAGTGCAACACATCTGGTCATCTGGTTAAGAGCACTCTTTGACATGCTATACGGCAAAATGTCAGGAAACTGAAAAAGGTAAGTACTAAGTGTCATTATCTGCTCATATTACAGTAATGTTAAGTGTCACTATCTGCCAATATTACAGTCATACCATGTATCACTAATTGTCAGTATTACAGTCATATCATGTAACACTATGTGCCAATATTAGAGACATATAAAGTGACACTATCTGCCAATATTACAGACATATAAAGTGACACTACCTGCCAATATTACAGTAACACCATTTGTCAATATCTGCCAATATTACAGTCAGATTAAGTGTCGCTATCTGCCAATATTACAGACATATAAAGTGACACAATCTGCCAATTTTACAGTAATGCCATGTGTCACTATCTGCCAATATTACAGACATATAAAGTGACACTACCTGCCAATTTTACAGTAATGCCATGTGTAACTATTTGCAAATATTACAGTAATATCATGTGTCACTATCTGCCAATATTACGGTAATGCCATGTGTCACTATGTGCCAATATTACAGTAATACCATGTGTCACTATCTGCCAATATTACAGTAATACCAATGCTACTATCTGCTAATATTACAGTCATATTTAATGTGACTATCTGACGATCCAGTGACTGACATCCAGAGAATCAAGCTTCGCAACAAGGATACTATGGCATGCATGGCGAAACTGACCACCCGGTCCAACGCCTCATAGGACCAACATTGGTTGCAGAAGATCAGTTCTAAATGGATCTTTATCGCGTTGAAGACATTATTACAGAACACAGAATAGAATATCGAAGCATACCGCACGCAGTCCTGAATAGCTGGAGACCTAATATTGATGCTATGTAATAGAACGCATAATTAATGTAAATACTGGCAGTATTCAATGTTCATTATCATAGAATAGTAACAGTGGAATAATACGAGTTTGAAAGTAAAACTCACAAGAATATATCTTTAAACAACTGTATCACAATTCAAGTCATAAATAAACACTTTTACTGTTCGAAGATATAACATATTTGACAATTAGATATATAGTATGACCATAAATTATTGAGAATTTTAGGAACATGTTTGATTGATTTCTACCATAAAAACAACCTCGACCAGCTATCAAGTGCTTGGTTTCATCTAAGAGAGGCAACTCCGTTAATCCTTTTCATTAGTTTGTGAAGGGTTATCCCCTTTGTTTACTTGCTAGCAGACGACATTTTCAGTGCTCCTCAGTATGGATGATTTAGAGAAGAGGAAGTTGATTTTAGAGTATTATAACAAGGACATCAGATCAGCTAAAGTGATTTCAAGTAGAACAGGCATCCCTTTGTTATATTGCAAATGGATATGGCATTGAGCACCAGGGAGGCGCAGGTAGGCCCAGAAAATTGACTGTGGGTGACAGGAGGCGGCTTGGTATTCTTGTTTCTAAAAACAAACGAAGGCGTTTAGGAAACTTAAGGCTGGATATGATTGATAGAAGAACTGTGGCTGTCTGTAAGGAGACAATTAGTACTGAGATGCATGCAATGGGTTGGCAGAAAAGTCGAGGAACTCCATCACCGATCATGAAACCTGAACAAAAGGAGCGAAGGTTGAACTGGTGCTTACAGCATAGACATTTTAACTGGGACAATGTGATTTTCTCAGATGAAAGTTCTGTGTGGCTGTTTCCTAATACATGTACACTGAAATTCTGGACCAAACAAACTGAAAAACCTTTGTATCAGCGCCCAAAGTACAGTCCGAAAGTTAACGTGTGGGGTGGCATATCTGTGTGAGGGCCAACGCCCCATCTGTGTATTTGAAGGGAATATGAACAGTGAGCGGTACACAAATATTCTCGAGGGACATTTACTTTCATCTGCTCACGTGTTCTATGGAAATGTTTGGATTTTCCAACAGGACAACGACCCAAAACATCGTTCAAAGCATTCACAGGCCTGGTTTCAGACCCAAAATATGACATTATTAGATTGGCCAAGCTATAGCCCTGACCTAAATCCAATAGAAATGTTTGGGGACTTATGAAGGAAAGTGTCAATAAGAAAAATCTGACAAATATTGCTGAAATGAAAGAAGAGGTGGTCCGATATTGGGACAGCATGGACCACGACTTTCTAACTTCTTTGATCAGTAGTATGCCTCGCCGCATTGAAGCCTGCATTGCTGCCCATGGTGACTTGACAAAATACTAACTGTCTTTGAATCTGGAGTTATGTTCTGCTAATATTCACATTTAATACGTGAGTAATGAGAGAAAAGAATAAAAAAAATTACAATCTTAAATTCTCAATAATTTCTTGTTGTACTGTATATTCACAATTCAAATTGTTGCACTGGTTTTTTAAAAGGGGAGATATTTGTCTCAGAGATAAAAAAATCGGAGAGAATCCCTGGACATATACAAATACAATCTTAATATATAACAGAGACATATATAAATGTTTTGACATACTGGCCGGAGTCCTGCAATGCTGGAGACGTTGACGATGTTGCCTTTCGTCTTCACCAGATACGGCACACACAGCATTGTTATATTATACACAGACCTGCTCGAAAAAGTTTGCAAGCAAAACATAGCACAGCAATTTGTGAATGAAACCAATACCCATGTGAGCTATATTTCAATCTGCCAATCATCTGTCTGTCTTCATAGGCGGATCCAGAGAGGGGGCGGGGAAAGAGGGTGTTGTGCTGAAAGTTTGTTATATGACCATTGAAACTCGGGTAAAAATGAAATGAGCACCCCTCCTTTTTCTCAGTAGTGCCCCCTTCTCAAAAGGCTGTATCCGCCCCTGCTGCACAAGTTTTGATAAATAAAGGTCTAAATGCTGATAATGTAATTCAAGTTCTCTTTAAAATTTGAGGTCTTCTCTTAAAAATCAAGTTAATTATTCGAAATATTATTGAGAAATATTGTCTTGAAAATATTCAAATTATAAAATTGCAAATTGTCTTGAAAGTTAGTCTATGCTATCTTGAAAATGTAAATACGTAAAACTTCAAGAAAATTTTCATTTATCAAATCAACGTTCCAATTTGAGTTAAATGTTCATGATCAAGCTATTAACACATTATATGACCAAACTGGTATTCCTAAAATAATGTGGTTGAACTCGTAACAGTGGTTAATTCTAATGAGTTTCATGTATGTATTTTGCAAGATGGGAAAGATAGTGTTGGCCAATGTAAAAGTAACATCTTGGTTCTCGACATCACTGAAGAAAGGTCTATCCTATTGCGAGTTAACTGAAAACCTATATTCTCACCTGACATTGATGTTGAATATCTTGTCAAAGTCCTCAAGACTTGTTGTTTCAATACTGACAGTGCTAAACACCCCTGCGTTGTTAACCTAAACAGAAATTTAATGTTTCGGCAATTGTGTTATTTGTTGACGCCGCGCTCAGCAATGTTCCAGTTATATGACGGCGATCTGTAAACGCTACTCACCAATACCTCAAACCTGCCTTCAACTTCTACTCACCAATATGTCCATCCTGCCTGTAGCTTCTGCTCACTAGCATATCGAACCTGCCTACAGCTTTTACTCGTCTACTGGTATGTCCAACCTGCCTACAGCTGCTACTCACCAATATGTCCAACCTGCCTACAGTTGCGACTCACCAATATGTCCAATCTGCCTACAGCTGCTACTCACCAATATGTCCAACCTGCCTACAGCTGCTACACACAAATATGTCCAACCTGTCTACAGCTGCTACAACCAATATGTCCAACCTGCCTACATCTGCGACTCAACAATATGTCCAACCTGCCTACAGCTACGACTCACCAATATGTCCAACCTGCCTGCAGCTGCTACTCACCAAAATGTCCAACCTGCCTGCAGCTGTTACTCACAAGTAAGTCCAACCTGCCTACAGCTGCTACTCACCAATATGTCCAACCTGCCTACAGCTACGACTCACCAATATGTCCAACCTGTCTACAGCTGCTACTCACCAATATGTCCAACCTGCCTACAGTTGCGACTCACCAATATGTCCAATCTGCCTACAGCTGCTACACACAAATATGTCCAACCTGTCTACAGCTGCTACAACCAATATGTCCAACCTGCCTACATCTGCGACTCACCAATATGTCCAACCTGCCCACAGCTACGACTTACCAATATGTCCAACCTGTCTGCAGCTGCTACTCACCAAAATGTCCAACCTGCCTACATCTGCGACTCACCAGTAAGTCCAACCTGCCTACATCTGCGACTCACCAATATGTCCAACCTGCCTACAGCTACGACTCACCAATATGTCCAACCTGCCTACGGCTACGACTCACCAATATGTCCAACCTGCCTGCAGCTGCTACAAACAAATATGTCCAACCTGTCTACAGCTGCTTCTCACAAATATGTCCAACCTGCCTACAGCTGCGACTCACCAATATGTCCAACCTGCCTACAGCTGCTACGCACCAATATATCCAACCTGCCTACAGCTGCTACTCACAAATATGTCCAACCTGCCTACAGCTGCTACTCATCAATATGTCCAACCTGCCTGCAGCTGCTACTCACCAATATGTCCAACCTGCCTGCAGCTGCTACTGACCAATATGTCCAACCTGCCTACAGCTGCGACTCATCAATATGTTCAACCTGTCTACAGCTGCTACAACCAATATGTCCAACCTGCCTACAACTGCGACTCACCAATATGTCCAACCTGCCTACAGCTACGATTCACCAATATGTCCAACCTGCCTGCAGCTGCTACTCACCAAAATGTCCAACCTGCCTACAGCTGCTACTCACCAATATGTCCAACCTGTCTACAGGTGCTAGTCACCAATATGTTCAACCTGCCTACAGCTGTTACTCACCAGTATGTCCAACCTGCCTGCAGCTGCTACAAACAAATATGTCCAACCTGTCTACAGCTGCTAGTCAAAAATATGTCCAACCTGCCTGCAGCTGCTACTCACCAATATGTCCAACCTGCCTGCAGCTGCTACTCACCAGTATGTCCAACCTGCCTGCAGCTGCTACTCACCAATATGTCCAACCTGTCTACAGCTGCTAGTCACAAATATGTCCAACCTGTCTACAGCTGCTACTCACCAATATGTCCAACCTGCCTACGGCTGCTACTCACCAATATGTCCAACCTGTCTACAGCTGCTAGTCACCAATATGTCCAAGTTGCCTGCAGCTGCTACTCACCAATATGTCCAACCTGCCTGCAGCTGCTACTCACCAATATGTCCAACCTGCCTGCAGCTGCTACTCACCAATATGTCCAACCTGTCTACAGCTGCTAGTCACCAGTGTGTCCAACCTGCCTGCAGCTGCTACAAACAAATATGTCCAACCTGTCTACAGCTGCTACTCACCAATATGTCCAAGTTGCCTGCAGCTGCTACTCACCAATATGTTCAACATGCCTACAGTTTCCACTCACCAATATGTCAAGCCTGCCTGCGGCCGCTATGGTTTCGTCCACGATACGCTGTACATCGTTCTCTTTAGTCAAATCACCAATCAGCAGCACCGGCTGTGTTAGACATATACAGGAAATTAGATCGCTACCAATATTGTAGCTACAGGGTTCTTAACGGTTTACGCAGAGATGGGCTCAAAGCGCCTGTACATGGCCAATACGTTGTACAAGGTAGTTACTACATGTTCCATGGTTTAAGTATTCATCACTCTATATTGGCATTCCAGTTCTACAAATATGAAATACATGGGATTTCCAATGTGTATATACCCATTCCTTAAACCTGAATCCCTGTTCACCTGAATTTGTCGGTACCTATTTGATGTGGCAAAACCTCTTATATGTTATAAAAATAATCCAAAAGTAACAAGTAGCAAAGCACTTTGCATGGCATTTGATGTCACGCGTTGCCCGTGGTACGTGCACTTTGTGCACAATGAACTTAATCACTTTTTGCACGTTTTTTGACACCTGAAGTTCACACACCTGATATTGAAAATTGAAGAACGGTTGATTATTCTCTAACCTCTGAATGTTGTGGAAAGCACGTTAATTTCAATGGCAATCTGATAGGTCTGTGATACTGGGATGAGCATTCGTAACTACTCGCCTCTTTCCGTGACTTACAAGAAGACTCATACCTGTACATGACTGTATAGTACGCCACTATTCTCAAGAACCGTGTCAAACCAATCAAATCGCTCGTAGTAAAACGCATTTCGAAGCATAAAAATGGCGGCACCGTCGAACTTTGAAACTATGCAAAGCACAATTTAAGCATAAACTTTGAGCTAAAGGATCAGCAACTTTCAACACTGAAACATTTTTACGAAGGGAATGACTCTATAACTGTTTTGCCCACGGGATATGGGATATTGCTGGAGTAGCCATGTTTGGCAGCCTGGTTCCCTGGGTCTGTTGCGCCTGCGCTAACGCTCCGACACTGACCCAGGTAACCACTGCCGAATGGCGGCCTTCACTGCAGGGAGACGCGCCATACATTTTTTCATAGCATTTTCATCGATACTATTGCAAAGTATACGTCACCAGAACAACACCCATCGTTACTTTCAGTGTACGAACACGTTATTTAAGCAGTTTCGAGACACGAAAATCGTCGTTACATGGGCGATATGTAAACAATGACCCCCCCCCCCCTATTTTCATCACCGACATGTGCTTTGATATTTCGTGTCAGCTCGCTATTGCCACGAAATCGTACACATAAAACATGGATCTGAACGACCATATTGATTGAACATAGTTAGCATCTTTATTTTAGCAAATTTGATGACGTGTAATTCGATGATTTGGCCCCCATTTCTCCTGTTTTGTGTGTTGGAAATACACTGAACGCCCAATAGTAACTAAAAATGGTTGTTACCACATTATATAATTACTAATAATTATTTCTAATACATTTTAAACACATAAATGATTAATTCAACAATGTTTTTAGAAGAATGTATGTGCTTTCAAAAATGGAATAATATCAGAAGAATATGGCCTATTTGTTATTTGTATTCATTTGGCATATATCATTTCAATATAACACCCATATCTGTTCTTCCATTTTGCATTGGGATGATCACGGCGATGCAATAGGCATTGATCTTAAAAAGTTTAACAATAGTCACAATATGGCAACATCTGCGTGATTCTACTGGCAAGTTGATTACACATCGGACCTTTATATATAACATTGAATGTACCCCATTCCCCACCCCATACATAGCTACAGTTTTGTATATAGAGGGAAAACGGACACATTATGAAATATTCATAACTCTGTGTGTTTTAGCTTGTTTTGAAAAAGCCGACTCATAAAAAGGAAAGTGCGCATTGTCTAAAACACACTGATACACAATACTCCCAAATGGGGATCATGTTCGTTAAAGACATGTTTAGTACAAAACAGTTATTAATATTTCATAATGTGTCCATTTCCTGTTACATAAAAACACTGTAGCTATATCTGGGGTTGGAGAGGGTTGGGGAATGGGGTACATTCAGTTCTGAAACCTGTTGGTATTACACTCACAATAAACAAACAGTTTAATAAAGACTATCTTTGATTGCATGAAACACGCATGCCAATGAAGCAATGTATTACAATTTCCTTAGCTGTTTAATATAAACATAGACATGAGTTATATACAACAGCAAAGTTGTCTTGTCGTCTGTCGAAGTTTTCAGATGAAAGAATTCCGATAAAAGATGTTGGTTGGTTTGTTGTTTAAGGCTGCACTCGGCTGTATTCCAGCTATATGGCGGCGGTCTGTAAATAATCGAGTCTGGACCAGGCAATCCAGAGATCAACAGCATGATCATCGATCCAATAAAAAATGTTACAGTGTGGGACTTTATATATAATTGTTTAAGACCCATACATAATTCTTATGGCTGAGTAATGCCTACATACAAGGAATACATGCATATGAAACTCATCTTCAACAAAATATCTTCCCCTTAATATACAATATTTACAGTCATTCAGTGTATGGGACAGTTGTGTATCTTCCAAAATCGACTCGAAGTTTAAACCTACTACATCTTAAAAGAGCCATGGATAGTCTTAGGTGTACAGGGATATGGAGTGTAAGATTCTATTCCAATTTAACAGTGATTTTAAATGCTGTTAATAGAAGGAATCAGATCAACTGTTGATGGAACCACACCCTGATTGTTGTAGGTTGTCAAATGATCTTTGTCTCAAAAGGCGAATAAATATCTTCACATCTTGTGCTAACCGCACATATTCAAATCAGAATATTCTAAATATGAATGAGTCTAAACAGAATATTTTTAATATGAGGTACGGCATTGGCGAGGCAGTTTGCGTTCATCCAAATACAGTAGCCTGCACCAATACCTTATACTGACTGACTGAGTTTAGTTTTACGCCGCTTTTAGCAATATTCCAGCAATATCACGGCTGGGGACACCAGAAATGGGCTTAACACATTGTGCCCATGTGGGAATCGAACCAGGGTCTTCGGCGTGACGAGCCAACGCTTTAACCACTAGGGCTACCCCATCGCCCCCAATACCTTACAGGGCTTGTGGTGTGCACAAGTTGGAGAGGCGTTCTGCCACATTCTCCCCAAACCATATTTTTTTTTGCTGTTTTGAGAAACCGTTTCACATTTTATGCGATACATCTTCAATAATTTTACAGTATGAGGTCCCCCTTACTTCTGCACCATTACACACTATAGGAACAATCATAGCATTAAATATCATAATTAATCTTGACATGGTTTATTTTCAACTTTCTTTTGACATCTGTACAATGCCATAACAGCCATTTTACTCTGTGCACCAAGAGTAGTTAGTGCTTTAGTCCAAAAAAAAGTTTAGGTGTTAACACAATACCCAATATCTATATAAAGACACAATTTCAAGATACACACCATAAACTTTTGATTAAGAAAAAATATAATCACAATAGTGAACTGGTCAACAAGTACAGAGCAAATTACCCAAAATTAAAAAATAAATCAAATTCATTGTTTTGAGCTGTATATGTGTGTGCATTTTTGTATATAGATCATTTGATTAATCCTTGTTTATTATAATCATAAACATTTCTGAATGATATTGGTTATATATGTTAACTGTTTCATGTTGTTTTGTAGAGGCTAAATATCAGAATGACAAACCCTGTCATTAACATCATCCATATGATCTAAACGCTTTACCTTGTAATTTCACAAGGCGATCGAAAAAATATATCCGCTAAACCTACCCTGAAACGATGGAACGATGGGTGTTGTTCTGGTGACGTTACTTTGCCATAGTATCGATGAAAATGCTATGAAAAAATTATAACCACCCGTTCTCAGATTTTCCTATAGTAAATGTATGGCGCGTCTCCCTGCAGTGAAGGCCGCCATTCGGCAGTGGTTGCCTGGGTCAGTGTCGGACGTTAGCGCAGGCGCAACAGACCCAGGGAACCAGGCTGCCATGTTTGGAAACTCGGAGTTATCTTTCCTTGGAAATAGTACTAGACTATTTTCATCTCCACTTTAGGCTGTTGAGATCGCAAAGGTAAGGCTTTAAAAGTAAAGTTTCATAGCTATGAGCTTTGAAATATTGATCTACCTTAAAGATTGGTGGTGTTTTCTTGCGCATTATTATGTCATACAAAACAGGTTTAGTTGCTTTTGATGGAAACGGAATATCTTGTTTTTCTAGCCATGCTACCATATCACTTTTCCCACTATTGGATGTTGGAGCTTGTGCCTCTGGATCCTGCACGCTATGGTACTGTGCGTGGTCCATAACAATTACACATTTCTGGACCTGTGAAGGTCCGGGTTAGAATTGGCCTTCAGTAACCCATGCTTGTCGTAAAAGGCGACTAACGGGATCGGGTGGTCAGGCTCGCTGACATGGTTCACACATGTCATCGGTTCCCAATTGCACAGATCGATGCTCATGCTGCTGATCACTGGATTGTCTGGTCCAGATTCGATTATTTACAGACCGCCGACATATAGCTGGAATATTGCTGATTGCAGCGAAAAACTAAACTCACTCACTCACTGATTAAACATTTCTGAGGTAGTGCTAGTATCAACTGTTGTTCACCCAATGGAAGAAAACGTCACCATTCATTCCAGTGTGGTAATATCTGGGGTCTTTGGATTTCGACTTGTACAGGAGTGAACAATCAGGCAGAAAGCCCACACCTTTACAACCCGCCTGTAACACAATGTGTCACACACCCTTGCCCGATGGCAATTTCCTGTTGCATGGTTCTTTTGTGTACTCACAGTGTGCTTGCAATGTGGCCCGTTCACTCAGGTTTCATTGCAAAACACTGATTCGAATCCTTCTCGGCGTTTTGTCTGATAGTGTGTTGCGTAATAATCGCACGATGTCTTTTTCCCCACTTACTTTTTGTAACAAAACCCAAATTTATGCACAAGTTTCTATAACTGATATTTGGATATAATCAACGAATGTTCTGTAGCCATGTGTTTTTGAAAAATGAGGAAAGGAATTTATTTTTTGCTATAGAGTCTTCTGATAGCTTTACTTACTAACTCTTTCTGAAAACAGTCAAGTTTGTCATCTTTCAAATGTGGATATTTTGATACAGAATGAAAGGCTTTCGCAAAATTTACAAATAGGGCATAGTATTTTCCTCCTTTTGAATTCAAATATCTTTGTTTTATACTTTGTAATATAAACATGGTGTCAACAGTGGTATATCCATTTCTAAATACAACTTGCGATTTCATTTATCTTATCCGTTCTATCTTCCCAGCTTACAAGTCTCTTATCAACTATAAGAGTAAAAGTTTTACTAAATATAAGTAATGTTATTCCTCTATAGTTATTTGGGGTATTTACATCCCCATGTTTATGAATTGAAACAATGATACCAATCGTCCAACAATGTGGGAAAGTACCATTTTCCAATATGATATCAAATACTATTTCTAGGTATGGTATAAGGTCTGACGAATGTTTAAATAATTTTGATATCATGCCATCAGATCATATATATCATCGCCACTACCTAAAGCTCTCCAAGCAAACTGCAACTGATGAAGATGGAAGTTCGTGCACAGGAACTATAATGCAGATCTCATAATCTTTGGAAACCTATTTGAAGCAGATTTGTTCATGTGGTCTGTTAATTAATTATGGTTTATCTATAATGTGTGTAGGCATGATCTTGTACATTTAGAATTGCTGCGGTGATTTTCTAGTATCATGACTATAAAATGCTTACATACGCAAGCTTAAAATCTGCCCAATAAGCATTTGTACTTATAAGTAAATATATATTTTAGTCGACCTCCTTAGGTGTAGCAAATATATTTTTCCTTGTCTCCATTTACTCCAGGCGCATGTTTACTCACCTTCACTTGCCATAGTAAGTACATTCACTTATGTAAGTATATATACACAAATGAGTAAACGTGTCCATGTGAATGGGGCTTTATACACAGTGAACGACGGATTAATGACCTTCACCTTGTACTTGTCCTGGTTACACTGCTCTGCTGTCTTCTTCAGATTCTCCTCATTCCTCCCCGTGATGATGACACGGGCTCCCAGCTGAGAAAACAATATGGCTGTGCCGGCACCAATACCGGAACTGGCACCTGAAAATGATAGTTTGTTTTTAGTTGCACCTGATAAATAATTCGTTTAACCATTGTTCGTGAAGTCATTTTGTTAACCAGATATTGATCCTGATGTTTCTCCTTGTGCAAGATAGCGAATTGTGTCATGCACACACAATCGTTGGTGCCTGTATGACATATCTTACAAGTACCCCCCTTGTCTCGGAAAGATACGAAAGAAGAGACTTGTCAGTGTATAAAAGATACACCAGATGTAAAAGACTGACTGACTGACTGAGTTTAGTTTTACGCCGCTTTTAGCAATATTCCAGCAATATCACGGCTTAACACATTGTGCCCATGTGGGGAATCGAACCCGGGTTTTCGGCGTAACGAGCCAACGCTTTAACCACTAGGCTACCCCACCGCCCCAGATGTAAAAGAAAAAATAGGACATAAAAATGTCTCTTTATAAGCATTTATCGGATGTGAGAATTATATACAGTGATTAAGAAATGTCAAGGTCACGCACATACAAAAAATGAGAATTTCGTGGTAAATTATTGAACCAATCTAAATATAATAGAAGAACATGTACATTTACATCATCTGTACAGCTTGTTCAGCTTGTCACAGCTTCAAATGTCACAAACGGCAGGTCGAGGTAACTTCATTAAATAGGGGAGCAGAGAATGTTATTAATGTTGCGTTCCTGCAAATCATGCACATACGGATTCGTTACAGAACTTGTTCCGGAAAACAACACTTTTTAAAGAAAGTAAGAACATTGCTGTTCGGAGATGTTGACAATCAACTGACAAAAGTGCACCCCTTCACAATAGTCAACCCAACCAGTTGTGACACGGTCACGCAATACATTAGTATTCACTTGATCAAGTCAAGCTGAACAAGCTGTATGTCAGTATCAAATACCATCGTATTAGCGTCCAAAGTGAACAACGCAACTAGGCCTCACATCCAGACTGCAGGAATTGGGTCATCAACATCTCAAATTCCACAGCGCTAGATATAACAAGGAGCTTGACCCGCCTATTTGAAAGTGGGATCGGAATTCTGTGAATTGAAGTTGAAAAACACTATCTCTTTACAGGATGAGATACAGGATGAGATCATCTAAAGGGGACCTTGGAATGCTATGCCTTCTGGTTTCAGAGTTTCGAATTCCCAAACGACATGTACTTTCCGTTCAACACTGTACGGCCCTTTGGAGGCCAACGACCCAGAGCTGTCAACCCCTAAAGATGGTTTGGAGTGAGACTGAAAAAAATAAGCCGGGGTCCAGCCGGGGTTCCCCCGCCCCCGAAAATGAAGTTTAGTGATTTTCAGGAGCATTTGGAGCCTTCTGGTGGCATTATTTTGACACTAAAAGATGCATGCTAATAAATGATAATAAGCCGAATCATTCGCATGAACATCGTTTTAGTACTTCGTTCATTCAGGCGTTCTTTCAATGTTCAACTTTACGCAAAAACGAACGAAAATGCGTATTAATTTTGAATTTATTTTTGGCTACCAGATATGCGTGAGATTATTATTTGGAGGCGTGAGAGCGTGACATTTGTCAATAAAGCGTGAGACTCACGCCAAATGCGTGAGAGTTGACAGGTATGACGACCTCGTTAACATTTTATTCAGCTAAACACACTAATACAAAAAAATAGCATTTCAGATACGATCGACGAATTCAGTAAGAAGGCTGTTTCTTCTACATGTCCAAATAAATGTATAAGCTTACATAACACCCTTATAACAATGTCAAGCGATTTCCTAAGCTCCACTCACAGGTACGTGATGCAGGGGAGTGTGTCAAAACAACTCGTCAGGTGACACTGCTTTTTCTTGTGCTAGGTCTTCAATGAAAATTTATACATCTTTAAAACTAAGCAGGGACTCAATGAAAGCTTACATACCTGTCACTAGTGCAACTTTGTCATCGAGCCTCCCAATAGACGCCATCTCTCTGCAACCGTCCGTTACGGTCTACCATAACTATTTGATAAATAGGTAAGTGGGTTTTTCATAAGCGAGTTTTTTTTCTAGTACAAGGGACGTAACTCTCAATCCTTATCAGACTGAGTCGAGTCATTGCAGTTCAAACCTCATCAGTAATGTCAGTGCTGACGTAATCAACCCATACAATGTGCACTTCATATAGGGTGCAAACTTCTTAGACTTTATTTCGCTGTGAAAGTCAACGAAATTTTTGGTAGTACTTATCGCATTGAAATGCATTCTATGTGTACATGTATAGCACAGTCTGATTTATGCATATGGAAAAATGTTATAAGCCTAGAATCAATTGTAACACATACACGACCAAACGCGCGTACGCACGCACGCACAAACACACACGGAATAAAATATCGCAAAACGTGTCCTAACCAGCATATAGCCATTTATATTCATTTCACAATAGTGTTGTTTTTGTATGATTGACAAGTCAGTGTGTTGATGTACATTTCAATGAGTGAGTGAGTATAGTTTTACGCCGCTTTTAGTAATATTCCAGCAAATACACGGCGGGGGAAACCAGAAATGGGCTTCACACATTGCACCTTTGTGGGGAATCGAACCCGGGTCTTCAGCGAGACGAGCTATCGCTTTAACCACGAGGTTACCCCACCGCCCCACATTTCAATGATAAAAACAAACTGAAATCTGTCTTGATATTGTTTGAAAAAGCACATCAAGAAAGGCTACGATCAAATTGGAACAAGACAGCATTGACGCACGGGCTCCTAAACTTACAGATTACAATCACGATATCGACGGACAAATAACGTTGATGAAAGACACCGATCAGGTCAACCAAGGGCGACAACTGGCGCACAAGGTCCTTCATCAGAATGACTGTGAAGCCTTCTTTGAGTTACTGTCATATTTAAATGTCGGCGTAATGAACATGAACAACAGGGATAGTTCTATGAATATGTATACAACTGTAATAAAGTCATTTGATACATGTATACATTCTTATTTTCTTGCCTCGGTATGTCAAAGGGGAAGTAACTCTACTGTAGTGGTGTGCATAATGGTTCGTTTCATAAGCCCGTACGTTTCACCATCCGAACGTTTTTGCTGAAAAACGGAAATGTTCGGATTAACGCGGTCTGCCTGTACTTTCTTTATTACAATATATGCGACGTTTCGGTGTAGATGCTAGGACCGTTATCAAGCAAGTGATGTGTAGTACTGTAGTGGAGCATATATAATGAGTAGGCTCTTGAGTAGACTGTGCCTCTCAATCTGGAGATGAGCCTTACAGAGCTACAGGAGTAGTAAGTGGACAGGCGATTCGTCATCGGCTACACAGATGGAACCTGAAGGCTCGACGTCTACCTGTTACCTCACCATTGACAGACCGCCATTACTGCAAGACGGCTTTGGTGCCAAGAGCAGTTGCGCTGGACCAAGTCGTTTGGCAAACATTATGTTTTCTCGTGAATGATGGTTTACTGTGGACTCTTTGGGAGATGCAACATAATGTGGCGTAAACGGAATGAGCGTGTTCCTAGAGTTGACGTTAGACTGAACGATCGTCTTGAAAGTGGCACAGTTACGGTGTGGTGTTCGATCACTGTGACTGGCAGAACACTGCTTTACATGTTATTCACGAACGTGTCATTTGGATGCCGACATGGATGACCTATTGTGTTTCAAGAGCACATATGGCTTGTGGTGTTACTGAGTACCTACAACAGAAGACTGACTGACTGACTGAGTTTGGTTTTACGCCGCTTTTAGCAATATTCCAGCAACATCACGGCGGGGGACACCAGAAATGAGCTTCACACATTGTGCCCATGTGGGGATTCGAACCCGGGTCTTCGACGTGACGAGCCAACGCTTTAACCATTAGGCTACCCCACCGCCCCTACAACAGAAGAACCCAAACCACATCACCATGGCCATCACTCAGAACAGACTTATCGCGCATGCAACATGTCCGGTATATCCTTAGAAGGCGCAACGTCACCGTCAACAACCACCGACAGCTCCCAACGAAAATGGCGCTGCCCTGCTGGAAGAATGGGATGGAATGAACCATGTTGACACTGGACATGCAATTTAGGATTATGTCTCATGGAATCCTGGATCGTCTTGAGAACAGAGGCGGATTCACGCAATATGAAAGCGTTTGACTTTTCATGGGAAATGACGTGATGGACGGAATGGCGGTTTGGCCAATCATTTCACACAATCTATGGTCATCTGATAGTCAATGCAAATTTCTGTCAGATCTGACTGTTACACTGTTAAAATATTTTTCTCATAAAAGATATAAAATATCAATATTTGTGATATCTTTATATTTAATATCCCAAAGGTCACTTATGAGTACATGAAATAATGTTTTTAATGAAACATTTTTTATGGATAACAACATCTTTTATTCCGGAAGTGCGACGTGTTAATACAGATACAACCAGTTCAGGTCACATCATCAGCTGTGACGTTGTAGACTTCTATCGTACCGAGTGAAGAAGCACTGCGAGAAGTATGCCACGAACCTATGCCAGCCTCTCAACCTACTCCATCAGCAGCCTCAAGTCCGCCTGCAGCCACTCCTACTCCTACTTCACCTGGAGTGATGAGATCTATGAACAAAGACACCCTATGGACTTTCCCTTGTCCCACTTCGTCTGTTGGACTTACTCTTAAAGATCCAGGTTAGAGTTGGTCTTCAGTAACCAATGCTTGGCGATAAACGGGATCGGGTGGTCAGGCCCGCTGACTTGGTTGACACATGTCATCCTATCCCATTTGCGCAGATCGATGCCCGTACTACTGATCACTGGGTTGTCTGGCCCAGATTCGATTATTTACAGATCGCCGCCATATAGCTGGAATATTGATGAGTGCGACGTAAAACTAAACTCACTCACTCATATAGAGAAAATCTATTTAGAAGTAAACTTCTGCATACTCTTCAAGATACACTTGCAACTCTAATGTCTAACGGCAGATGAAGATTCTTCAGTTTCTCCATCAGCAACATCCTTCACCTCAACAATTCTCGCCGTTGTACTGGGAATTGCGGAGTAAAACAATAAACCAAATAAAACCCAGCTGGACAGTGATACAACAATCTGTATTGATACGAAATAAAAGAAGTTGTTATCCATATAGCTGGAATGTTGGTGACTAATGACCATCATTCACGCAGTTGGGGTATGATGGCCTGCAGCTATAAAGTACATTAATCTTGACAAGGATTCCAACTTTAAGATCCCTCTTGAAACGTAGTAAAATTCATGAGAGACTTTGTTTCAGATGTTGGTTGCTTGACACTTCTGATATTTTCTGTGTCTACAATTTAAATGTATTTACTGGCTGTTGCTAAACATCTTTCTCATTACTTAAACAAATTACATTAAATATCTATTGAAAGCAAATAAAGAATCACGATTGACCAGGTAAACAGTTTTCAAAGTTATGGAATGGAACCAGGGGATTTTTATCGTGGACACATGCAGTGGCGACCTCCGTCTATAGACTCTGTGTTGCCCGTTATGAATGATGCACTGTCGGAGGCCAGGAAGGCGATGACATTGGCAACTTCACGAACCTCTCCTACTCGCCCCAGGGCATGTGTGGTCTTGCAACGTTCTAGGAACTGGAGATGAACAACATTGAGTGGACGCATTCATCAGAAACATTGTGTATATTTTAGAATAAGATTGAAATATTCAGACATGGAAAGACATAGTTTTCACCAGGCATCAAATCTAATTTAAATAATTGCAATTTTAAAACAACCAGTTTTATATTTCAAGGCAACAATTTGACCGACTTAAGTTAACAATACTTTCGTTTGAAGAGTTCCACCAGAAAACTACATGACCTGGGTTTCATTTCAAGTGGCGCTTTAGCATACACAACATTCACAGCTGCCCTCATAAGTCTTATATCACGTACGGTCTTAGCTTAATTCCATGTAGTCACAGTGTTACATCATGTACAATCACTGTACTATGTACAGTCCTAGCTATATATCTCATACAATCATAGCTTTATACTTTTACACAATCATAGCTTTACACAATATAGCTTACACAATCATAGCTATATACCATGTGGAGCCAGAGCTAAATTTCGTATAACTTTACACCACATTCAGTCACAGTGAAATAATATGCACTGAATGTATGTTATTACAGCTTTATACAATGACAGTCACAGCTATATACCATGTACTGTCACAGCGGTTTGCACACACAGTTACCGATTTATACCAAATTAAGTCACAGCTATATACTTTATACTGTCACACTGACTGACTGAGTGAGTTTGGTTTTACGCCGCTTTCAGCAATATTCCAGCAACATCACGGCGGGGCACACCAGAAATGGGCTTCACCCATGTGGGGATTCGAACCCGGGTCTTCGGCGTGACGAGCCAACGCTTTAACCATTAGGCTACCCCACCGCCCCTATACTGTCACAACTTTATACAGTGTATAATAGATAATTTAATCATATGACCAAGACACTGCAACAAAAACATAAACCAACTGTTTTGAATAACTCCGTGGACTTGGATTTGTACAGACAGATCATAGCTGAGTGGTTCTAAAACATCACAGACTTTCTTCTTTGGAGGGTGTGTCAGATCATCATGCAGAGAAGCAGAACATCACAGTCAAATATAAAATACATGATACTAGCTGCAGTAGTTGTGTTTGTAGCTTAATGCCGCACTCAGCAATATTCCAGGTAGATGGTGTCATCAGCTGTGTTTGTAGCCTAATGCTGCACTCAGCAATATTCCAGGTACATGGAGTCATCAGCTGTGTTTGTAGCTTAATGCCGCACTCAGCAATATTCCAGGTACACGGGGTCATCAGCTGTGTTTGTAGCTTAATGCCGCACTCAGCAATATTCCAGGTAGATGGAGTCATCAGCTGTGTTTGTAGCTTAATGCCGCATTCAGCAATATTCAAGGTAGATGGAGTCATCAGCTGTGTTTGTAGCTTAATGCCGCACTCAGCAATATTCAAGGTAGATGGAGTCATCAGCTGTGTTTGTAGCTTAATGCCGCACTCAGCAATATTCCAGGTACATGGAGCCATCAGCTGTGTTTGTAGCTTAATGCCGCACTCAGCAATATTCCAGGTACATGGAGTCATCAGCTGTGTTTGTAGCTTAATGCCGCACTCAGCAATATTCCAGGTACATGGAGTCATCAGCTGTGTTTGTAGCTTAATGCCGCACTCAGCAATATTCCAGGTAGATGGAGTCATCAGCTGTGTTTGTAGCTTAATGCCGCACTCAGCAATATTCCAGGTAGATGGAGTCATCAGCTGTGTTTGTAGCTTAATGCCGCACTCAGCAATATTCCAGGTACATAGAGTCATCAGCTGTGTTTGTAGCTTAATGCCGCACTCAGCAATACTCCAGGTACATGGAGTCATCAGCTGTGTTTGTAGCTTAATGCTGCACTCAGCAATTAATATTCCAGGTACATGGAGTCATCAGCTGTGTTTGTAGCTTCATGCCGCACTCAGCAATTAATATTCCAGGTACATGGAGTCATCAGCTGTGTTTGTAGCTTAATGCCGCACTCAGCAATATTCCAGGTACATGGAGTCATCAGCTGTGTTTGTAGCTTAATGCCGCACTCAGCAATATTCCAGGTACATGGAGTCATCAGCTGTGTTTGTAGCTTAATGCCGCATTCAGCAATATTCCAGGTAGATGGAGTCATCAGCTGTGTTTGTAGCTTAATGCCGCACTCAGCAATATTCCAGGTACATTGAGTCATCAGCTGTGTTTGTAGCTTAATGCCGCACTCAGCAATATTCCAGGTACGTGGAGTCATCAGCTGTGTTTGTAGCTTAATGCCGCACTCAGCAATATTCCAGGTAGATGGAGTCATCAGCTGTGTTTGTAGCTTAATGCTGCACTCAGCAATATTCCAGGTACATGGAGGCATCAGCTGTGTTTGTAGCTTAATGCCGCATTCAGCAATATTCCAGGTAGATGGAGTTATCAGCTGTGTTTGTAGCTTAATGCTGCACTCAGCAATTAATATTCCAGGTATATGGAGTCATCAGCTGTGTTTGTAGCTTAATGCCGCACTCAGCAATATTCCAGGTATATGGAGTCATCAGCTGTATTTGTAGCTTAATGCCGCACTCAGCAATATTCCAGGTACATGAAGTCATCAGCTGTGTTTGTAGCTTAATGCCGCACTCAGCAATATTCCAGGTATATGGAGTCATCAGCTGTGTTTGTAGCTTAATGCCGCACTCAGCAATATTCCAGGTATATGGAGTCATCAGCTGTGTTTGTAGCTTAACGCCGCACTCAGCAATATTCCAGGTAGATGGAGTCATCAGCTGTGTTTGTAGCTTAATGCCGCATTCAGCAATATTCAAGGTAGATGGAGTCATCAGCTGTGTTTGTAGCTTAATGCCGCACTCAGCAATATTCAAGGTAGATGGAGTCATCAGCTGTGTTTGTAGCTTAATGCCGCACTCAGCAATATTCCAGGTACATGGAGCCATCAGCTGTGTTTGTAGCTTAATGCCGCATTCAGCAATATTCCAGGTACATGGAGTCATCAGCTGTGTTTGTAGCTTAATGCCGCACTCAGCAATATTCCAGGTACATGGAGTCATCAGCTGTGTTTGTAGCTTAATGCCGCACTCAGCAATATTCCAGGTACATGGAGTCATCAGCTGTGTTTGTAGCTTAATGCCGCACTCAGCAATATTCAGGTAGATGGAGTCATCAGCTGTGTTTGTAGCTTAATGCCGCACTCAGCAATATTCCAGGTACATGGAGTCATCAGCTGTGTTTGTAGCTTAATGCCGCACTCAGCAATATTCCAGGTACATGGAGTCATCAGCTGTGTTTGTAGCTTAATGCTGCACTCAGCAATTAATATTCCAGGTACATGGAGTCATCAGCTGTATTTGTAGCTTAATGCCGCACTCAGCAATTAATATTCCAGGTACATGGAGTCATCAGCTGTGTTTGTAGCTTAACGCCGCACTCAGCAATATTCCAGGTATATGGAGTCATCAGCTGTGTTTGTAGCTTAATGTCGCACTCAGCAATATTCCAGGTACATGGAGTCATCAGCTGTGTTTGGAGCTTAATGCCGCATTCAGCAATATTCCAGGTACATGGAGTCATCAGCTGTGTTTGTAGCTTAATGCCGCACTCAGCAATTAATATTCCAGGTACATGGAGTCATCAGCTGTGTTTGTAGCTTAATGCCGCATTCAGCAATATTCCAGGTAGATGGAGTCATCAGCTGTGTTTGTAGCTTAATGCCGCACTCAGCAATATTCCAGGTACATTGAGTCATCAGCTGTGTTTGTAGCTTAATGCCGCACTCAGCAATATTCCAGGTACGTGGAGTCATCAGCTGTGTTTGTAGCTTAATGCCGCACTCAGCAATATTCCAGGTACATGGAGTCATCAGCTGTGTTTGTAGCTTAATGCTGCACTCAGCAATATTCCAGGTACATTGAGTCATCAGCTGTGTTTGTAGCTTAATGCCGCATTCAGCAATATTCCAGGTAGATGGAGTCATCAGCTGTGTTTGTAGCTTAATGCTGCACTCAGCAATTAATATTCCAGGTACATGGAGTCATCAGCTGTGTTTGTAGCTTAATGCCGCACTCAGCAATATTCCAGGTATATGGAGTCATCAGCTGTGTTTGTAGCTTAATGCCGCACTCCAGCAATATTCCAGGTATATGGAGTCATCAGCTGTGTTTGTAGCTTAATGCCGCACTCAGCAATTAATATTCCAGGTATATGGAGTCATCAGCTGTGAGGACAACTTACCTGTGCATACTTTTCTTCCGTCATACCTCCTCTCTTGTGGACCTCTGTCACAATCACACCCGGACTGTAACCAATGGGTCAGAGGATAACACCTACCATTTGTGATCAAATATGTTATAAAACAGAAAGAAAGTATTTCATTTGACGTTATTGGGATTTCTTTATTCCAATTCCTGCAGAACTGGCGTGTAAAATCAACCTTTATCTGTGCAGGAAATGGTGAGTGTGATTATGATAATCATGATTATTATACTTATAACCGATTGAATTATAAATAATTACAGACTTACTTCACGCAGTTAACTCTGACTTGTTTAGGAGCCAATTCTGTAAAAAAAAACACATGAAAATTTAAAGTTCTGAATGACATATGCTAAACACAGACAATGACAATGTCCTTTTCCTTCATGTAATAGCAATAGCATCAGTTAGTTACGAGGTAATGCATATCTGTGAATACTCACCCAGAGCCACACATCTTGTCATCTGGTCAATGGCGCTCTTAGACATGCAGTATGATAAGATACCTGGAAACTGAAATAGTAAACCACGTAGTGCTGTGATTTTATGGAACTTAAGCCCTAAGTTTGTTACAAATATACACACTGAAATATTCAGACCTTTGTTTTGTTGAAACAGTATGCCATCAGGGAATGACTTGGGCTCCGGTTATAGCTGTCACTCTAGCATTCATTCAGTGCAACTGAAATGTGATTCCTATATCCCTGTATGGAGCTGTTGAACCCTGAGCGGCCAGCCAAATTAGAGATCGCTTTAAGAACATGACTACTTTTTGTAACACTACCAGAAATGTTCATTTCTGCTATAATATAACAACATCAAAACTAAAAGGATATACAACCACTATTATTCCAAAATAATATGCAAATGTCAGCTCACAAATGACCATATTTTTATATGCTTTATGGCTGGAACAGTTTTCACGAACGTCACCACTAGCAAGAATGGCCACTGTGTGGGAATTACAGCTATTGATCAGCGTGTCTAGTGATCAAACACCAGTCGAATTTAGAATCTACGACAATTCGTTTGCAGAATTGTGCATAAAATATTGCGAAGTGTGAATTAATCATTTAATTGCTTTTCATCGTAAATATTTAAGAGGTAATTTATTTTCTTTTAGTCATTGCTAGTAAGTTCAGATTTAAAAATATTTCCTTTCATATACACAGCGAAATTGAATAAAAGCAGCATGTTTCATAAAATACTATTTTCGAATAGAAACAATATATATTTTGCAAGCAAATAGAAACAACATTTATACAAGTTACTGTTATGTGTCTTTACACATTTTAATCAACAATAATTGATTAAATACACACTGTGTCAGACCCAGAAACACTTGATAAACGCCATGTCATCTAAATGAACAGCTGTTTATGGTAAGCATGATTGCTAAACAGACCTACGATGGTTCATTTCCATAGTTAGTGAACCGAAATACTTCATGAATTCAATTCGTTTTTTGCCTTTACTAGAATCGAATATTCATGAATGAGAAGTGAATTTGTCATAATGAATCAACACTGTCAAAATATGTCCATAAAGATATTTTGTTATTGTTCCCCTGAATACAATGAATAATAAATCAACCGTATTCAGTACCCAATAACATTAATCGGTATCTAATATTCCTGCTATGCATAATATTGGACAGGAACGCACAAGTTTTAATGCAACTACTGGTTGTATTCAATGTTCATTATCAAAGAATACTATCAGTGGTATAATTGAGTTTG
The DNA here is from genome assembly GCF_003918875.1 of Haliotis rubra. NCBI lineage: Eukaryota > Metazoa > Mollusca > Gastropoda > Lepetellida > Haliotidae > Haliotis > Haliotis rubra. Next base: position 849,197 of record NW_025767142.1, read on the forward strand.
AAGGTAGGACACAAAGGATATATCTGTACAAAAACAACAACATGTAACTGTATCATAATGCATGTCATAAAGATTCAACATAGACTCCACTGATAATTAGAAATATATCATAACATTTCAATTTTTCACTGCTTTTAAAAGGGGAGATATTTGTCTCACAGGTCAAAAAATCAAAGAGAATCCTGGACATATACAATTACAATCTTAACATATAACACAGATAGTTATAAGTGTATAAACATACTGCTCGGACCCCTGCTATGCTGGAGACGTTGACGATGTTGCCCTTCGTCTTCACCAGGTGAGGTACACACAGCATTGTTAAGTGGTAGATGGACCTGAAGCCACAATGAGACAATAAGGTCCTCCTGATAGCAGCATCCAGGTTATTAAGCTCCATGTCTTGGAGCAGGATCGGTGTATGATTACATGGGGCAACTCATGAGGATATCAGTGTCCATCGAATTAGACATAACTATACATTCAAGTCCGTGCACATGTGAGTCCTTCTTTGAAAATTTAGGAGTTAGGAATCCATTCCTAACTCTCTTGAGTTCACCAAACGATGACAATTATTGTGTATTAATCAGTTTAGCACTTTTAAAGGTGACAGTTTCGAGTCGCGATCGAGTAGGAAAGGGTTTGAGGTAGTTGCCGCCTGTCCACAAGCCACAGCAACATGGCGAGTCCATGATTTCTATGCTGACTTCGGGTGTATAAACATCTTGCCAAAGCAATGACCATGTTTAAAATTCAAAATGTACTCTGCTTAAATTGGAGTCTCACCTCACATTGATGCTGAATGTTCTGTCAAATTGTTCTAAACTTGTTGTTTCAATACTGCCAGATTCAAGGATTCCGGCATTGTTGATCTGAATGAAGAAACACAAAAAACTTTATCAAGGATGCTGTTGGATATCATGAGTAATAAAATAAGTCTGGCTAAATGTCCTGCTGCAGTTTTTACCTGCTCAGTGAAGAACATGACACTTGACCCAAGGACTGTTACCTGTCCTGCTTTCCAATATTTTACACTCAAGGATTAAGATTACCGTGTGTATTTTCTGGTAAACAAACCCGGAAACAGCAATCAGTTGTGAGTCACGTGAAACTGCTGTTACTTGTTAAAGATACAGTACTAGTTGTTGAGATGAGTTCACTTACTTCTTTTAACATTTAATACAGGTAAATTAAACAATTTGAAGAAAGGAAATGCATCTATTAAACAGCTGACATCAATTTAAATGAATTTGAAAAAATCCCACAAATCTCATCAGATCAATAATGCACTATCAATTATCGTATTATGTTCATTAATAACTCAACTGAACACCTCAACATTGACCGAACAGTCTTCTTAGTCAAGCTAATATTTAAATCTAAGTTTTATTCCTGAAACTTTGGAATTTGAAACAACACAAGTGGAGACTTCAAGAATTAGCAGTGATCGTATCAGTCCAGTAATGACTAATACATGTATGGCGTCAGATTATGTTTACAGACGTCATGTGTTTCGGAAAGCAGTGTTCATTCGCGCTGTAACAAGGCGGGTTGCATCACGCTGACACGGATGGCTTGTGTTTAAGATAAAGTTAACTATCATTCGTGCAGCGACAGAGGCCGACTTAGTTTAGAGCCTTTCAGTCTGGTTTATTCAACAAAGAGACGTAGGCCATCGGCCCATGACATAAGCAGGTTATACAGCAGCCACATTACGTTTTGCTTACATTGACAGATTTGTGCTCCGTTGCATAGACTTATCAACATACATAGCCAACTTTCTTACAAGATCAATCTTATCACTGGACATTAAAGATTTAATTTATCTAATGTTGGAAATACATAGTATTCCCTTGGTATAAACTGTTCACGCAAATCGACATACGCCTTGCACACAACAAGAAGTAGTACTATCTTCGACATAGTTCATTTTACAAACATCGCAAAATCTTTGTTTTCTTGGGACATGTGAGTATCTACCTATCTCAAATTTTAGTTGGTGAAAACTACATCTAAACTTAACTAAAGCGACACAAAATTTCTGAATAGTTATATGCTTGATATAATACTCTTGATATAAGTTAGACTTATACATAGAATAATGATATGTTTGAGAGCCTTGTGACAAAGATGTGTAACCTCTAGATTAGCGCTATGTATGAGTTGCCATATTAGTACTTCGTACTGGCTCAAACTGATAATGGACACAGGATTATATTATACTGGATAGAGGAACATATTCATACTGGATGCAGATTTATTGTCCTCCTTTATAGTGCTCTTCATTAATACTGGACTTTGGCTACTGAATACTAGGAACATATTGACATTAGATAAGAACTTGTACTGGTACATGATATTGGCTTTTACTGATACTTGACATGTATTGATACAAGATACAAGACTAAGGCTACTGAATACTCGCCTATATTGATACTGGACACAGAAATGTAGTAATATCAGATATGTTTGACAGAATATATATATATGCTCTTTCAATAAATATCTAGACTGCAATAGGTAACTGTAATTTAAATGTTCCTGACCAAAATGTCCAGCCTGCCTGTGGCTGCGATAGCTTCCTCCACAATACGCTTCGTGTCCTCTTCCTTTGACAGGTCACCAGTCAGGAGGACGGGCTGCGGAGGACATGGAATTTGTAAATGTCTTGTTGATATTGTCTCCATAAGTGTAATACAAATTTTCTAAATCATATAACAGTACTGGTGATGCACTACTGAAACATGATCTGTTTGATTGGCTTAGAAGTTGATGAATAACAAGAAAGGTGTGATACTTTATAGACAACTTCCTTGAATCGAATCACACTATAATAAAGAAGTTGTTATCCGTAAAGTATCATACCTTTCTTACCATTAAAACACAATGAGAAAATGTGAAACTAAAACATTTGAACATGGAAAATGCCAATATTTTTGTCTGAAGTGCTAAGCGTTCAAATGTCACTAAACAAGAACTGGATAATAAGATCATTACCCTAATTATTTGTGATGACATGCATCCTTCATAGTTTTCCCTTCCAAACTCCACATTATACTACTTTCCAGGAGCTCATCACTTCTGTAAACAAGGATAAATATCTTTAACACATCAGGGGTTCCTGGAGCCTTTTTACAATATGGTGAGTGCTAATCCTCAACAAACAAGAGCACCATGAAATCATCTATTCTGTCTGTAACAAGGGCGACGGGGTAGCCTAGTGGTTAAAGCGTTCGCTCGTCACGCCGAAAACTCGGGTTCGATTTCCTTTTTTGAAAGGAGGAGGTGCAACACTTCATTTTCACGAGAGTTTCAATGGTCATTTAACACACACACGCACGCACGCACGCACGCGCACACACACACACACACACATCCGCCTGTGCTCTTGTCCCCAGCCGTGACATTGCTGGAATATTGCTGAAAGCGGCGTAACACCCTAAACTTACTCAGTCCACAGTTATTTATTTCACCTGCTATCTCCTTTATGATAAAGGGAAACAAGACTGAAGATTCATCATTTCCCATTTGTAAACCGTAGGGTCGTATAACTAATAGCGTGTTGTGCACTGTACACGTACGGGCTGGTTTATTGGCGGCGCATTCATAAATATCAACCTGAAACGCATAATGAGTTTGTTATATAGCTTGGCATCTCATGCAAAACTGATTTGGTTTTCGTAAAAACGTTGAAGTGAGCTATTATTGTTTTGCGTCCTCCGATCTCATTTTCAACTTGTTTTTCGAATGACAGTGCGAAGCCTGAAAATCCTTGCAAACTTAAGGGATTAATTCCGATTGGTATGACTCGTTTAGTGAACCAATCAGGCTGCTTGTTGCATTTTCACGTTTTGTTGCCAGTGGGAACACGCCAACTGTCAAACGCCAATGTCAGTCTAAACGTCTTCCATTTTTCGTGAAGAAGCAATGAGCTGATGGAAAGGCTGAACGATTAGAAACATTTACCACTTTGACGAACAGGCGGGCACGGAGCACAAACCTAGAAACAAATCTCTTACACAAGCACTGGGTTGGCATTTTAATGTGTTAATGGCCTTCACCTCATACCTGCATCCGTTGTCACCTTATATATCTTATACACTGTTTATGAAGTCCATTGCCCAATGTGTCCGTGACCTTCACCTTACACTGGATCCAGAGTCACTTTACATAAGTCAATGTATGTCTCCGTGTGTCCGTGACTTTCACCGTATACTTGGATACCTTTTACCTTATATATCTTAAACACTGCACATGAAATCGCCTATTCCAACGTGTCCGTGACCTTCACCTTGTACTTGTCGTGGTTACACTGCTCTGCTGTCTTCTCCAGATTCTCCTCATTCCTCCCTGTGATGATGACACGGGCTCCCAGCTGAGAAAACAATATGGCTGTGCCGGCACCAATACCGGAACTGGCACCTGAAAATGTGAATATGTTAATGCATTCTGTGACTTGCACGTAACATAAAGTACTTTCATTACATCAACCTGACGTCAGAGATACAGCCAGTTTGGTTTATGTTGGAAAACAATCACTCCAAATCACATGAGGTAAACACATACCTACGTATCCACGTACATTGTGTTGATCTCTGTTGCAAATCCCTTAGGGTGGGGATGAATTCAAATTTACCACCTGGATACCCGTACCCCAATTATCCTACTCCGGCAACTGCAGAAGGTATCAAGAGTGTGGTTAATGTAATTTGGCAATTGTTTCACCAGAGCAGAGGGCATTGATAACTCTCAATAGACGCATGCTGATTATGGATAAAATGGAGTTGAATAAGGCTTATATATTCAAAAGTCTGACACTATATAAAAAATGCATATGTGTCTTCAGAAAGAAATGTGAACATTATTGTTGATTATCTGTGGAGTGATTTTCGTTAAAGTAAGCAGAGGTTTTAGTAGTCCAGCTTACTGAGTAACCAAGTTACTCCTTCCTCTTCCAAAAATAATTCGTGAAAATTACTCGGTCTCTACCAAGCTGACACATATGAGACTGACCTCAACTGTTGAAAAACAGCAGCTCTAGAATGATATCAGTATCTATCATCAGTATCACCAGACCACCACAATATCCCAACACTACCAGTATCAGTCAGTGCTGCATCATGACAATATCCCAACACAACCAGTATCAGTCAGTCCTGCATCATGACAATATCCAAACACTACCAGTATCAGTCAGTCCTGCATCGTGACAATATCCCAACACTACTAGTATCAGTTCAGTGCTGCATCATGACAATATCCACAACACTACCAGTTTCAGTCAGTGCTGCATCATGACAATATCCCAACACTACCAGTATCAGTCAGTCCTGCATCGTGACAATATCCCAACACTACCAGTATCAGTCAGTCCTGCATCGTGACAATATCCCCAAACGATCAGTATCTGTCAGTCCTGAATCTTGACAATATCCCAACACTACCAGTATCAGTCAGTCCTGCATCATGGCAATATCCCAACACTACCAGTATCAGTCAGTCCTGCATCGTGACAATATCCCAGCACTACCAGGATCAGTCAGTCCTGCATCGTGGCAATATCCCAACACTACCAGTATCAGTCAGTCCTGCATCGTGACAATATCCCAACACTACCAGTATCAGACAGTCCTGCCTGCATCATGACAATATCCCAACACTACCAGTATCAGTCAGTGCTGCATCATGACAATATCCCAACACTACCAGTATCAGTCAGTCCTGCATCATGACAATATCCAAACACTACCAGTATCAGTCAGTCCTGCATCGTGACAATATCCCAACACTACCAGTATCAGTTCAGTGCTGCATCGTGACAATATCCCAACACGATCAGTATCCGTCAGTGCTGCATCGTGACAATATCCCAACACTACCAGTATCAGTCAGTCCTGCATCATGACAATATCCCAACACTACCAGTATCAGTCAGTCCTGCATCATGACAATATCCCAACACTACCAGTATCAGTCAGTGCTGCATCGTGACAATATCCCAACACTACCAGTATCAGTCAGTCCTGCATCGTGACTGCGAATATCTGCTCATGTTTTAATCAAAACCACTCTACTTTAAAACAGTTAAGTACTAACTAGACAAGCTGTTCTACACATGGCATCAGAATTACTGTTAGTGAAAAAGCGTCATCACTCTAACGAAAAGAAGAAGCGTGAAATGTATCGTGTAATAAAGGGGAAAAGATATCATACCAGAAGATTATTTGTTCGTTAATGTTGTTAATGATGGGACCATCAGTCGTTAAAAGTATTAATTTAACGTAATGACGCACCTGTCACCAGCGCTACTTTGTCAACGAGCCTTCCAAGGGACGCCATCTCTCCAGTGAATGAAACAATCTACTGACAATGTGCTCAGGGCGTGTTTGCTTGGCAAGTCGAAGCAGAAGTTTTGCATATGAGCTGATCAGGGACACATGTTCACACTCGTAATGACGCACCTGTCACCAGCGCACCAGTCACTTCTTTGATACCCTATTGAGGGGCAGCCCACGCGTACACGACAGAGGTCAGCGTTCGAAATTAACGTCGGTCCTTAGGGCCCGAAGCCGACTAAAAACCACTCGGACCCACAGCTGTTGTTTTCTGCTGGTCCTTATGGCCGACAGCTTTTTCATCCCCAATAACTAACAGTATTATTTCCATAAGATATAGTACATAGGGCCTACACATTCTGATCAGGAACCACAACGTTTTATGGTTCTGGGTCCTTAGGGCCTGCAGCTTTCCGGGGTTAAGGGCAACCACTGTCAGACTTTGTGGATGTGACATGCATTTACCACATAGAATCGCTAAGACAGCTTGTTACAATGTTTTCCCCAGCATTTTCATAAGTACATCTTTCAGCGTATACATCACAAGAACATTGCCTAGTGTTACGTTTAGTGAAGGATAATATGTATAGCTGTTTCTCGAACGAAATGATGCTTGAATGACACATGTACCATCCTCTATGCGTCGTTTTCGCAGACATGCATCCTGAACTGTTTTGTAAATGTGTTCATAGGTTTGAGAATCTCTGTCACTAAAATGTTTAACTACTTTTCACAAATTTACGAAAGAACTATTTTTCAAACAAAAATTAGAAATCCAAGTGTGTTTTGATGTGTTATAATGACCTTCACCTTATACTTCTTTAGGTTTTCCTGATGCTGACACGGACTCCCAGCAGAGAAAACAATATGGCTGTACCAGTACCAATATCTGAACTGGCACCTGGAAATTACTAGAGAGGAACTTTGAGAGTTTTTCTTTACCATATTTCGACAACCATCCTGTTCTCACAAGGCCGGTTTACAACAATAATAAGTAATAAGTCTTGCAGTGATGAGTTTCCTACACGAGGAAGCATCCGCAACTCTTCCGTGGTCAGCAGAAGTCCAGAACCTCAAACCATGGTCAATCCTAGGATGGAATGAGCATCGCACGTGAGTGAACACTTTAACTCTCTTGGTATCCAAACACTTTCCAAGTGAACGTTTTACCTAATTTTTCATCATTATTTCGAACAATCGTGAAATCATCCAAGCAAAACTGACATTATTCTTCTCATTTTCTATGCCAACACACACTCGATTTGCATCAGCTGACATCACTGCGTTTGAATAATACAAAGGGAAATACCACTGCCCATCTCAAAACAAGGTGTTGCGATACGCTTTTAGATAAACATGTACCCGTTGATATGACTCAAGAGCTCTTGAGCTGGATGATAGAAGTGGATGCCCCGTGAGATGGCATACTGACTCATCGAAAGCCATCTTACAAATTTGGAACAATGAAGAGTCGGATTCTCGATCCGTGATTTTAACATTCCCCTCGAATTTGTTTGACATATTTTACCAACTTAACGTAGGTGTCTGATCCACGGTATTCCAGGACAGTATTGATCCTCACTCACACACTTAGGCCTTTCATGTGAAGATATTTCACGTACCACTCTAGTAAGGATTTGCGTGGCGACTTCCGTCAGGTCTTCACTTACTAAATGACCACTTGGTGTTTCTTTATCAAACAACGCTCCATCTTATCATGGTGGTATTATGTTAGTTCCAATGTTAATCCGTAACATCAGGAGTTAGTTCGATGGAGACAAAGACTACACGAAGATTTCCTTCTCCGATGTCAGTGACAATAAATCGTTAAGTCCACCCAGATGGGTTGCCCTTTTTAGTTATATTGCCCGTCATACCGCCTGAGGAGCTATAGCAAGAAGTGTTACGCTGGCCGATTCTGTATCACTCTGGCCAGTTCTGGGTCTCTGGCGAACACTCTCCGCCCGATAACACCCTGGAGATACCCTCTTTGGACATGTTTCTGGGCTTTAAGTACCAGTACAATGTCCGATAGGCGAACGCTAAGCCTTTGACTTATATACATATATAAAAAGAACTCCACTTTTGTGGAAAATGATCACAGACGGAATGCCCATACGCCTATTCGACGGAGATACCGGTGACAGGCTGGATACCGATGTAGTCTTGCATTCTGAGCTTGCAGCTCCTAGTTTCTCTGGTAATTCGATTGACTCGAACAACTTAACCATTGTCTGGAACAGTTCAAGTTATACATTTATTGCAGTATCTGAAATTCTTTTGCAGTTTTGCAGTATCTTAGTACCTCCTGAGGCCGTCCAATAAAGACGACATTTCTGATATGTATGTTTGTAGAAATGTCATTGTTGTTTAACGCCGCAGTCAGCAATATTCAGCTTTATTGCTAAAATACATGGAACTATCATGAAACGGCCCTCCCATTATCAGAAATTTGCGGTCCGCTGCAAATGAAATTGGACCGCTCAACCTTAACGACGGGCCACTATCAGTTCTGTGGTCAAATGACGTCATAGTGGGTGCGTGGGCTTACGGTTCATTCGACATTAATTGGCTTTCGACTGGCAGATATTCTGGGTCAAACAAGTCAAAGCAACCCCAATTCCCCAGCGGTAATATTGGCTTTCTTGTTGGTGCTAACCTTAACAATTGCACTATTAAGACTGTTGATGGACCAAAACCGAACACTGACATAAGATAAGATAAGATAAGATAAGATAAGATAAGATAAGATAATTCTTTATTGCCCCAAGGGAAATTGTTTTTGCATCATACGTTCTCCAGTTTTTCATTCATAAAGCAGCCATACATAACATTGCAATTGGTAATCATGAAATAATCAGGATATAAATACATCAATTTAGTACACAAACATAGATATTGAATAGAATTTTGACAATTTAAAGACAAGTCACAGAATTTGTTGTTAATGCATCTAATATTAGCTGGAACAAATGAGTGGCGAACCCTGTTTGTTCTAAAAGTCGGCATACGCAGCCTGCGTCCAGAAGGTAATGATGAATATTCAGAAAAGAGTATGTGAGTAGGATCACTTAAAATTTTCTTTGCCTTTTTTAAAATTTGCTGCTCATAACAAATGCCGATACTTTCGATAGGAAGCCCAATAATTTTAGACGCAGTGTTTACGATTTTTGAAAGTTTGTTTTTATTCTGAACAGACAGGTTCCTGAACCAACTCAAGAAATTAAAGTTTATGACACTTTGAATAAAGGTTTTGTAAAATAACATCATGATAGTTTGGTCGATTTTAAAATGTTTAAACTTCCACAAAAAATGCAAGCGTTGCTGTCCTTTGTTATATATTTTCTCAGTGTTTTCGTTCCAGGAGAGTTTCGAATCTAAGACAGTACCCAAATATTTGTATTCAGTTACTCTTTCGATTTCATTATCTTCAATAGTTACAGCATTTATTGTTGACTTAGCTTTCCTAAAATCTATGATCATTTCTTTGGTGTTTTGCATATTCAAAAATAAAAAAATTGATTTACACCATTCTACAAATTTAGAAATTTCAGCTCTGTAACTAAGTTCTGATTCCCTAATAAGGCCTACCAAGCATCATCCGCGAATTTGACTGTAAAACATGTTTCTGCGTTGGATACACAGTCATTGGTGTACAATATAAACAAACTTGGTGAAATGACGCAACCTTGTGGAGCGCCAGTTGATGTGTTTACAACTGATGATTTCACATTAGTAACCTGTACAAATTGTTGTCTGTTAACTAGAAATGAATTAATCCATTTGATGATGTTAGAATTAACATTCATTTTGAAAAGTTTCTCAATTAACAAATGAGGTTGAATAGTATTAAAGGCAGATGAAAAATCTACAAACATGGACATAGTTTGACATGTTGCAGGCTATGATCTTGTCAAAGACGAAGGTCGAATATCGTCACTTTCTGTTGTGACGTCACTTGAATTGTTCGATGACGTAATTGCATTCGGGCAGTCAACCCCGTCAGAAGTTGATTTGGGTAAACTTACAGTCAAATTCCTTCATTGTTTCCTTTTTCTTTTCAACACAAATTCCATGTATTTTAGCAATAATAACGGTAATGCTATTTTTGAGGGCATTATCATTTGCAGAGAACCTCGGTCTTTTTCAACAGTTAATGGAAGACCTCGGGCTTCTGCAAATGATAATGACCTAAAAAACAGCAGTACCGTTATAATATTACGGTGGTCTGTTAATAACAGACCCTGGACCAGACAATCCAGTGTCTGGCATTCCGAGCATTGACCTCCATAAGTGATGTCTCTTTCTATACTGAAACATCACTGTGTTATACTGTGTAATTCATAACTAGAGAGAATGTCATTCCATTGTCTGCTCGCTCCATTACTTTTCAGGAATGGAGCAATGTGTACCAGTTTCAAATTAAAGCCTTCATTTTGTCATTTTGACATTTAATTTTGATAACAGAAATATTCCCAATACTTTGAATGTAATTTAAGTAGGGTAATAGCCTCGTAACTGTTCCATTGCATCAGCTCCATTATTTTTAAGGAATGGAGAGTTACTCGGATATTACCCTCTACTGACACACGTAGATCTGGTAGACCAAGGGCAACAACTTGCTCACAAGACCGTTTTACCTGAAAGACTATTACGAAACCAGGGTTTATCTTCACAGAGCTACAGATGTTACAGGAAGAGGTGGGACGATTCGTTATCGGCTCCACAGATAGAACCTGCATGCCCGACGTCCATGTGTTCTGGCGACATTGACAGACCGCCATTACAGGAAGACGTCAAGAGCGGTTGGCTGGACCAAGTCGTTTGGCAAACATTATGTTTCCTCGTGAATGATGATTTACTTTCTACTTCCTTGAGAGCACAGAACAACAGAATGTGGCGTAAACGGAATGAGCGTTTTCATGCCCTTGACGTTAGACAGAACGATCGTTTTGAGGCTGGTTCAGTTATGGTGTGGTGTTCGATCACCGTGACTGGCAGAACACCTTTACATGTTATTCACGGACGTGCCACTGGGCAGTACTACGGTGCAATTTGGACACCGACATGGACGTCGTTGTGTTTCGGGATGACAAGGCGAGAGCACACAGGGCTTGTATTGTTACTGGGTGAGGTGAGGTGAAATTGGGTTTAACGTCGTGCTTGAGAATATTTCGCTCATATGACGACGTGCATGCGTGTGAATGTGTATGTGCGGCTGCTTGTACTAGCCAAGACTGAAGCTGGTTTTATAGTGCTAGCCCACTGAGATACCATGCCGCAGTGAAGCATGAATACCCCACTCAGACACATTATACTGACTCCGAGCCGACCAGTCCTTGTTGTACCCATTAATGCCGAGCGCCAGGCAGGGACCAACAAGTACCATATTTTAACGTCTTTTGGTATGACGCGCTCGGGGATCGAACCCGCGACCTTCCGCTCTCCGGGCGGACGCTCTAACCACTACACCACGGAGGCGGTCTGTTACTGTGTACCCCAACAGAAGAACGCAACCACATTACCATGGCCAGCACTCAGTCCAGACTTGTTGTCCTTGGACCGCACACAGGGCATCGTCAACAATCAGCGACCATGCTCAATGAACATGGCACTGCCCTGCAAGAAGAATGGGATGGGAGGAACCAAGTTGACATCGGACGTTTTATTGTTAGGTGAGTGAGTATGATTTACATCACTTTTAGCAATTTGCCAGCAACATCACGGTGGGGAACACCAGAAAAGCGCTTCACACATTGTACCTATGTGGGTAATTGAACCCGGGCCTTCAGCGTGACGAGCGAACGCTTTAACCATTCGGCTACCTCACTGCCCATTTGATTGGGACTATGCCTCATCGAATCCAGGAGGCGGATCCAACCAATATTAGTTTGACTTTTCATGGTAAATGACGTCGTGGCGCTTTGGTCAATGATCTCACACAATCTATGGTCACCTGACGTTCAATGCAAATCTCAGTCAGATGTGCCTGTTACACTTTTAAACTATTTCTCTCATAAAAGATATAGACTATCAATATTAATGACACCCTTTTATTGAATATACCTCATAATTTTTAAATAATACATGCAGGTGTAAAATTACTGACTGATAACCAGATAGTCTAGTGAATGGTGGTTCGGCTCACCTTTATCCCCGTTTCCCTGCTTGACCACAGAACAAGAATCTTTAATGAACATAGAGATTTTTTCTGGGTTACATCTGTTTATTCTGAGTACAACGTTTCAGGGCTTGTTCTGGCCCCATCATCAGGTAAAACTGAACAGTAACTTTTAACTCCGGCCGTGACGTCACAATGCTTATGACGTCACAATGCTATGACGACGCAATACATGTGGTGGTCAATAGATACAGATGATAAAGTTAGAATCTTTAAGTTGATATCCATAAAAAGACTGCCAATATTGTACTTCGTAACTTTTAAAATGCCACACACAGAAATAGTATATATGGCTAGAATTGGTGATTGTTGATCAGACAGTCTAGTGATATTATAAACATTGTTCACACCTTCGGGTATGATGATGTAGCAACCATAAACTGTCCGAGTCCTGTGCTGGGATTTGAACCACGGACCTACTGATCGGAAGTCGGACACCTTGTCCACATGACCAAAGAGGTTAACCCTTTCTGCAAGCTGACAAGTACATAAATCTTAAAAAAGGACTCAAATTTTACGATCCCTCTTGAAAAGTTATAAGATTCATGACTTCGTTTCACTTGCTATTTGCTAATAACCCGTGTACAATATCTGTATGAAACATGATGAAACGAAGTCAGCGAAACTGTCCACTAAATCCATTAATTATTGTCCACTCAATCCAAATTATTTAAAAATTGGAAAGAATTTACAGATCTTGTGAAACTCTTGCAACTTTTCAGTCATGAATAATACGATGAGATTCTTTCTTTGGCCTGGACACCTATATATTAACATGACAGGCAATGCCCTCATTTGATGAGATTGATGTTGTTGGACGTCTTCTACATCCTGTTAATAATAAAGATAACATCCTGAATATATCAAACTGTATTCATTATCTCATGTAAATGAAATGCGGAAAACATGAGCTTATATGAATAACCATTATGAGTTATTAAACTCGTCTCTTACAAATAAAAGAGTCATCTGTCAAATGGAGTTATACTGTGTATACCTTACTGTGGGGACCAATCATAATTTATGGCTTGTGGGTGGGTTGATTTTAAGGGTGGGTCACCCATTTTGGTAGGGTGTACACATGTACTTTTGGGGGGGGGGAGAGAGGGAGAGAGAGAGAGAAAGACTGACTGAGTTTGGTTTTACGCCACTTTTAGCAATATTCTAGCAACATCACAGTGGGGGACACCAGAAATGGGCTTCACGCATTATGCCCATGTGAGGATTTGAACCCGGGTCTTCGGTGTGACGAGACAACACTTTAACCATTTGTCTACCCCACCGCCCCCAGAGAGAGAAAGAGCAATTTGGGACTTTAAAAAGAGGGGTGGGGTAATTGGTTTTGTACATGACAGGGGGGAGGGGGTTCCACTTACTTTGTACATAAGTTTTTCGGGGGTGTGGGTGTGGGGTGGTGTTGTCATTCACATTGTACATGCTTCTCCATAAAAATCATCATCACCCCACCTAGCAATAAATTATGAACGGTCCCTAAACTGATAAATCCTCGGGTAGTATTGAAGATGGGATCATTATGTCATAGTTAGAGTGGTGTGATACAATAAATTATTCTATTCAAAAGAAGTTCAAGAAAACACAATTTTTCGAATTGATGTAAGAGATATAGATTTCTTCTGTGATGAAAATACAGAGTCTTGATGAAACTAGGAGACATTCATCGTGGACACATGCAATGGCGACCACCATCTACAGCCTCTGTGTTGCCCGTTATGAATGATGCACTGTCGGAGGCCAGGAAGGCGATGACATTGGCAACTTCACGGACCTCTCCTACTCGACCTAAGGCATGTGTGGTCTTGCAGTGCTCAAGGAACTGGAAAACAAATAACATTCACTGGTTGCATTCATCAGAAACACTGAGTATAATCCTAGAAAATAATTGAAATATTCAGATAAGCAAACGGCTGGATAATTTTCTTTGGCACGGAAGTGATGAAACATTCAATAAAATCATCTAATCAAATCTAACTTTAAATACATAACAATTTTATAACAGTCAGTCAGTGTTTAAAACTCCCAAAATCCAAGCCAAACAGCCCGACTGGTAACTTTAAAAAATACTAGTCCAGAACTTGCCTGTCCGGTTTTCAACAATAAACTGAAAGTACACGTGTTGTGATTGGTTATTGTAACATGAACTGTCCAATCGTAAGTAGTTTCACATAATTTTCATCATACCTTAAACACCTCAAACTGACGACAAGAGAACCTGTCTGATATTATGAAATACATACTGTTTGGGGTAAACATATCTACCAGACCACCGGACAGGCTACTTTTGAAATTTGAACGTCTGAGAAGAAAATAAACCATTTCGGATGGTCGGGCAGGCGGGAATTTTAAACGCTGAGTCAGTTACATATTCCTAGACAACAGGTGAGCTGAACATTAGGCAAAAGGTTCCTTCACTAGAAAACTATATTACCTCAATCCATACCATACGTTGTTATATTACCTAAGTCTCACTAATTGTTTAATCGGCATCCAATCAGATGCTCAAGATACTACAACAGAATCACAAAGCAAATTTTTGGAATAACTCCATGGACGTGGATTTGTACAGACAGATCATAGCTGATTGGTTTCTAAGATGACAGACCTCCTTCTACAGATCATCATGCAGAGTCATACAGTATCAGAGCCAGTCACAGTACACTTAGGCTCAGTATTATTCGTTACACTGCTATACTGACTCTAACCAGGGAGACTATATAAGGGGGAGTGGTCACTCCTCGGAAAGCTCCTAAGCTATGCCTCGGCTCGTCACGTGACCAGTGTAGCCAATATGGCGGCAGCGTAGTTTTTAAGATTGAGCCCGGTTTATTTTCAACAGCTGATTACATACGCTGAGTGTTGTGACAACTGAAAGCTACATGTAGAAGATAAGTTACCTATTCTGTCACTTCATTTTAAGTCAAATAATTGTTATTAGTGTCAGTATAAGTACAGTAGATTTGTAGTAAAGTTTCAAGTGGGCATGTTGTAGCTCACTGGCTTCAATTCTCAGTACACAGCGAAGAAAGACTAAATTATATCGCTAAAAACTTCTTTCACATATTCGTTTAATTTTTAGAAGGGAAATATACCTTTAGTTGAAAGGTGTTTGCAAGTAATAGTGATATTTTTATAATTAATTTTTTTTTGTTAGGGTGTATTTGAGGTGTGTGAAAAATATGACATATCGCCGATCTGCCACTGAAATACTATAGGGCGTTGTTTGAGTGTTTCTAGTTATTGTTCAAAAACATCTTTCACATACACCTTCAATTTTTATGTGTGGAATATACCATCAGGTGAAAGGTGTTTGCAAGTAATAGTGATAGTTTTAAATTGTTTTTTGTTTTTGTTTGGGTGTGATGCTTGAGTGTTATAGTTCTAAAACTTCTTTCTTTCTTGTTGATCTTAGTATTTGACAAAACTGGAAAGGTGTTTACAACGCTTTGTGATAGTTCTAAACTTTCTGTTTTTGAGGGGTCTGTGACAGTGTCAGTTAACATTCTGTCAATGCCCATGTCATTCCACACATGCAATAAAATATCTGAATTAGTTACTAATGTTAAAAAAGGTCTCAAAGTAATTTTTTTTTTTAAAAGGACAGCTGATGTTAACACATGTGTTCTACCGATAGTTTTGCGTTCTTTAACATGTTTGGGGAGGGATGGCCGTGGTGTATCATTTATTCTTTCATTCATTCACATATGTTCTTTTTCTTTTGTTCTTTTTCTTAAATTCTTTCATTCATTCACATAACATTCTTGCTCTTAATTCATTCATTCATTGTAAAATTCTGACTGATACAATACACTGGCTGAAGTACTGTTAAACGCTGCGAAATTGCGTTGGGACCGAACCAAGTCACTGTGTGCGTTGGAGCATGACGAGGCACACGTTAATTAGTACAAATGGTAAAGAAAGAAAGCGAGTGACCTATCCCTGTTGTAGAGTATCCCTGCTCTAACAAACCCTAGTAGAGAGTCGTGTCAGCTAAACTTTTGAACTGACCAATGAGAACACAGCTTACCAAATTGCGATAGTTAACATTCGCACATTCTGTCTGAACTTTTACCTCGAAAACATTTGTACTCGAATGATTCCGAATGCTATTTTCCGCACGATTGCTTGCGAGTGATACACATAGAGAATGCAATTATTCACCACAGTGAGTAAACAGTTGCTTTTTGTCACTATTCAAGGATGTCATCTTGCGGAAATATAAGCTAATAGTAACTATGTCAGAAGCATACAAGCATATATACTGCAGGTTAAATATATGCATATTTTCTTTTGATCATTGTCAATGACCGGGGAGGACAAAATTTTGTAAGTCCTGCCTAATCCTAAATTGTAGCTGTTGTCTGATTGGTTAAATCCATCTCATGTTTGATTGGACAGTAATAGGTCACTCAAAGGTTAGCTGATGTGACACTCTACTAGAGTGAGTGAGTTTAATTTTACGCCACACTCCGCAATATTCCAGCTATATGGCAGCGGTCTGTAAATAATCGATTCTGGACCACACAATCCAGTGATCAACATGTTGCATGAGCATCAATCTGCACAATTGGGAACCGATGACATATGTCAAACAAGTCAGCGAGCGTGACCACCCGATCCAGTTAGTTGCCTCTTACGACAAGCAAGATCAATATTCTAACCCGGACCTTCACGGGTAATGCTCTACTAGAGTTTGTTAGGGTAGTAAAGCAGTGTAACGAATAACACTGAACCTAAGTTTACTTCGACTGTATCAGAGCAAAATACTTCACATGATGCATCAGCTGTGTTTGTAGCTTAATGCCGCACTCAGCAATATTCCAGGTATATGGAGTCATCAGCTGTGAGGACAACTTACCTGTGCATACTTTTCTTCCGTCATACCTCCTCTCTTGTGGACCTCTGTCACAATCACACCTGGGCTGTAACCAATCGGTCAGAGGATAACACTTACCATTTGTGATCAAATATGTTATAAAACAGAACAAGCATATTTTCATAGACTTTGTTCACAAAAATGCTATTTTTGAGGGCATTATCATTTGCAGAAGCCCGAGGTCTTCCATTAACTGCCCGACGAAGGAGGGCAGCTGAAAAAGACAGAGGGCTTCTGCAAATGATAATGCCCTCAAAAATAGCATTACCGTTATTATTGCTAAAATACATGGAATTTATGTTGAAAAGAAAAGGAAACAATGAAGAAATTTGACTGTAAGTTTACTCAAAACCAACTTCTGACAGGGTTGACTGCCCGAATGCAATTACGTCATCGAATAATTCAAGTGATGCCACAACAGAAAGTGACGATATTCTACCTTGGCCTTTGACAAAACCATAGCCTGCAACATGTCAAACTATGTCAGTGTTCGGTTTTGGTCCATCAACAGCCTTAATAATGCAAATGTTAAGGTTAGCACCAACAAGAAAGCCAATATTACCGCTATTTATAGCGGGAATTCGGGTTGCTTTGACTTGTTTGACCCAGAATATCTGCCAGCCGAAAGCCAATTAATGTCAAATGAACCGTAAGCCCATGCACCCACTATGACGTCACTTGACAACAGAACTGATAGTGGCCCATCGTTAAGGTTGAGTGGTCCAATATCATTTGCAGCGGCCCGCAAATTTCTGATAATGGGAGGGCCGTTTCATGATAATTCCATGTATTTTAGCTATAATGGTGATTATTATAATCATGACTATTGTTATAATCATGAGTATTGTTATAATCATGACTATTATTATAATCATGAGTATTGTTATAATCATGACTATTGTTATAATCATGAGTATTGTTATATATTCATGACTATTGTTATCATCATGACTATTGTTATAATCAATGAGCTCAGTTGAGAGCGTGGAGAGGTCTTGGATGGGCGACCGTGCTTGGCAGCTTGACACCTGAGAGTTTCTAGGACTTCAGTCCTGTCCCACAACAAAGCACATGTGATACATGTGGTCTCACCTTAGGCAAGTGGGTTTGTCCAAAATTGCCTCTGTCCACCCAGCAGTAAATTGGGTACCTGGTATGATGCGATGGTAGTCTGAATTTGAACCTTGTATTCTCCACAGGGATGTTCTGTACTCGTTGATCAGGGTAATATGTCAGCGCTCTAAGCATGCAATGTGCATGGATAAATGTGCAATATTAATGAACTATTATATTGAATAAGAGACTTACTTTACGCAGTTAACTCTGACTTGTTTAGGAGCCAATTCTGTGAAAAAGAAAAACATTAGCATGAAACACACACAATCATATTACCAGAACCCAAACCCCCATAACTGAAGTATCATCAATAGCAAATATTGATAAAAATAAGTCACTTGTCAGTGTATATCTTGAATACTCACCCAGAGCCACACATCTTGTCATCTGGTCAATGGCGCTCTTAGACATGCAGTATGATAAGACACCTGGAAACTGAAACAATTACAGACAGGGAATGACTTGGACTGCAATTCCATAATCTTCTCACATTAGCATTCATACAGTGCAACTGAAATGTGACTCCTATGTCCCTGTCTGGAGCCTTGTAGCAGTTGTTCATGACTGACATTGTTGATCCCAAATCAACATTTTAACAACATTGACACTTTCAGTAATGCTATCAAAAAGAGAAATAAAAGGACAATGTTTAAAAAATTCCAGCAAATTTTGATTCCGCAAAAACAACAAAACAAAAACTAAAAGGATATACTAGCAACTCTTTCAGACAGCAATATTCCAACTATATGGAGGCAGTCTGTGAATAATCAAATCTGGATCAGACAATCCAGAGATCAACAGCATGAGCATCAATCTAGACAACTGGGATACGATGACATCTTGGATTTAATGTAAATCAGACATATCTACTTAAGGCCAGACCAATTTCATTTCTTGTTTTATGGATCTGCCTGTTGCATTTTATCAAGAATAAGAAAAAAAATAAAAATGAATTTTCCCCGCTCAAAAAATATAATCCTAATGTTTTTATTGGCCAAAAATGTAAACATACAAGAAATTTTGTTTTCACATTGTTTTTTGCCCCATATACACTTCATAAATTGCCAAAAGTACCATACTTTGAGTATTTAGAAAAGTTATTACTTTGACTAGTGATTTTATTTACGTATTTTTTTCCCTCCTGCCTTTAGGTTTTCTGAGGACAAAAATACATAAAACAAGAAATAAAATTGGTCTGGCCTAAACATGAAATAAAATAACATACTGCTCGGAGCCCTGTGACGCTGGAGACGTTGACGATGTTGCCTTTCGTCTTCACCAGGTGAGGCACACACAGCATTGTTAAGTGGTAGATGGACCTGAAACAACGATGAGGGAGTGTCTTGTGTCACAGGTCGTCACAGTGTGGTACTGAATGTATATAGCTTTCATGCACAGGGGTTCGAATCACTGTTTGGACAATAAATTTAAAAAATAGAAAATCTAGATTTTTGCAACCGTATATTGTTTTTATATGTTATGAGTAACTTATGTTTCAAATTTGAACGAAATCGGTGAAGAAATGGATTTTTTAGAAAATTCTCCCGCTACACTCATTACATAAAATACACAAGGGATGACACTCGCTTGATGCTCAGAGCCTGATCGAAAACCGCGATGCGGTAGCGACTATTTTAGCGCATGCGTTGATCAAACCATATATGTTTTCACAAAACAACGTGTTGAGCTTGTAGATTATTCTTTTGGCCTTCTGCTCATCGTATTTAGTTCGTCTAACTACATTTCATATTTGACCACTGACCCTCGCATTACCACTACCCTCCGTTTTGAACAAACGTCTGGCCGGCCTTAGGTAAACCTCGACCCTGTCCGAAAATCTCGGAATGACTCGGAACAGAAAACGGTTCTCATTGGTCAATTTCCACGTGTTTGTGGAAAACAACAAACTAACGTGGCAGACAGGGCAGTGAGAGGGGCCATCGATGGCCATAATTTGTTGATTTTGGGCCAAGTGGGCACATGCAAGACCACCATACTGCACCAGATCAGTACAGGAATTATCAGTCAGATTTCACCTCTCACATCCATAGCATTTGCTTCAAAGAAATGGCAGAGCCCAGTCAAAAAGACTGTTTGATCGATAATCAAGATCTCATTTGCAACAAAACCGGTCTTATTATTCAAAACATGAAAAGACTTGGAAAATGTCTGCCTATGTCCAGTTATCGGTTCACATGCTCTGCATTTCCTGCATGTGAACGAACCCTGCACACACCATTATGTTGTTTCGTTTTGCGATTTTGATCCTAATAATAACTAGTCCACACTGACAGCATGCTCATAGAGCACACAGTTCATTATTACCCCTCGATAACCCAAGCTGCCTGTGAAGCGCTAGAAGGTTACAGTTACATGATTGGACTATGCACAGAATCATTATCCCAACTGAAATATAACTCTGTATAACTCCAGCCTAGTTTGACAAGGGTGGAAATTAGACTAATATAGTCAGTGAACTATCTTGCCGTAGAAAGATCGGAATATGCAGACATGTTAGGCTTGACATCCATGAAAAAAGTCAGAAACCTATCTTGCTGGAAGGGAAAGTAGAATACTGTCACGATACTACTGCAAGACTTGTTTTAACTACTTGTACAGCATTTCTATTACAATAAAATGTGTATTTAAAAACAGTCTCACCTTACATTGATGTTGAAAGTTTTGTCAAATTGTTCTAAACTTGTGGTTTCTATATACTACCAGGTTCGAGGATTCCAGCACTGTTGACCTATATGAAAGACAAAAATACCTATATGAAGGATGTTGTTTGACATTATGATGAGTGACAAAACAAGCTTGGCCCAATGCGCTGCTGAAGTCGCACCTGGTTACTTACTGAAAGCAACATGCCATGGTGCATAATGCACACTGTATACAGCTGTCATAAATCTGAAAATTTTCATCAATTTTATTGATATCATAGCATTTAAACATTGCTAAGATATCTACTGTGTGTCTTCTGACTACATCCAAATCTCCAGGACTCATGTCAAGACTCAGTAGCCAGTTACCTCCCCTAGCCAAATTCTACGAAGGCGAGAAAAAGAAAGCATTGAATTATTCGAGCATTTTACGCAAAAGAAAATTACACTGCATAACTTCAGAAAATTCTGATAAATGAATCGGTGAATAAACTTGGTGCAAAAACAGATGAAATACTTGATAAAACATCCCACTTGACATGATGACTGATAATTCTAAACTGTGCTACCTGTGCTGCCTGGCATTATTTGATGTGAAAGGATCGATGTTATGAGCATATTTTCTTGTAAAGAAAGCCGGAAATAGCAATCATTTGTACACATTTTAGCTAAATCTACTGATGATTCAGTTGAAAAAATACCAAATGAATTTGGATCCAATGGTTTGGTTCCACGATTTAACCATTTAGTAACCACTAATAGCCATTCCAGAAAATGGGCCCATGACACACCTGCCCTCAGTTACGTGGGCACTTACTCTTTTTTTACTTACATACAGGTAATGTCAACAATCTGAACAAGAGAAGCCAAATAAACATCTGCTAACACATTTATTTAACAATTTACATTCAAAATGAATTTGGAAAAAAAGAAACAACTAAATAATACGCTTTGAATAACAGCCAATCTCAGTGTTCATTAACAGCTCAACGGAACACTTCAACATGTGTTTTTTTAGTCCAGCCAATACTGTAAATCCCAGGTGTTTTGAAAAACTTACTAAAACACAGCTGGACACTTCAACAATGAGCAGTGTTCTTAACATTATCATCAGGTCTTGACAGTGACTTATTTTGTACGATTATGTTTTCAGGCGTCATACCTTTCGAACAGCAGTGTTTACTCACACTAGAGTGAGGCTGGTTGTGTCCCACAGGCATTGGAAATACTGAGATGATGGCTTGTGTACAAGATAAAGTTGCCTTTAATGAGCTAGTGGCAGCTTATATAATTGTTCCCGTAATAATTGAGAAAACAAGGAATGTTCTTAAGCGTTGGAAAATCCACTAAGCGAGGATACTCCAAACTAATTTGGCCTTTGTCTACAAAAATATATACATTCGCAGCACAACACTTTAGGTAAACAGAGGCCAAATCAGTTTGGAGTTTTGCATGAGTTGACAAGTGAAAACAAACATGATCCGCACATACGAGTACAGAGCACCATACAACATTATAGTGAGGTGAGGTGAGGTGAAATTGGGTTTTTACGTCGTGCTTGAGAATATTTCGCTAATATGACGATGTGCATGCATGTGTGGCTGCTTGTACTACCCTAGACTTAAGCTGGTTTTATAGTGCTAGCCCACTGAGATACCATGCTGCAGTGAAGCAGGAATACCCCACTCAGACACATTATACTGACTCCGAGCCGACCAGTCCTTGTTGTACCCATTAATGCCGAGCGCCAGGCAGGAACCAACAAGTACCATATTTTAACGTCTTTTGGTATGACGCGGTCGGGGATCGAACCCGCGACCTTCTGCTCTCCGGGCGGACACTCTAACCACTACACCATGGAGGCGGTCCACAACATTATAGTGCATGAATGGCACATGGATGTGGCTGAGGAATGAAAACTGCATTTATGTAGAACGCAAATATTATGGATGACAACTTCTTCTTTATTGTATGTCACAACGTTTCTGGGCTATATATAAATGATATGGAGTGACTGCAATAAGTAACTTTAATTTAAATGTTCCTGACCAGAATGTCCAGCCTGCCTGTGGCTGCGATGGCTTCCTCCACAATACGCTTCGTGTCCTCTTCCTTTGACAGGTCACCAGTCAGGAGGACGGGCTGTGGAGGACATGGAACTTCATGAGACAAGACAATGTATACAAACAAAAATGTCTTGTCTTGAGTGAGTGAGTGAGTGAGTGAGTGAGTGAGTGAGTGAGTGAGTGAGTGAGTGAGTGAGTGAGTGAGTGAGTGAGTGAGTGAGTGAGTGAGTGAGTGAGTGAGTGAGTGAGTGAGAGTGAGTGAGTGAGTGAGTGAGTGAGTGAGTGAGTGAGTGAGTGAGTGAGTGAGTGAGTGAGTGAGTGAGTGAGTGAGAGAGAGAGAGAGAGAGAGAGAGAGAGAGCGAGTTGGCTTCCCCAATGCACCCCAAAGGAATAGAGAACGTTTGGTCTTCTTGTTGTGCTATCATATAATGGAAGTGACATCAGGTGTATCCCTAGGCTACTCTTCTGTCGAACACTCGTACATATTCAAATTCTGTACTCTTTCATACAGGTCGTCTATAATTAGTTATAAGTGGTTACGAGTGAATGAGTGAGTGAGTGAGTGAGTGAGTGAGTAAGTCACTTAGCAACTTAGTTGACTAGTTGACTTTCCCACTTAGAAAACACACTTCATGGCAGGTTGGTCTTCTGCCACTTTATTAATTATGTTTGGTTGACATGCAGCGTTATTAGTGACTGAGTGAGTGAGTATGGTTTTACGCCGATTTTAGCAATATTCCAGCAATATCACGACGGGGGACACCAGAAATGGGCTTCTCACATTGTGCCCATGTGAGGATTCAAACCCGGGTCTTTGGCGTGACGAGCGGACGCTTTAACAGTTAGGCTTCTCCCCCGGCCCCGGTGTTATTAAATGATTGAAGTGACATTGATGTCAATACTGCCGCACAAAAGTCTGATGTGGTATATTGAAATCTTTTAAAAACATACACATGTTTAAAAGTATCGCAACACCTATGATGTATAACCTGTATAGAGCCATTTATATTTATATCATACTATGTATGAATAATATTTGTTGATAAGCAAATATGGGGGCTCCATAAGTGACAAGTGCTCAAAGATGGCAAGCTATGTAGGGATCCTTTTCATCTAAGATGTTGTACACAGTAGTCCATGGCTGTTTCAACGTGTCAATGACCTTCCCTCAGCCACTTTGTATGTTTACCACTGTATTCCATGCCAAGTCATACGGGTTGTGATTAGAGCTCTCACGAGTACTAGGGTACTCGGGGCCGAGTCGGGTAAAGCAGGACTCAAGTCCAACTGAAAGGACTCCAGGACTTGCAGGGGAGATAACTCTAAACGTCTCATGCAATCAAGATGGATGATCATGAGAAAAAAATGCCTGGACGCATTTTGATTGTGATTTAGTGGAAAATTGAAATGCCGTCTTAAGGCATACAGGTTTGCATTCATATTTTAATTTCAATAAGTTGTGTTATTCACTTGTTGTTTCATGATAAAGTTATGTCACTTTCAATGGCAATTTCTAAAAGCAAAAATGAAAGAAATGGTAGTATGATATCTGTCGTGTATCAATAATAATCTATTTTCTTTACAACTTGGCCCTGTGTTCTTGGTTTCTTGCATTAATTTCACTAAACAAACAATTTGATACAATTAGTCTTCACTCTTGTTGTTCAACTTGTTTTCTACATAGATATTCAGTCGTTCTTATCCGGTGTATTTCAGTGTTACATAATGAACAATCAACACATACATACACATTCGAAATAGCATTCACACTCAGAGACCTAAATCCTGAAATAGTTAAAAGTTTTAATCACAATAAATACCATTGACGTGATCTCCGTTCAGGAGAGTTTCAGAAGAAGAAATTCAGTGTAGTGTTACTCAATAAATGCTTAGTCTTTAGTTTGAAACCAAAACGTTTTCACTATAAGAAATCTCAAATAAACATCAATCCTGATTTACATATTTTATTCTTTAAGTTCCATAGTCGACCCATCTTTACAAGATATCCAATGCAGCACCAATCAATGAATGCTTTGTCTAAATATCTTCCTGCTTGCGCACGTGTTTTGCCACAATTTAACCATTATTATTATTATTGGATATTTACATAGCGCACATATTCACGCACTAGTGCATGCTCAAGGCACTGGTATTTTTCCCCTCGATCATTGGATGTCAACCTCAACGGTACATCTTATTGTCTCAACTCCCTGGGGATCATGCAACTCTTGTTGCCACAAGGCGCATCGAGTTATTCCCATCCTTACGAGGTAACAATGATTAAGGTTAATTGATTATGTGACTTATCGTCTAGGTGAATGTTTACAAGTTGCTAATATGTCATAACTGCAAAGACATATTAATATTAGATAATCTTGAAAGCACAGTCAAAGTTAAAACCAAAAGAAAAGAGAAGTACATTGATTGGTTTCTTTTCCTGGGACACAACCTATCATGTTACAGCATTTACATGCGTAATAAGGTATCACCGGCCCAACTCATGAATATTAATCACATAATTGATCCTGTACAACTGGGTCACAGTGACACTTACGTTGCCTTCACATTCTGTTTGCAATAATAAGAAAAAAAGGTAATAGATACTTCCATTGACACTGAATATCAATTGCTTTATTCAGGAACGTTTGGATTCACATATATATGCTGCATTATTCGTAGATTGGAAGTTGGAACAGCCACGTGTATGCTTGGTTTTAGATAAGCATCAAAATTGTCGGGTACTCGGGTCCGAGTCGGGTCTGACTCCTCAAGTACTCGAGTCCCAAATTTTGGACTCGTGAGAGACCTAGTTGTGATATGCACATATTTGGATTCCTGTTTACCTTGTACCGTATATCATACACAGTTGTTCATGGGTAATGACCTTCACCTTATACTTCTAAGCAGTTCATAAGGCCACCCCGCTTCAAACCCGTCTAATTCTAGGCACAAAAAACTTGCTTACATGCTATATGTTATACACTGAAGATGAATTTATTTGTGAATTTCAATGTGCCAATGACCTTCACCGCATACTTGGATACCTTGTTACCTTATATATCTTAAACACTGCATATGAAAACGCCTATCCCAACGTGTCCGTGACCTTCACCTTGTACTTGTCCTGGTTACACTGCTCTGCTGTCTTCTCCAGGTTCTCCTCATTCCTCCCTGTGATGATGACACGGGCTCCCAGCTGAGAAAACAATATGGCTGTGCCGGCACCAATACCGGAACTGGCACCTGAAAATACACGTTTCTTCATTGCTTAAAAACATTCTGTGACAGGAACTAAATCTTAACATAAATGACTTCCACGTTTTCACCCTAGTGACACAGATACAGCCAGTTTGGTTTGTGTTGGAAACCTCAGAATCATATTTACCCCGATGTGTGCATGTAACCCTACGGCGGTGGGTAGCCTAGTGGTTAAAGCGCTGCTCGCCACACCTAAGACCGGGTTCAATCCTCACATGGGTACAATGTGTGAAGCCCATTTCTGGTGTCCCGCCACGGATGTTGCTGGAATATTGCTAAATTCAGTCAGTCAGTCATGTACCCTACATTAATCTCAACACAAAACAGTTTTGTTGCAAACTGGTTGGGGTGGCTATCAGTTCAAATTGATCACCTGGGTGCCTAAACCCCAGCTATTCTACCCAGTAACTCAGCAGAAGGTCTCAAAGTTTGGAACAAATTGTCAGTTGTTTCACCAGATCAAAAACTACTGAGAACTTTTAAGATACTCACAAAACATTATACATGTAATTATGCATTTAGTGAAATTAAATGAAGCTTTATTTTATTCAAGAGTTTTGTACAAAATGACAGATAGGCTGTTGTTTCACCAGAACAAAATCTGCTGAGAATAAAATAGAAACATGCATAAAACATTCTGATCATGCACAGAGTGAATGAATTAGGCAAAACATTTTAGACACATGCATAAAATATTCTGATCATGCATAGAATGAAGCTGAAAGAAGCTATTTTCTTATAGATACATGTACATGAATAAAACATTGTGATCATCCATAGAGTAAAGTTGAATGAAGCCTTATTCTTTTAGATGCATGCAAAAACATTCTGATTATTCATAGAGTGAGGTTGAAATAAGCGTTAATCTTTTCAACCCTAAAAGCCTGAAATGTTGTGTAACTGTTGAGTATTTGTCGCTAAACTAATCACCGGTGTTGGCAGAATACCCAACCTGAACAACCAAGTTGCTAGTCCCTTCCAAAATGATATCGCGTGACAGCTATGGCCAGACTGTGCCAACTTAGGGCAACTTACACATATGTGATTGACCTCAGTTGCTGGAATACAGCAGTTCCAGAATGTAGAAATATTCACCAACTTCTAAATGCCTCTCAAGAATTGCAGTTCCAGAATGATATCAGTATCTATGATCAGTTTCACCACAAAATCCCAACACTGCCTTGATGCGGTCCTATATATTATTATTATTATTATTATTTATAGGATATTTATATAGCACATATCCAGGCAACTAGTGCATGCTCAAGGTGCTGGTATTTTCCTCTCGATCATTGATGTCAATCTCAACGTGCATCTCGTATTATCAATCTCAACTCCCTGGGGTATATACAGCTCTTGCAGCCACTATGCCTTTAGGGTTATTGTGGCTTTCTCATTCTAATGAGGTACCCATTCACAGCTGGGTGGACTGGGACACATATATACTAGGCAGGGTCACGCCTTGAATGTATAGTACTGCATCACTGCTCTCGGCTATA
Organism: Haliotis rubra; assembly: GCF_003918875.1. Classification (NCBI taxonomy): domain Eukaryota; kingdom Metazoa; phylum Mollusca; class Gastropoda; order Lepetellida; family Haliotidae; genus Haliotis; species Haliotis rubra. The sequence goes on from NW_025767142.1 coordinate 877,206, forward strand.
AACAAACACTTCCTAACAACTAAATGTTTTTTTAATAAAGTTTGTTTTCTTTCACATGGCAGCAAAAATTGATTTTTCCAAGATTTTGAGACACCTCAGAGGTCAAAGATCATATTTATGAAATAGCTGCCACAAATACTTTGCTATAACATCAAAACATTATAACCACATGTAGGGCTGTTGAAAGAAATAGGTCTCCCTTTGCTGCCCCAAGTGGTACCAATCACCCTAATTTTCAAGGGATCAAGGACTACTAGTATCCACTAACACGAAAATAATCTACTACATAGGCAATTTAAGCTGTTTTCCACATCGTATCAGAATTACTATTGTTATTTCTACAAACGCCACTTTACCAAACAGAAGAATCGAGAAATGCACCGAGGAATAACGATGAAAAGATGACATACGAGAAGATTAATTATTTGTTGGTTCATGCTGAGACCATCGGTATATGGTCTCTGGTTCATGGCATTAAGCGCATCAATCGTTATAATTCTTAACTTTACTTAATCTTACGCACCTGTCACCAGGGCAACCTTGTCATCAAGCCTTCCAATGGAAGCCATCTTTCCAGTCAATGTAACAATCTACTGACAACGTGCTGAGGACGAACTCCAGTGTTTACTTGACAATTCCAAGCAGAAGGCTTGCACACCAGCTGATCAGGAACACCTGTGGACACTTTGTTCAAGGGAGGTAACTCCCACTACGTCAGTCTGGTTCCCCGTGTGTGATGCGCTGGCGCTTCACTGACTCGCGCAATGATTGCTCAATGGCAAACCCATTCATATTCCTAGCGCGTGTATATGCTTAGTAGATAACATAAATGCATATCCCTTCACATAATTTACATAACCGGGATCAAACAAGCATCTTAGTGCGCTTTATAACCCGTTCCAAATAACAGATCTCTCAGTTAACGCATCATATTATATGCCGTCCGGTAATTCCGCGCACCTAAGCACATCGATCGCAACACGGCAACTAACATCTCTTATTAATTGTGGTTTACGTGACTAAACATGCTGGTATGCATCATATTTACCTAGAAATATAAGACGACTATAAGATTCTAACGTTGCATTATGCCATACAGTTGAGGGCGGTGGGGTAGCATAGTGGTTAAAGCGTTGGCTCGTCCCGCCGAAGACCCGGGTTTGATTCCCCACATGGGCACAATGTGTGAAGCCCATTTCTGGTATCCCCCGCCGTGATATTGCTGGAATATTGCTAAAAGCGGCGTAAAACTAAACTCAGTCAGCAACACAGTTGACCTTACCGGCGCATATTGAGACAGAGATGAAAAATTATGTCACATGGATGAGAGTTATCTCCCCTCGGTCGCTCCTGACAAATATGGCGGCGAAAGAAATAAGCAGACGTCTGCGTCAAAGACAAATTATAAATATCGACGGATCAAAAGTCAATTCTTACAGGTAAATAAGCTTAACATCTAACAACAACCTACGTTTTGTTTTAATTGATGTTTTACTCTGATATAAGCATTATTTGGTAGAAACGTTAATAAAGATTCCACGTGGGACGGCACGTTGCAAACTCACCGGTGACGCCTGAATTTGTACCCCGTGAAACTTAGTAAAGTAGTTTCAACTTATTTAATTTTAGTTGGGGAAAAATACATCTTCAATTTATTTTTGTATCATTACTACACATGAGATTAAACGTTATTTAAAACATTCTTCCTTTTACATCCAGATCCTGATTGACAGATTTATCATTTACAGAGACTTGGCTGATGGGCGTAGACTTGTGGTAAGGCCAGTACCTCCAGTCAAAAAGAAACATGGACACCTGGGTTGTATCCCATTAGAATTATCGACCGACCAAGGACAGGATTTTGCCGGGTTCATTACATTGGTATCTAATTGAATGACATAACCTAGTGGTTAGTGGTAAAGTGTAGAATTTCTACAAAACACTAGTACCGATTTATTCAGCGTTTGATGTAATGATAGTTTAACTAAGTTCTGCTGGGACCAGCACTAAGGTCCGAACTGTAAAGAAAACCGAATTACCCAAGGTCCGAATATGACAGATTCCACTGTATTTTGTTTGAAGATGTTTGGAACTTCTAAAACGTACTTTATCCGACAGATATTTGTAAACTGTGTTTCTGAAACTGAATTTCTGCGCCCAAAATGGGCCTTTGTGTTTAGTATTTTTAAAATCACAATAAAAAATCACAAAATATTTTCTTACACAAAACTTAAGAGATTTACTTTTCAGGATGGAGCACTTCATATGACGAATTAATTAAGGTTGAGGACATCGTTGACACTACTCCACCAGACAGACTACCACTTAGACAACTACAGATTGAAATAAAAGAAGCACTGAATAACTCACACACAGACAGCAAGTTGTTTATTCCAGTACCTATAACCAGTGATGATTTCGAGGTAATTAAACAGATTGGTGAGGTTTACCAGACCAGGAGAGACAGAACAGTGTACTGATCTCCTCCAGACAATGTTTAGAGCCCATACTGGGAGTCGGATGGGATTACAGAGTCATCAATGCTCAAGGTGATAACTTTTTGTCAAAACTGACACAGTCAAGTTTTGGTTTGGTAAGCTGGAGGTCACTGGTTGATTTCACAGTCTTTCCAGACCACGTAGAGGAGTGTTTCCTCGATAGAGGCTATCAACTTTCATTCACCTTTGTCAAAGCCCCAGGAAACGTGTCCCGACTGAAAGATCTCTCCTCAATGCCACCAGTTTATAGTCATATAGGCAAGAGTCCAGCATGAAAGTTACAGTTTTACGTCTCATCATGGTAGTCATTTCAAAACTGACGTTATTTAACATATTGCAGAGTAACTTTTGGGAAAATCAGTTGACCAAAGAAAACATGGAATCTTTCATTAGCAAGTTAGAGGACGAAATTGGTGTGTCTTATATTGTCAGCGAAAGGGAAAGGACAATATGAAATCAGAATTATTCAGACTCAGAAAACAAGCAGCAACGTGTAAAAGGAAAGGTGGAAGGCAGTTCAGACATTTTTAGCCAATCTTTCTAAAAAGAATACAAGTGGAATGTAAGTATAGATGGACATCGCAGTGAATTAAAAGTTAATGAAATAAAACAAAACTTGGAGTGCATCATTGATAATTTAAAACATGAAAACCAGCAGTTAGAAACTAAACTAGTGGAAGCACTAAAACCCGAATGTAAACTGAAAAGTAAAGGCTCCCAGACGGTCCAGGACAGAGATCGGAAAAGGCAAATACTAGCTAACTGTAGGATCACTCTTATGCAAAGAAAAGGAAAATCCTTGAAAGACAAAGAACAAGGAAGGATGATACAGTGTAAGGATGCACTATCTTTTGTTGAAGAGGACAACACCAAGGTTTTGTCAATACTAATAGAAAAGGGTGGTTATCCCCAAAAAAGACAAAGAAATAAGAGGAAGACAGCAACAATAGACTCTTGTATGTATTAGATGTGTTTAATGTAAGCAACAATGCTTATTCATGAACTTACATGCTGTTCAAAAATCTTCCCAGATCTCACAAAATTAAAGAGACATATTCGCAGTTAAACAGTAACTTTATCATAAAGGAAACTCCAGACGGATTAGGATATGAACAGTCACCCGAGAGCGGTTACATGCTGTTGTGCCAAATTTGATCGCAAATGACCCAGATGCTTATATTGACGGGACATGTCTTAAAGTAAAAATCTCGGCAGATGGGACACGGATCGGGAAACACTTACATGTGATAAACGTGGCTTTTACTATCCTTAACGATAGTAAATGTGGTTCTGCGCTGGGAAATTACCTCTAGCCATTGTATGCACTAGGGAACGACACTATGAACTTACTCAGGCCTTTCCAATTTAAGGAAGGAAACAGATGAATTAAATGGAACGTGGATCTCCATAGCTGGTGTACAATTGAAACTTACTCTTTATCTAGGTGGAGATTATAAGTTCTTACTCATTGCTGTAGGAATAAGTTCTATTGCATCTCAACACACATGTATATACTGCAAGTGTTCAAAACAGGAACGTTATCGTGTCGAAGAAAAATGGTCAATGTCGGATCCAAACAAAGGGGCGCGAATTGATTATAAGGCATCGAATAGTGACAAAGTGCAGAGAAAAACAAAAACTGATTATTCTTTATCAAACGATCCTTTGTTTCCTAACATACCTCTAAGAAACGTGGTGATTGACCAACTGCATCTCTTTCTGAGGGTTACAGATAAGCTGTTCAGTCTTCTTGTGTGTGAATTGAGACTGTTGGACAATGTAAAGACAAACACTTGTTTCAAAGCTGGCCTTGATAGAAATAAGCTTAAACACATGTCTAGACTGGAGAAACAATTAAAAGAAGCAGGGATAAACTTTGAATTTTTTATCAACAAAGATACACGGAAAATAGAGTTTCGTGATTTGCAAGGTCCCGAGAAATTGAAACTCTCAAAGGTATTTAAAGCCTCTGAATTACTTGACGATGAAGAGAGGGCAGGCGTTATACAATCCGTCTGGGATGGGTTTCTACTCCATAAACGATTTAGTGAAATCAAGTGCACCAAATGTGAATGAAGTGTCTTCTGAGATTAATTCATGGATCAAGCTGTATGTAGATGTATCAGAGATGTGATGTTACCCCGTATATTCACATCCTTCAGCATCATGTTCCTGAACTGATTGGAATTCATGGAAATTTGATTGATTTACACAGCAGGGCTAGAAAAACTTAACGATATCGTAACTAAACAGTATTTCAGAGCAAGTAATCATGGAAAAACGTCCTTGAAACAAATACTCCAGAAGCAAAACCGAATCACCTTGCTGGAGAATTATAAAAGGGTCAAAATGAAAACTGGCACACAGTTAACTACTAGCTAGTTCGAGTGACGTAGACTGAGTGGTCTCACCTCACAGAAGTGTTTAACATGCAGAGGAGGAAGTTTAACTAGTAAGAATTATGTTAAAAAAGTCTGATGTTTCCTCGCCGCGATATGCTACATGATATAGCACTCTTTGCCGACAGTCAAGTTTCTTTATTGGCATACATAATATCAAAACTTTTCTCCTCTTTTAATGGAACAAATGCACAGGAGCCGACTTCTGGATTACACTGTCTGCCAAGAGTACAAATTCCTGTACTTTAGTGGTTGTATTCGAGGAGGGGCTAAAACTCAGTAAGACACCTCACGCCAGAACTCAGCCTTACAACACTTTAACCTCGACTTTAACTATGACCACAGTGAGCCCTGGTGGCGAAGATGTGGGTTTGAGACTCGCATCATTCAACCACGAAAGTAAAGAATTTGTACTACTGCAGGTAGTTTGCTTCTTTATTTATTCTTGTCTTTATGGTTAACAGTTTATTCTTTGGAGGGGTAGATATGCTCTGTCAATGTTTTTGACATCTAATTGAGTTTGCCTATTTAATGCAATTATATTGTCTTGTTTTAAGACTTATTTTTGTTCAAGCAAGCAATTCCGTGTTGATGTCGGTTGGTAGGAGAGCTGAATGCAAAGAAGCCGTGCTTTATGCTTGCTTTTGGTTTAGATGATAATTTTCACCACATGAAAAAATAAATTTATTATTATCTTTTGTTATGAAAATATACCTAAGGATGAGGTATGATAGTTTCAGCTTGTGATTGCTGTGTGCAAGGTTGAGTAAACTCATGTTTGGATGAACGTTTAATATCATTCGGATGTTGTTTAGAAACCAAGATGTAAAGTGATTGAGATAAAATATCAGTATATCACCGTGCGTCTGTATGTCCTCTCCTTTTGAGGAAACCGTTATTTGATTTGAGAATGTTATTATGTTTGGAGCACATCAAAATCTAGTCTGTATACAGAGTGTGCTTTCAAATAATGTATGCGTACATGTTTCCTATTGCTGTGAATGAATAGCAATGTCCCATGTCGAAAATAACATTGTGAATGATAGCGTTAGGTTTATTTTAAATGTTTACAGTTTGACAAAGACAAAACTTGATTTTTTTCCGTTAACATAACGGAAACAAAAAGAAGTTAAACCATTTCTGGTTCGCCTTACTGTATTTACATTAAGTTTGAGAGCTAAAAGGTAGCTGATCTTGCTTTTCGAACTTTTTCATGTTTGTAGGGAACATCGATCAGTTTAGTGTTTTCAATTTAGCTTCCTGGTTAAGGTAAAATACAATGAAGTCATTAGCCTCCTATGTTTCCATAAGAAATGAGTTTGTTAAAATTTTGTAGAGCAATAATTACATGGTTTTTTTAATTAAATGCTCAACACATAGATAAAAAACGCTTCTTGAATGAGTTTAAGGTTCGGTGAATAAAGTTAAGTCACTAATGGGATTGGAAATTTCATTTTATGGTTCATGTTATTTAATTTTTAGCTCCACAGGCCTGAAAGGGCCGATAGGCGTGTGGCATGGCACGCAATCCGGCGTCCGGTCATCCGTCTGCTCTAACAACTGAGTGCATGGGTCATATCTAATTTGCATATTTGACCTTGCTATGATCTTTACGCCTATGTATTTGTGTGGATTGTTTGAGATATCCTCTTCCTCCAAACAACAAGAGACCCGAAGCTCACACTTAACATGTTCCACGTACTTTATCTTCGTCAGTGTTGCCCATGAGTAGTAAGCTGATGGTGTTTGTATTAGATATTAAAGTTGATCGCCAGCAGGCTACACAGCATAATTCACTTTCTGCAGAGCCCGTAGCGCCGTTTTAATATGGTAAGTTGTTTGGTTTACCAATCTGTCATCAGGAAATGACATATAAATATATGTAGCAGCATGGAGTGCATTTATGTTGGATGAATTAATACAATAAAAGGAATCGCAAACACATCCTTGTGTTTTATTTTTACCTGTTTGAACCTGATTTACCCGAGAGTTAAACAGTGTTGGTGATGACAGCTACATTAGCATTATGAAAAGCAACGTAAAGGCATGAAACCCGTTCATTCAGTTTTAAGAGAAACTTTACATGAATGATTCTTAGGGGTAACAAATTGCATGAACACCGGTTATGTTATATTTGCAATTTTCCGTAAAAGACGGTTTAAATATTTATGTTAGCGGTAATTAAAATATCGTATTAGGTAGCTGGAGAATTCATCTAACTACACCAGCTCGCCAATGGAAACTCTATGAATAAATGACCTGTGGAAAACGAAGTTTGCGAGCACGAAAGTCTAAATGGAGCTGAACTCAATGCTACTGAAAAGGTTATTAAAATTTTATTCGTGATGTTTGACGGTTGAAAATATCGATGAACATGGGAAATGATTAGTTGTTTATTGTAAGCTAATAACTGTAAATGTCAGGTTAGGTGCATCGGAGTAACCTGTATCTTGTTAAAATGTTATTTGCCATTAACCATCAGAAGTTACTGCTTTTGGTAACGGACATGGGGATAACATGCAGAAGGGGAGATAACTCTGTCGCGAACAACTTTCAGTTGTGAAAGTGTCCCGATATGTTTGACGACATCGCTTGCTGTCCGGTAATTCTGTGCAGCAACTGATGCGCATAACATCCAGCTGGAGATCCGAAGTATGGAAGCGTATTAGGGCCAGATTATTTTCAAAAATCACTTCATCCATGTAAGGAAGAGTGTTTCATATTAAATCCAATTATGAATAATGAAGAAAAAGGTTAAAAAGTCTGAAGAAAACGAAGTTTTCATAAAACCGTCAATTTATCTGTCAATTACTGTTATTTACTTACCTTCAGTGATTAAAAGCCAGTCCCTTGTAGAAATACATGTATCCCGATTTCAAGCGTAAATGTGACGAACGCTTTAACCACTAGTCTAACCACTAGGCTTCGCCACCGCCCGCGGTGGAAATGATAATGTTGAAATAAGTCATTGTTGGAGCAAAATAATATGCCAAGAGTAGAGAAAAACAGCTAGGATCTAAATATATTTTAAAACGAAACACATTCCAGTGAGATTAGAATGCAAATCCGAGGTAAAAAAATTATGTCTGTCGTGTATATACACCTTCACGCCGAAGACCTGGGTCTAGATTTTCAAAGCTCTCTTAGCGCTAAGATAGTCGTAAGTGCCATACAGTAACTTACGACTATATCTTAGCGCTAAGAGAGCTTCGAAAATCTAGGCCCTGGGTTCGATTCCACACATGGGTAAAATATGTGAAGCCCATTTCTGGTGTCCCCCGCCATGATATTGCTGGAGTATATTGTATTGCTAAAAGCGGCGTAAAACTATACTCATTCACTCATTTGCATTTACATTTTAATCTCGCTGTAATGTGTTTCGTTGGAAAATGAAAACCTGTTATTCTCTAGTCTTGATGTTTTATATTACATCAATAATGACTTATTTTGACATTTGGATGACAATGACATCTGGTGATACAGCATACCAAATACATGTTTCTATGCATGTCATAGATCTATCTGATATTTTGTACACGAGTTTTGATCGTTATCGGGACTCACATACAAGCAAGCAGTAAGCAGGTATTATTCTGGAAGGGATAGTTAAAATTAGTAACATAATTAATCTAAATGCCTCTCAAGAATCTCATAATTAATCCCCTTAAATTAGCACGAGTTACAATAAAAGAACAATGGGGTACCCGTGAACATCCGGGTTAGAATTGGCCTTCAGCAACATATGCTTGTCGTAATTTTTAAGCAACTAACGACATCGGGTGGTCTGATTCGCTGACTGGGTTGACACATGTCATCGTATCCCAATTACGTAGATCGATGCTCATGATATTGATCGCTGGATTGTCTGGTCCAGGCTAGATTAATTACAGACCGCCGCCATAGAGCTGGAATATTGCTGAGTGCGGCGTTAAACAACAAACAAACGATCAATAGTTGACATTCTTCGTTATATTTTGCTGCATATCGTTTGGTCACCTTTGAATACACATATCGAAAATATATAATATGGTATTAAAGAAGTCTTCTCACTTCTAATAAAATGTACAGGAGAAATATTGCTCATATATAAATTTTAGTATAGATAGAAAAGATTGTATAGGCGTATCATATTATTTTCATCCCTCGAGGTCTGGACCGCCTCCGAGGTGTAGTGGTTAGAGCGTCCGCCCGGAGTGCGGAAGGTCGCGGGTTCGATCCCCGACCGCGTCATACCAAAAGACGTTAAAATATGGTACTTGTTGGTCCCTGCCTGGCGCTCAGCATTAATGGGTACAACAAGGACTGGTCGGCTCGGAGTCAGTATAATGTGTCTGAGTGGGGTATTCATGCTTCACTGCGGCATGGTATATCTCAGTGGGCTAGCACTATAAAACCAGCTTAAGTCTGGAGGTCTGACGTTATGCTCACCTACCCGTTTGCAAATAATAATGTAAATCTGTCTACCTACCTACCGAGACCCAACCAACCACCTACCTAGCCTAATGGCTCCTAACGCTAAAGACCCGGGTTCGATTCACCACAAGTACAATGTGTGGAGCCCATTTCTGGTGGTGTGTAAAACCGTACTCACTCTGTGGACAATGCTATATCCGAGATTACTTGTGAGCATGGAAATATTTTAATCCTAATTTTAACGCACACTGATGTGTAAATGACACGTACCACAAGAGAAAATATTTAGAGTTCCCTATAATGTACATTATATTCAACTACACGTCTCCTTTTCCGTTATGTTTGGTACATTAGACACACTGCAAAATAAAAACAATACAAGCTATGTGTCCCGTTTCTTGCAAACTATTATCTTTATTTGTTTGTTTGTTGTTTAACGACGCGCTCAGCAATATTCTAGCTCTATCATGATGTTTTTCTATATTGGTGTACAATCTCTCTCCTAAATCTAATGAACTTTCCGAAGAACAATATCTTGACAAGTAAAAGACGTCTAAACTCGACGTCTTAATCACAAAATAATGATGTAAAATATGGCTTTTGTCCCGAAATGTAAATTTCGTGTCAGGCCTCAAAACAGCTCACCCACACACATATCCCATATATACAGAACCCTACAAACGTGCAGCACACTCCATGCCTACCAAATTCCAGTCAGGGGCGGATACAGCTTTATGAGAAAGGGGGTGCACACTTCATTTTCACCCGTTTTCATGGGTCATTTAATAAACTTTCAGGACAAAAGGGGGGTGCGAACCCCTGCATCCACCTATGCCAGTCATTCTTTCTGAGCTCTAAACTGACTAAACCACAGATTGGAGAAAGTCTATAATTGGAACTTACGTTGTTGAACTTATTCCATGTCACTTACTGCATGGCTGTAGGAGCAGATACAATAGTGAGCCAGTGAGCTTTTAGGTTTACGCCCCTTTTAACAATATTCTAGCAATATCATGGCGGGGGACACCTGAAATGGGCTTCACACATTGTACCCATGTGGGGAATCGAACCCAAGTCTTCGAGGTGACAAGCGAATTAACCTCTAGGCTGCACCAACGCCCCTGCACACAGTAAGAACCATCACATGTACACGAGGAGGCCGACATTGAATTCGCTCCATCAAAAAAGAGTGGATTAATCGCAAGGACAAGTGAGTGAGTGAGTGAGTGAGTTAGTTTTGGTTTCACACCGCTTTTAGCAAAAAGCAATATTACAGTGGGGACATCAGAAATGAGTGAGTTTAGTTTTACACTGCTGTTAGCAATATTCATCAGAAATGGGCTTCACACATTGTACCCAAGTGGGGAATCAAACCCATGTCTTAAGTGTGACATGCTTTGACTACTATCTACCCCAAGGTGCCTCTAGGACGACTAACTGCATCCAGATAAGTTGAAGTACTTGTTTTAATCACTCCTTCATAGACTGAACTAGGAAAATACACACAACAGAAAAAACAGAAAATATTATGTACAATTTATTACACAATCTATACAAAATCATATTTTCATTAATTATTTTTACATTAGATCAAAATTATTAGTCACACTGCATTGTTTATTCAGGTATTTCCACACAAAAATAAAAAATGAAATAAATATTCATACAAGATGAGAAGGTCACAGTGGCATATCGTTAATCCAAATGTGCTCATTTAAGTCTCAGGGGCTGGTATAAAAGACAATAAACTGGACTGGATCTTTGTAACCTGTATTGCACATGGATTCACACTTAAAACAAGAGACTGTTTCAAACATTGTCAGGCAGAATCTTTCAGGCATCTCAATGCCTCCTTGATTTTCCTGTTTATCATGCCTCCATTTTATTGTGAACAGTAAAATCCATCCACTCTTTCGTCTCCAGGGCTGTTTTGAGTTCGGACAATAAAACCGATCCAATCGAATAACCATTTTCTTCATTTTTTAAACAAGTGGTAATACTACTCGTATTGTCCTCAGATCAACTGGGAATAACTGACTGCATGAGCACTTCGATATCATAATATTCGTCAATAAGTCTTCCGAAACAATTACTGCATCATGGGTTGGCTTGTATGAAGTCGTAATTATTTAAACTCCTTTTCGCAGGTTTCTTTGGTTGTTGAATTCAAGGTTATGCACCTTCAAGGTTAGAGGCCTAAATACACTGAACATTGAACAAGCCAATCCCTTTGCTATTCACACATATATTTCTGTTTGAAAAAGAGAATAAAACATATTGTCTCAACAACAGCAAGAAATTGGCTCTTGCAAATAATTAAGACAAACGATAGCTTCAGGCTCATAGCACATTCTAGGTATTTAAACGAACATGAACAGTATAGCCATTTTTCTTCAAAATGCTTCAGATAATTCAAGAACACATCTAAATATCCAAAACAACCTTCATCACAGTGGCCATTTGTCTGGCCACTTTGTATCACATATTAATGAATCACATATAGTAACCGGTGGTATCTTCACAATACAGATCCATGTAACCAAACATAGCTGAAGGTCTCTAACTAATACCTGCCCAGTTAACTGTCATCAGCAAACATGTCACCCACGGCTCCAGATTAGGGTCGTATCGGCGTATGTACGGATAAAAAATATGCACAATACGGAAGGACATGTTTTGGAAAAAGTAGCAGATACGAACCACTGCAATGGTGTACGGTCTTGGAATCATTTACAGTCGTATTTATCTGAAAAAAGTATTGTTTTATTGTTCATTTACCTGTTTACACAAGAGTGGCAATGTTGTGGTGCATACATGAAACGAAACACAAGATTACTGATACTCCATTAAATTCCATTCAGTACTCTAAATGTACTCTTCAAGTTTTCCAGTACTCATATATTGAAAAAATGAGTACGTACTCCTGATGTTGAAAAATTATCTGGAGCCCTGTCACCGCATACAAATTGATTTTTGTGTGTGCACAATTTACAAAATTCTCATTTTGAAAATCTGATCCTTGCATTCTAAATACGTTTTCAATTATGTCTTCTGTACATCCATCACACTGACAAACGGGTCGTTAATCTCGCTCTCATGGAGAGATAGCAACCATCTTTCATGTAAATCTCATGTTTCCAATCTCAACTGAGCAAATCGTAAAGTAATAGCAGTTTACTTATTTTGTTTATTTGTGACAATCTGAGTACCTATGTAAACTGCATGTTTTATGGGTAAAATGCACAGAATGAATAAAAACATCTCCTACTTGTGTCCTGCCAGTGACATACTAAAACAAAAGCATATAACAGATAACAGGATATGTAAATGTCATATACAGTGGGCACTCATTTGTCTACCATCTTGATTATAGACAGGACCAATGATCACACTATATGTACAAGTAGACAAATACCGTCTACACAGCAAGCAGCAATATTCCAGCTATATCACAGCTAACTAGAAGAGTGTTTACAAGGACTTGCAAAAACAGAAGCAACCTCTCACCACCTTTTCTGAAAGGCCCAGAAATCTTAAGCCATTCAACAAGTACAACGTCATGAGGAACCAAACTAGATTCCAGCCAAATCAGTTCGAGTCTTTAGTCATCATTTATTTTTAGGGAAACCCATCCCAATGAGAACAATTTGAACCAGAAAGTCCTTTTTCTTCAGAACATTAAACAGTAAGTCATACCACTGTTTGTTGAATGATATCAGTTTGGGTTGGTGACAACACATGCCACATTTCTTGTTCAGGAAAGTATACATGTACTTTTGGTTTGGGAAACTTGTTTGTTGCAAGACAACTTAAAACAGAAAATGATATGCCACTCACAAACTTACTAAAAAAGTTGCATGCACTTGTGGTTTCATGACCTAACTTACATGTCTTCAGAATAAATGCCTCAGATACAGAATGTCTGGCTAAATAACATTTGATCATATGCTAGATTATTTGCAGCTGGAAACAGGGATGCTAACTCCAGAGACCATGGTCTCAGCTAACACGGAGTCCCACAGATATGACCATTCCAGTGACCTTTACCTTCAAAATACCTTGCTAATGACCTTCACCTTGACCTTAAACCTTTTCAGACCCCTCCCTACAGACGACATATTTCTCTCGGACCTACAAAACCTGCTTCTTGAGTAATTTTTCAAATTAGCCATTCCTTAGTCAATCACCTTGCAGATGAACTGTGGAATTGAACTCATTATTCCGAACTCTAGAACACAAAAATACCATCCATTCGCATCATAATCTGAACTTTGTCACTCATACTGGACTGATCTTTACCTGTCAATCAGTTCCCAAATTAGATAAAGGTTCAAAAGTCACTCATACTGAAATAATCTGTTTATTTCTTACTGGCTTAGATTAACGGGCTTTCAGTGTCTCTCTTTCTCACATGTACAACACCTTACAATGGACCAAGGCATAACAAGGTATTTTCTATAAAAATGAGCTTACAAGCAAATATACAAGAAATATACATGCCACATATGAGCTTAAGATGACCACTAGTGTGGATCTAAAAATACCTATCATTATCATCATCATCATCATCATGAGTTGTTTAATATACATAAAAGTTCTGACATTCCAAATACACACTACAAATTATTACATTTCACATATTTTAAACTTGATCTGTCATAGCTGAAAGCACATGTTCCATACTTGAGTTAAAGTTTACATAAACTAAAATAAACTGTTCATGTTTAATTACTACCCATACCTTACAACAACAGCACTGTGACATACATCATCATGAAATGAGTGACAAACCTGAAATAAGCTTATAGCATAGGATGACATAACACACATCAAACCTACAACCATGTATGGAGTCATCTCCAGAGGGCGGTGGGGTAGCCTAGTGGTTAAAGTGTTGGCTTGTCACGCCGAAGACCCGGGTTCGATTCCCCACATGGGTACAATGTGTGAAGCCCATTTCTGGTGTCCCCCCGCCGTGATATTGCTGGAATATTGCTATAAGCGGTGTTAAGCCATACTCACTCATTCATCTCCTGATGTATACTGGTGAACAGGCCTACCCAAGTAACAATGAAACATTACATGGATGATCCTCATAATCCAAATACCAGTACAAATTTGATAAAGACAAGTTCTCTTCCCCCAAAATGATATATGATATGAAGTCATTCAGTCATATGGACAGAATTATGGGGAGTTGGTCTTGTTTTGGAAAAAAATCTTTTTGGCTTCTATTATGACTACTGTTACCCTCTTTTAAGAATACCGTATCAGTAAGTTGGTACATTTTGTTAAACAACATGTGAATCCTACATACTATCAACTCACGATCACAATTATACTAGCAAGCTTGTCTTAGTGTCCTGGGTACCAAACAAATCAGGTAGCTAGGCTCAGTAGCTAGAATGTCAAGATACATTGACAATGTGGATTGTTGCAACCAATACTGAATACAGGACTAGTCCAGGGATGATTATTTACACGCTGTCAACATATGGCTGGAATACTGCTGAGACTGGCATTAAACAATAACACTGCAACATATGTTATACTAGTATTTGGGATTACACTTTCTTAGTAATGGACAGATTCTAACACTTTTGTTGGGATGAGTCCCCCGCCGTGGCTGAGCGGTCTAGGCATCTGACTTTGTGTGCTGGCGATTAGGTGCCGGACTCTGAGGATGTGGGTTCGAATCCCGGATGGGACTCAATCCAACAAAACTAGAATCTGTACTTTACTACAGGGGTGGAAATAACCCATTGCCCAACGTCCGAGTCCAGTGTTTTTTTCTGTCGGGCAAGCAAATTTGTATATCACACTGTACCGGTGTCCAGTTGACTTTCCAATGTTAATTATGTTGTTTATTTAAAAAATCAGCAAGAAAACGGTCGGTATAGTAGAAAAATTATCAGGGCAAGTGACATTACATGTGCCACTGTACCAGAGTACACTATCAATGTTAAAGTTATTTCCACCCCTGTACTAAGATAGTGTAATCCCAAATATAACATATGTTACATTTGACCACTTTCTAAAATGGCATTGTGTAGTTCACAAATAACACTGCTTATCCTACATATGAAATACACTACTCACAACACATCCTGCACACAGAGAAGACACAGTAAAGACTGCTTCATCGACAGGATCATAAAACCTGAAGAAACACATGATGCATTCCTTTCATTGTCAGTACTTCGACAACTTTCCTTCTAGACCTGCAAGTTCGGGTGACGCACACATTGTAAATTTCAATTAAAAAAAATTGAATTCAAATAATACCAATTTAACAATGCTCTATCGCACTGTTACAAAACTCATAAGCTTCTGAAGAGGCTGGACCTATTCTAAAATGGTATCTACATATAACATTCTTCTGCATGTGACATGGAAGAATATGGTTGTAAGGACTAAACATTTATAACATGGGGAATGTGGGGTGGGTGGTTGAGGGCACTGTGGGACTTGTCTCAGGACACTATCCGATTTTGCTGTCTTTCGCTGTCACTTAATCAAAACACCCCACTGGCCTAATATTCTCACCGAACCACCCCTCCCAAAATCAAATATCCAGTCCCTTCCACACTGTTGAGATCATAATATTATTGATTTAATCTGATGAGGTTGCTACATTCCATTCGAGAGCTGAGCATCATGGGTAGCAATACAGTGTTCAATGTATTTGTTATAATACAAATACGGTCTCATTAATTAATCTGTGAATAAAATGTCTCAGCAAAAACACTGCTTCTGACTTATGACTAGCATTGAAATTGAGACACACAAAGAGAACACCTTTCAACAGTGAACTATAAAGATATTGCCTGTGATCCAATTCAACTGCTTGATCCCAAGTTTTCTTGAATTTTTGAAGGAACAATGATATTGTGATATTAAACCTTCACAGTTGTACCCTGTATTGGAATTTACCAGAAATCTGTCCACAAAGTGGCTGTGATACCTACACAATGTGGCATGAAACTATGACAGTGACATTCATATTTCATTTTATCGTACTTTTCTAATTAAATGTAAGATATCTTAACAAACCTAACAAAACCTTAAAGCTATTGCCTGTGATACAAACCCCAATTTACAAAAGCTGAATTCAAGGGCTTGATCCTTGGGTTTCTTGAAGTGCTGGAGGAATGACGATATTGTGATACTAGAACGTACCAGTTATACCACACATTGGAAAACTGTCTAAAAAGTGGTGATACCTCCAAAATGTGGCATGAAACTATCACATTGACTTTCACATTTCATTTTATCATATTTTTCTAATTAACAGAAACATCATTAAACAAAGTATTGACAGATCAGTGTTCTCCTTGACAGAGATAAGTGTTTCCATTATCAGAGATCACTGTTCTCATTGACAGAGAAAAGTGTTTCCATTATAAGAGATCACTGTTCTCATTGTTTGCATTAGAAAAGATCACTGTTCTCATTGACAGAGATAAGTCTTTCCATTATCAGAGATCACTGTTCTCATTGATTGGAAGTGGGTTGATCAAACTTGCCCAACATTCACTGCTTGCAAATCAAATATATCATGGACTGATTACAAAAATATCACACAAATAAATATTACCATACTCTCATCTATCGGAAACAAAAGTCAGTATTGTCAAACTGAAGTGGAAGTTAAAAAGATGGTGTGTGAGTAATCTCAGTTTCATCTGCATCCATGTATGTTTAGCTCAATGAACAATTTACTGGAAGAAAGTTTGAGATGCTGGGACTCTACGGACATCTTCTCATCAAAGTCCTTCTGGACTGTCCTCGGGTGGAACACTGTAGCGAACACCGTTAATCTGAAAGAACACATTACATATTACTAAAAGCACACAGTTATTGCTTGTCTCAAAACGTCTTCCATTATTAAAGAATGAGTGTGAGTGTGGATTAATGCTGCTTTGAACAGAATACCATGTTCCAGTTATCTCATGTTGTGTCAGCATTTTACACCTGCTATAGCAATATTCCAACAATATCACGGCGAAGGACACCAGAAATGTGCTTCTCACATTGTACCCATGTGGGGAATTGAACCCAGGTCTTCAGTGTGACGAGCAAACACTTTAACAATTAGGCTACCCCACCACCCCAAGACCTAAAGTGATGCAGGCCTCAGACATGTACCAATTTATTGAAAGCTACGAGCACTGGAATGCTGCTGTCAATACAAACAATCATGTTTATGGATGGATGGATTACTTTTCACTACTCTCTATCCTGAATATATTGTAGTCTTGCAATATTGATGGAAATCCTGTGACTACAATTAAGATGAAGACTTATTGTTGACTATGATGTGACCACTACTACTGCACCTGAATATCATAGTCCATGACAAACGGTGGTACATCCAGTTGGTCAGGGTTCATCTTGGTGTACAGATACTGGACACCACGCAGGTTATGCACCTTTGGCTTGATGTCTGATGCCGTAAAAGTGGTGAAAAACCATGTTGCGAGCTGAAAAGCACATGTAAAGCACATGTAAAGCACATGTAAAGTTATTAAATTCTCAAATGAAAACACTTTTCCACACAGGCATCAGTGGATGTCAATGACTGAGTAACTGTATTTACTGATGGAGCTACATCCAAAGTGTGATGACTCGAGAAAAAACATCATACACATGGTAAATGTCTTAGTCTATACAGAAATTTATGTTATCACTTCTCAAGAGGAAATTTGGGATAGTTTGTCACTATATTACCAATTTTGTGAGTGGCAAGAAAATCAGACATTTTTCTTGTGTAAGGCTTCACAACCTTTGCAGCAATGTCAAGGTCAAGTACATGACACCGGACTACACCAGTTGTCAGTGTTTCCGTTATCTGGTATATACCAGACTTTGACCGGTACAAATTTAGAATGTCCGGTAATTTCAAAGGCTGTCGGTCATCGTGTCCAGCAAATTCTAAAGTCAATTTTCTAATTACCTCTATCAATCTTATTTCTCTTCAATAAAGATTACGTTTTCACAATGACATCGAGGTGTTGTCAAGTAAAAAATAGCAGTTTTGGAAAACCCCAGGCTAAAAAGAGCGGCACTGATGCATTGCGATACCCTCAACATTTCTGGCTGGTTGTTCGGGTGCAAGGTCTCGTACACAATGAAATGCATGATCACTTGACGGGCAAATTTTACAAAGAACTGGCATTTGAAATGCTCGACGGTCACTAGGGCTGCACAATATAACCGGTTTACCGGTATTTACCGGTTCAGACATGAAAACGATACATATTGCGATACGCTGATCGAAAACCGGTATTTTGACTTTCATTCGGGAAACTTCGTAACACTCGGGAATCTTCGGATATTTCCTTGTTTCATTTGTGTCAAATATTATTTACATGTTTATTTTGTCATGATTAAAAGTTGTGATTAAAGCCTAATCAAGCATAGTGATTTTGTTGTGTTCATGCTTTATAAATCAAGCATTAACTCGTTATAAGTATTTTTTTGTTTAAAAAATACTTCTTGCAATATATTGTAATACATATCACAATATATGCTTTCGCATCGCAATATATCGCAATATGAAAATTCTCTGCAATACCCTACCCTACCGGTCACAATGTCCAGCTATACAAAATGCCAGCGGAAACACTGGTTGTACCAGTGCATGAATTGAGCCTTAACATTTGTCCTGTGTATTGTAACACGTAATGGACCTTAACAGCTGCTGCCAGTTGTTACTATGGAGAGGTGAATGAGTTAACCCTTCATGTGAACTAAATCAGGCCTATATCACTAGTTCACTAATGCTCACCTTAGACCACCAGGTGGGGTGTATCACATAGAAGGCTTTTAGGTTCTTCTTATATCTGTAACACAAAGTAAAACATTTGTCATGGTCACCCATGAAGATCCAGGTTAGAATTGGTCTTCAGTAACCTATGACCACCTCATTCAGCAGTGTTGCATCCAGGAATTGGGATTAAGGGGGACATCCCCCTTAACTGTTACAAAAAAAGGGGGACATGACACCAATTAGGGGGGATCACATATTGACTAAAGATAGGTATTTACTGTAATGCTGATGCTGTCACAGCAATGCTTAACTATTCAAATGACTTTTCTTACCTGGCCTTTGGCTCAATACTTGTGAAATAAACGTCTCTCTTTCTTAGCTTTTCATAGGGAAATTCCTTAGATCTTGGCCCCTCAATTTGGAATGTAGAAGGGGGTCAGGTTATCTACAGGTTACACTTTCGTGAAACTTTTTTTCAGGGGGTAAGAAAACAACATTACATATTACTTTAAGGGAATGAACAAGAGAAGACAAGTAAAGACAGTAAATTTGCAATTAAACATCACTAGACAAAAGTGATACCATGACCACCTCATCCAGGTACCAATACCATGACCACCTCATCCAGGCATCAATTCCGTGACCACCTCATCCAGGCACCAATACCATGACCACCTCATCCATGGCACCAATACCATGACCACCTCATCCAGGTACCAATACCATGACCACCTCATCCAGGTACCAATACCATGACCCCCCTCATCCAGGCACCAATACCATGATCACCTCATCCAGGTACCAATACCATGACCCCCCTAATCCAGGCACCAATACCATGACCACCTCATCCAGGCACCAATACCATGACCCCCCTCATCCAGGCACCAATACCATGACCACCTCATCCAGGCACCAATACCATGACCCACCTCATCCAGGCACCAATTCCATGACCACCTCATCCAGGCACCAATACCATGACCACCTCATCCAGGCACCAATACCATGACCCCCTCATCCAGGCACCAATACCATGACCACCTCATCCAGGCACCAATTCCATGATCACCTCATCCAGGCACCAATACCATGACCACCTCATCCAGGTACCAATACCATGACCACCTCATCCAGGTACCAATACCATGATCACCTCATCCAGGTACCAATACCATGACCACCTCATCCAGGCACCAATTCCATGACCACCTCATCCAGGCAACAATTCCATGACCACCTCATCCAGGTACCAATACCATGACCCCCCTCATCCAGGCACCAATACCATGACCACCTCATCCAGGCACCAATTCCATGATCACCTTATCCAGGCACCAATACCATGACCACCTCATCCAGGTACCAATACCATGACCACCTCATCCAGGTACCAATACCATGATCACCTCATCCAGGTACCAATACCATGACCCCCCTCATCCAGGCACCAATTCCATGACCACCTCATCCAGGCACCAATACCATGACCCCCTCATCCAGGCACCAATACCATGACCCCTCATCCAGGCACCAATTCCATGACCACCTCATCCAGGTACCAATACCATGACCCTTCATCCAGGTACCAATACCATGACCCCCCTCATCCAGGCACCAATACCATGACCACCTCATCCAGGCACCAATAACATGACCCCCCTCATCCAGGCACCAATACCATGACCACCTCATCCAGGCACCAATACCATGACCCCCTCATCCAGGCACCAATACCATGACCACCTCATCCAGGCACCAATTCCATGATCACCTCATCCAGGCACCAATACCATGACCACCTCATCCAGGTACCAATACCATGACCACCTCATCCAGGTACCAATACCATGATCACCTCATCCAGGTACCAATACCATGACCCCTCATCCAGGCACCAATTCCATGACCACCTCATCCAGGCAACAATTCCATGACCACCTCATCCAGGTACCAATACCATGACCCCCTCATCCAGGCACCAATACCATGACCACCTCATCCAGGCACCAATTCCATGATCACCTTATCCAGGCACCAATACCATGACCACCTCATCCAGGTACCAATACCATGACCACCTCATCCAGGTACCAATACCATGATCACCTCATCCAGGTACCAATACCATGACCCCCCTCATCCAGGCACCAATTCCATGACCACCTCATCCAGGCACCAATACCATGACCCCCCTCATCCAGGCACTAATACCATGACCCCCTCATCCAGGCACCAATTCCATGACCACCTCATCCAGGTACCAATACCATGACCCCCTTCATCCAGGTACCAATACCATGACCCCCCTCATCCAGGTACCAATACCATGATCACCTCATCCAGGCACAAATACCATGACCACCTCATCCAGGCACCAATACCATGACCACCTCATCCAGGCACCAATACCATGACCACCTAGTCCAGGTACCAATACCATGACCACCTCATCCAGGCACCAACACCATGACCACCTCACCCAGGCACAAATACCATGACCACCTAACCCAGGTACCAATACCATGACCACCTAACCCAGGCACAAATACCATGACCACCTCATCCAGGTACCAATACCATGACCACCTCATCCAGGCACCAATACCATGACCACCTTACCCAGGTACCAATACCATGACCACCTCATCCAGGCACCAATACCATGTCCACCCAACCCAGGTATCAACAGATACCAATTCTGTATCTCCCTCACTATCATATCCAAATGGCAACATGGAGATACCAGGAACCATCCTGTTTAAGATACTAACCTGCGATCTAATAAACTATAAGCAAACTTGAGGTAGTTCATAGCCGGGTGGTTGCTGCTGTCTGTCTGCGTGTGGAAGTACACCACCACATAGTCCTTCTCCACTACAGGGTCCATCACTCGCACCATGTAGAGCAGGGCCTGAAACACACATGTAGAGCAGGGCCTGAAACACACATGCAGAGAAGTGCCTGAAACACACATGAAGGGAAGCGTCTGATTCACACATGTAGAGCAGGATCTGAAACACACATGTAGAACTGGGTCTGAAACACACATGTATAAAAGCATCTGAAACACACATGTAGAGAAGCGACTGAAAAACACATATAGACCAGGGCCTGAAACACACATGCAGAGAAAGGCCTGAAACACACATGTAGAGCAGAGTCTGAAACACACATGTATAAAAAGTGTCTGAATCACACATGTATAAAAAGTGTCTGAATCACACATGTATAAAAAGTGTCTGAATCACACATGTATAAAAAGTGTCTGAATCACACATGTATAAAAAGTGTCAGAATCACACATGTAGAACAGGGTCTGAAACACACATGTGGAGCAGGGTCTGAAACACATGTAGACCAGGGCCTCCAACACACATGTAGAGCATATATATGTATATATTTAGGCTCATAGTAAAAAGCATCCAGTCTCCATAAAATTCTCAGAGTCAAAGACAATAAAAGCCTTATGTAATTTTATGAGAAAATCCTAATGCAGACTTCCATGAATGGCTCACCCTCTCTGGATCCACATTGTTGGCAGGGAAGTTCTTGCCAACAAACACAACCACGGGTCGGCCAACACGGTCCACTCCTGACCGATACAAACATCTCAGGGCTGCTATGTCGGTTAGATCGTCGGTCTTGGAGCGCTTCAAGAACCTGTCATATCTTAGAAGAAAAGAATAAATTAATTGCAATAAGAGAGAGACAGTGTGTTGTTCATTTAACGAATTGTTCTCTAAGTGGGTAATGAAACACTGGCTTTAGGGGTGATTAGTAAATGTGTAAACAACTGAAGTACAAAAGCCCTCCCTATCTCCAGCGAAACAATGACATTCTCTAACCAGCACCCAGTCAATGTCTGTCAGGTCACACCCATCAACATCCAGGTTAGAACTGATCTTCAGCAACCCATGCTTGTTATAAGAGACAACTAACGGAAGTAGGGATCAGACTTGTTAACTTGGCTGACACTTGTCATCATATCCCATCTGTTGAACACTGGATTGTCTGGCCCAGATTTGATTATTTACAGGCTACTGCCATATAGCTGGAATATTGCTGAGTGCAGCGTTAAACAACAAACAAACCTGTCACATCATCAGTCTCAATATTCTGTAAATTCCAAATGCATAATCATACCTCCTTTTCATCTCTATTTTCCTCTGTTCGTCACTACCCTTCCCATAGAGACTTGTTTTCTTCACTTTATCAGGGTTTTCTTCCATTTGAGAAAAGGGATGATGACCCACATCGAGTGCTGTTGATTGCTCAAATGCCCGATTTAGGTCAATGGTCTCTTCAAAGTCTTCTCTTCCTTCTGCCTCTGTAAGCACACCACAATATCAAAAGAGAAAATTGCTGTCGTTGATTTTAAAGCAAACATTTTTATCAATCTTTTTATCCAGCCCTACATTGCAGGTTCAATATTTCCTTAACACTTGTACTGTTATACCACTTATATAATATGTAATGTAATATATTTTTACTCACTGAGAGCTGCAAATGCAGGTTTGTCCAAAATGCGAATCTGTCTGTCTTTGATAACAGGTTCACCATTTTCATTCCCTATGTCCCGAGGCAGCAGTTCTTCAGCGTACTTCTCTTCTCGGATATTGCGAGGGAAATACAAGGGCAATAATCCCTTGTACACATCCTGTAACAAAACAATGAGCAAACACATTGTTCTCTCCACTGATACTGCCAGAGAAAACTAAGGGCAATGATTGAGTGAGTTTAGTTTTATGCCGCTTTTAGCAACATTCCAGCGAGGGACACAAGAAATGGGCTTCAAACATTGTACCCATGAGGGGAATTGAAAACCAGGGACTTTGGTGTGACGAGTGAACGCTTTAACCACTAGGCTACCCCACTGCCAGTAAAGGCAATAATCGCCTGGAATATTTCACATACGTGTATTTCAAGCAACAATTACTTATATACCAGTCATCTGTTCTTATCATACAATGAGAAGAACAGATAAATGGTATTACTGGTATATAATCACAAAGCCTTGCAACACTTTGAACTAACAGGTCATGAAATGTCAGCTTAGTAGCATAGTAAATGTACATTTAACACCAGAAAGCACCCACTCCCTGCACTTATGTGAGCCACTATACAACAACTGTCTATTTGCAGGTTGTCCCCATACACTAGGATCTACCTTTGTAGTTATGTGATCATTTTCAATGATTTTTGCGATGCTGTAACTCACCACGTTCTCCTCTGAACACACAAACACAACTGTGTCTAGATCGTCACCATACTTCTCCAGGAAGCGTCTGGTCGTCCCTGTGGAAGAATTAATTGTAATTTGTAGTAAACTGAAGCAATGAGAAATAGTTCAGGATGAACAAGTGCTGAAGCCCTCAAACACTGAAAGACTACCATCACTGGAGTGTTACTTGTCTTAGACTGTCCTAGTAGTCTTAGACTCGCAGACTAGGTCTAATTTCATAGGCTGTGGTTATAATAGTATAGGAATGGATCATAGTTCTGATGAAAATGAATACCACCAAAAAAGGGGAAAGAAGACAGCATGAAATGTTCACATTTGATTGACATAATTGCAGATTTGATATTTTGAATTGATGTAAAATTAAGCTGACTTTCATTCTGATTTTCTATTTCTCTCTGTATATTTTTAGTTTATGAGCTAGGTAATAAACAAAGGTCAGTGATTCTTATTTCTTGATTTACAGATTCTTGGGAAACAAAAAATGAAAGCTTACTGATTCCAATGTGTGCACCACTCTCAGATGGGTAACCCCTCCTGCTGGTGTGAATACAACAGAGACCTATGGAGTGTACGTTGTATTCCCTAGAAAAACAAAGAAAGTCTGGATATACAAACACAACAGATACCCAAGGAGTGTATGTTGTATTCCCTAGATAAACACAGAAAGTCTGGATAAAACAAACACGACAGCGACCTATGGAGTGTATGTTGTATTTCCTAGATAAACACAGAAAGTCTGGATAAACAAACACGACAGAGACCCATGAAGCCTATGTTGTATTCCCTAGATAAACACAGAAAGTCTGAATAAACAAACACAACAGAGACCCATGGAGCGTACGTTGTATTCCCTAGATAAACACAGAAAGTCTGAATAAACAAACACAACAGAGACCCATGGAGTGTATGTTGTATTCCCTGGATAAACACAGAAAGTCTGGATAAACAAACACAACAGAGACCTAGATAAACACAGAACATGTTGATAAACAAGCAAAACCTAGGGTATAAATGTTGATGTTGTTCAATGCAGAATGAAGCGATAAGCAAATTAAACACAGGCCAAGGATGTTGTATTTTGAAGATAAACAAGGAACATTTTGACAAACACATATAAGAAAGGCCGAGGGGATGAATGTTGTATTCCCAAAGTAAATACAGAAAGTGTTTTATGTAAAATATTACCTGCACAATTGTAATGTGTTCCTGTAGCTATTGTACAGGGCGCTCTCAGCCGCCGTCACGTACTTGATGTTAAACCGGGGGCCGACTGTATGGATGATATAACGTGCAGGAAGGTTGTGGCCTTTTGTAATCTTTGCCTCGCCTGTCTTGCAAACTGAACAGAAAAGAGTGAGTGAGGGAGTGAGTGAGTGAGCATGCTTTAAAGGCTTCTTTTAGCAATATTGTGCAAGGAGAGAAAAAGAAACATTATGTCACAACTGAATGAGGAAGTGATAAGCATGGTTTTAAAACCTCTTTTAGCAGCATTGTGTCCGGAATTGCCAGAAACCTGTGTAACATATTGTATCCATGACCAGCAAGACTTTAATGACGTGGTTACCCTATCGCCCTGGGCCCAGATTTTCGAAGCTCTCTTAGCGTTAAGATAGTCGTAAGTGCCATACATTAACTTATGACTATGTTAGCGCTAAGCGAGCTTTGAAAATCTAGGCCCTGGTTCATAACCAATGGTAGAAGATATTAACATATACAAAAGGTACAAGATCTAATTTGCATTTGTCCTCTACAGCCTATGTGATGCGTTTTGGGCCTGCTCATATTTCCAAAATAGCATTACTGACACAAAGTTGTATACCCACGTCAGGATGGGAGCGGGCTTGCGCTTCACGGTTGAGCACAATTGTATGCCCTTTCACAGGGTTTTACATGACGCGTGATTCCTGTGTATTGACGCAACAATTTTGTAAAACACCTTCAAAATATTATCATACGAGCCAAACTTGATGCAAGTTTTATGAGTTACCCTCACAATTCAGTTCAGAGTCAACAAAATTGATCTGATAAGCAAACAATGATAGTTTTCATGAGGTCTTCATTAATTTAGATTTTTCTTTCAATTCATGTTAATAACTGTATGTTACAGTGAATAAATCACAAGT
Source organism: Haliotis rubra (assembly GCF_003918875.1). Taxonomy (NCBI): domain Eukaryota; kingdom Metazoa; phylum Mollusca; class Gastropoda; order Lepetellida; family Haliotidae; genus Haliotis; species Haliotis rubra. The sequence continues at coordinate 903,656 of NW_025767142.1, forward strand.
CTGATTATTTGTTCATATACTTGAGTTTGTTATGACTGAACTGAACTGTGAAAAATATACTGTTTATTAACTAACATATGAATGAGAATACAACACATAAACAATAAAACCTTTCCCTTTTGATATACACACATAAATATTACGCTAAAATTTTAATGACTCCCAAATATTGAAAATGACTCCCAAAAATGAATACTGTGGGTCACCATGACTCTCTTTTTTCAAAGTCTGTGTAAAACCCTGCTTTCATCTTTAGAATCAAACATTCCTCTTAACATAACTGACTGACTGAGTTTTAGTTTTACGCCGCTTTTAGCAATATTCCAGCAATATCACGGCAGAGGACACCAGAAATGGGCTTCACACATTGTGCCCATGTGGGGAATCGAACCCGGGTCTTCGGCGTGACGAGCCAACGCTTTAACCACCGCCCCCTCTTTACATAAACACACCAGGAGTGAACAGAACAGAGCAGGATATTATTATAAAAAATCATACAAAATGATATAGAGAACATGCATACAATGTGCCATTATGACTTATATACATCTACACATATTAGAAATGTATAATTGATACAGGGACAATACAATTTTTGTTGAACTGGACAGTTTCTGTACTAAAGCCAAGGAGGGTTGTTGGATTTCATGAGGAAATAAACTTATCAATATGATGGTTATTACAAAAATAACTAGGAAGTGTACTCTTTCTTACATCATTAGAACTGTACATAAGATACAAATATAATATGAAATATGTCACGTAAACATGGTGGTTACAAATTGTACATATTCTATCAGGGCTCCAGATAATGTTTCAACATCAGGAGTACGTACTCCTTATATTTTCAATATAGGAGTACTGGATAAACTTAAGTACATTTTGAGTTCTGAATGGAATTTAATGGCGTATCAGTAATCTTGTGTGTCGTTTCATATATGCACCACAACATTACTACTCTTGTGTAAACAGGTCAATAAACAACACTCTTTCAGATAAATACGTCTGTAAATGATTCCAAGACCGTACAGCATTATTGCTGTGGTGCGTATGTGCTACGTTTTCTAAATTAATTCCTACCGTATCATGCATATTTTTTATCCGCGACATAAATACAGATACGGCCCTTATCTGGAGCCCTGTTCTATTTTCTATGTCTATATTAAACCATATGCTGGTTTCAACCGGTAATCTACGATTCCATGATCGCAGTTTTGTCAACCAAATACGTAGTTTCAGTGAAAGGCTGATCAAATAAGGTTCTAAGTTGGGAGTATGCTTATATAACGGGAAGTATTTACTTTTAGATGAATTTTGAAGGGCAGCAATCCATGAATGCTTAAACTGATCTATAAGTGTACATTTAACATTGTTTTTCAGTCAGGATACGGAAAGACAACTTTGTGAAAGCCGTATGTATAAGATATAGTGTTGGGAATTGGTTGAAATCTCACAATTGATGATTGCTTCATTACCAACGAACAATCATCGACAAAAATTGGTTAGCGTCATTTTTCAGATTTTCCCATCCAGGTTGTTATTGCAGATATGTATAACATGATGCAACTTGCTACTTTAAAGTGATGACTAATATATCATGAACATAAACTTCCCGGAGTCTTCAAGAAATATTCAGTCATGGTTTTTCAGTTAGGGAAGTGAGTTTTCTAAGAATTAAACACGTTTTCAGGCCCTGACAACTTCAACGATATGTTCCATTTTGTCAAGTATTTCAATGACTAAAACAGTAGTTCCAAAATCGTTTATGTTCGATTATGAGAAAATGTGATCGATTGCTTGGTCGTTTGGTCACTGTGACCAATCTTCGATTATTTAAATTAATCGGAACACCACTAATAAGATAACGATACAGTTTGAAGTATACATTAAGAATGACATGCCATCTCTTAAACCATATTCTATGGTTACTATAAACATATGTTCTCAGTATGAATTTTACTTTACTTCTACACTTCATTCAAATGGCACTTCTTTACCGCAAAAGTGTGTCATCCAATATGACAGTGATATTATTCCATCATTACAACATCCAGAACAGAAAAGGGAACTGAATATGGGTCAAATGCCCTCCAGCTAAAGAAGGACAAGCACTTATCTGTTTCTATTTTCCAAAAACAGAGACCAGCAGAAAAAATGTAGACAAAGATAACAACAAATGGTACCATGTGATACTATTTGGCGGAGATGTGATAGTTGAAGATACAAGAATACCTTGAGACTTGAAATATCTGTAAACAAACGGTTGTTTTTGTTTGTTTGTTGTTTAATGGCACACCTAGACTAACAACTAGTCTCTGAATGAACATATTTTACAGAAAAAATAGTTCATAATAAAAAAATGAAATACAATGAAAAGGAGCCCTGAGACTTTCTTCATTTTCCGGGACTATTTATATTTTTCATTTTTTTTCATTTTCATGAAACAAAAGTCTTCTATCATAATGGTAGACTACATTTTCAGAGACTAAACAAATCTGCAGAGAGATATTTCTTGAATGTGTGTTTGACAGGAATATTGATTGCCCTAGCCTTCCCACCGTCGGACGGTGGGCAGTTCAGGCAGCTGTACGTATAAAGTGTCTCCAGATTTTGAGAGCAAGCATAGGGATACCAGCTTAAGGTAGCATCTTCTGAGATTCCTATTCATAGAAAATTGGATCTCTCAAAAACTCCATTTTGGACACCAAAGTTACTAACATTTCTTAAAAATCCAAAGGTTCTATCTGCACTATATGTGTCAGTTTGATGTCCCATCACACATTAGAAATTTGTATATTGGAAGTACTAAGACAGAGTCATGTCATCTGATTGAAATGTTTAGTTCACAGTGAATGATTTACACACACAGTGTAATGTTTAGGTCAGGTAACTCGAGTGGTCAATGCTTGTGAAATCATTTGAAAGGACTGCCATTGATTGGGACAAATGTTCTTGAATTTGCTTTCACTGGTGGTGAAGCAATTACCTCATCAACATTCCAATTAAATGTTACCATGAGATGGAAAACCTTTGAATAATCATCCCCTCCTTATGACAATGAAAACATACAGATTTTATGAGTCATCAAATCTGTAGGGTAATCACACATGTTGTTTGGCTGGAGTGGAAGGACAGGGAAGAAGCAGGAGGCTTTTGCTCAGTGTGGGGTTTTGGGGTGTGGTGGGGGAGGCTCACAGGTTCTGCCACAGGTTCATATTAAACACCATTGACAGCTAGAGATCAACTGATAATTACAAGCGCTGTGCTCGCTTCTGAATTCAGCAGATTGGTACAGACCCTGAAACTGGGGAAATCTAGACTTGCCACATTATCTAGACTTGCATGGGCTTTCCCATTCTCTTCCCACAGAGGTTACTCCTGTCATATCTTCCTACTTAACCTCTGTTCTATTACGGCCATATTTCCCGGTTCTCGTTAAATCCCCTAGCGGCAAAAGATCGCAACACGAATTATCTCCCTTCTTTCTATCCAATCAGAACACCTGTTACATTGACTTAGATTCAACTTGACTAACACAAGCAAATGTGGGGCCACAAATATCCCCCATCTGCCGGGGACTTGTGTTGATGTTACACACAAGACGTTTAATGGCTAGCTTGTCCGTTGTCAACGAGGGCGACGGAGACGCCACTGATCCGCCATAACATGACTGAGTTCTGTCTAGAAGAAACGTTTGCGCATCGCGCAGGGGAAGAAGTTTAGTTTTCTCGAAGCATACGGAAATTACCGAGGCCTTGCGAATGATCACTTTTGAAACAACGTCGCTGATTGCACAACTAAATCTGATTGTCTCCAATCACGAGTCTTGAACGCTCACACCATGAAAGGGCCGTATTAGAACAGAGGTTACGTAGGAAGATATGACAGGAGTTACCTCTGTGGGAAGAGAATGGGGCTTTCCTGGATATGTTTGTTTCAGGGTCTGTATAACAGACTATGCCACACTCAGCAATATTCCAGCTATATGGTGGCGTCTGTAAATAATAGTGTCTGGACCAGACAATCCAGTGATCAACAGAATGAGCTTCTATCTACACAATTGGGATATCATGACATGTGTCATCAAGTCAAAGAGCCTGACCACCGAATTCCTGTAAACAAACTGACTTACCACTTATATAATTGTAAACATACTGACTTACCTCTTATATTATTGGATATTTCTTTATACAGTTCAGGCCCGGCCTTTAAATATTCCATCACTTTCATTATTTCTATCGTTGAGGTGTTCATTTGTTGTGTTGACAATAGCATGAACATTCAGTCTCGTCAAATCTCCATTCCTGAAAAATTCCAATTCAAAAGGTGAGGTAATATACCCTGAATGGATACTGGTGGAAAGGTGTGTGTGTAGGAAGGAGTGAATGAATGAGTATGGTTTTCTTGCATTATTCTGGCAATATCACCGTGGGGACATCAGAAATGAGCTTTACCAACAGTATACCCATCTAAGGAATTGAACCTGGGCCCTTTCAGTGATGAGGGTATGCTTTTACCATTAGGCTCACCCACTGGCTGTAAGTGAGTGAATATAGACTTATGAAAATAATAATTGGCCACTTATATAGCGCTAAACTCCACGCAGAGGGACAAGAACAGAACAGGGGACATTATATTACCCTGGATAACCCAAGTTGCTCGAGGTGCTGGAAGGTTTTACAGTCAAATGGCTTATACCACTTGGTACCCATTTTCTGCTGGGTGGCTAGAGGCATTTTTTAACAAACTCACTTGCCTAAGGTGTGACCACATGGGTGCTTTGTTGTGGGGCCTAAGAGTCCTAGAAACTCTCAGAAGGATAGCATATGTAGTGAGAGGAAAGTGAGTTAGTGAGTTTAGTTTTGCCACACTCAGCAAATATTCCAGCCATATGGAGTAGCGCTCTGTAATAATTGAGTCTGACCAGACAGTCCAGTGATCGACACCATGAGCATCAATCTACACAAGGTGGGAACCGATGACATGTGTCAACCAAGGTCAGCGAGCCTTACACCACCTGGTCCCGCTAGTAGCCTCTGTATTGACACGCTATGGGTTACTGAAGACCAATTCTAACCCACATCTTCAATGGGTTTAAGAGGAAAGCAGGGGGCTCCAGATGAAATTTTCAACATCAGAAGTACGTATTCCTTACTTTTTCAATGCAGGAGTACTGGAAAGCCTTAAGAGTACATCTAGAGTGCTTAATGGAGTATCAGTAATCTTGTGTTTCGCTTCACATATGCACAACAACATTGCTACTCTTGTGCAAACAGGTCCATAAAACGCAATAGAAACAATACCTTTTCAGATAAATATGTCTGTAAATGATTCAACAAGACACCATACACCATTGTCGTATGCATGATTCGCTATGTTTTCTTAATTATTTAATTAATTCTTATTATTATTTCCTCGCGCATCATGCATCGCTTTATATCCGTTACATTACCGACATACCGCCCTTATCTCGGAGCCCCTGGAAAAGCACTATGTTCAACGGCTCACACTGCACAGAGTGATGAGAGTATATTATTCAGTGACAACAGGGTTGTAATGCATAGCCGTATGTATATTCAACAATACACATGCTACACATCCATCCAATATTTCACATTGTCTCATCTATAAGACCTGAATGGAATCTGTTTTGGAACAGGTCACCAACCAATCTTGGTAGGGGTTGCAAGAGGAGATCACGGCATCAAATAGTAAAGACTCCATTGAGTTTGTTGTCTCTGTGTTTTTGTTCTAGATGATTAGGATTGTTGTTCATAATATCAATCACTGGATTATGGGGATCAGATTTAGTTATTTACAGGCTGCTATCATGTCGTTAGAATTTTGATGAGCATGGCGCTAAACAACAAAGCGTGACAATAATTCAAGTAATATGACACAGGGCTCCAGATAAGGGTCGTATTGGCATAATATGTATGGATAACAAATATGCAAGATAATGTAGGAAATAACTTAGAAAGAAAGGTTAGCAGATAATGCACCACAGCAATGGTTTACGGTCTTAGAATCATTTACAGATCGTGATTTATCTGAAAAGTATTGTTTTATTGTTTATTGACCTGTTTACACAAGAGTAGCAATGTTGGTATATATGAAGCTAAACACAGATTGCATGGATAACGCCATTAATTTCCATTCAGTTAATCTAAATGTATTCTTAAGGTTTTCCAGTACCTATACTGAATAAATAAGAGAGTAATGCATTCTGATATGAAAAATTATCTGGAGCCCTGATGACATATGCCTAATTGCAAGCAAGAAAATGTTAATGATATTATCCACCTCACCCAGGGAACAAGGAGGTAAAATCTGAGGGTTATATAAGAGGGAGTTATTTAACTATTCATGGGTGGTTATTCATCTCCAGGTCTAGTCATACAATCAGAACATAGTGGAAAATGTTCAATCAGAACACGAGACAACAAACTGATGCAGTCACATGTGTCATCATCTCACCACAGAATAATTTTTTGCATTCAGGTCGTTTCTTCGCTTACGGGAATGGAGAACATCGTTCATCTTCACTGTTATTTCTTTCACCATATTCAGGCAGCTGAGTCAGATTCCAGCGTGTACAGTTCTTCAATATTTGAAAACATCATCTCCCACTCCAAAAGGATCCATAGTGTCTTTTTCAAAGATATTGTGCTAAGGATGAAAGCTGGCCGGCTGGTTATATCATCCCCACTTGTTGTATCATTTTAGATAAACACCACAGTAGTACATAGTCCACTAATCAAAGTGATCATGGCAACCTGAAACAAGATGTGGTTGAAATCAAGCATCTGTTGTGTCTTTGATATTTTACAAAAATTACTCAATGTTCATCAGATTTTTACACGCTGAAGAGTATATGGTGGAATAAATACATAGATTTTCTGGGAGGAATAACCCTTTTCAAGTTATGTGAGGCAGGACATACAACATTTCTTTTTCTCATTTTCTGCTTTACAGGATTTCATATCACCATCATAATATCATTGATGGAGATCCATGTTATTCCATAAGAAATTATTTTGGTGTTCCCAACAACACCTACCTTACCCAATCTAAATATTACGTAATCCCTTATGCTGACTAGCTCAACGTTTTATAAATATTGTGATCACCAACTAAAATTACCCGACAACTTGGTATGAATCATGTGTAAGCATACACACACTCTCGCGGGTCGTGAAAAAATTGTTTTGGTCACCAACGACTTGTCTACTTATCTTGCCCCAATCTAAGCCAGTATCCTATGTCACATGCATCTCACAGTCGTGGGCAGTAAGAATAAAAACAGTTTATACTGAAGAAAAACACAGCAAACCATATGAAATAGGACAACGAAAATGGACGTCTATAATTTCCCTCAGCTGACGACTGCGGAACCCTTCTGAAGCCGATGACAAGGAGGAAGTGTTACTGAGACTGAAAGCCCTACTTCTTAAACTTTTCCTTCAGATCGTCTGAAACAGCCTTAGACATAAACCAATTATACTCCAAACTAAACATATTTAACGCTAGAATGATGCCAAACCTTTCAAAATAATATGAGCACTGATAGCTTATATTACAGGAGTTTGAAACTGTCTCTTCTGCTCTGTTCGTTCACAGCTCGCGTGAGTCCGCCATTTTGTTCAGTCATGTGACTTTATAAACAACGATGAACTCGCCTGATTATAGTGGTGTTGCATTTATGTATGCTGTAAATGACTGCATCTGACAAACGAAACTAGGTGATAAAATAAGATGTACTTCCATTTCTTGTAGAATGCTTCTTTCCCTTGTCAGTAATAAAGTCATCCCTTGTGAGAAATGGACATGTCAAGGGAAGTAACTCGTGTTTTGTAGCCCGAGCGAATCTAGTAATGGCAGTGGCCTTGACGCCTTCGTCCAAGTTCGAGACATACTGTAGACGGTTTCTTTAAAATGAAGTACAGGAGGGAATAGTGGTTTTTTTTGCATACTCTGAACGTGACACTTTGGGACCGGTAACACGAAATAAACTGACATGCGGATTTCAATGCTAGAACTGAATGGGACACTTAATGATGACATTGTATTAGGCTGGGATTTTACAAGATAAACATTTATTAATTTGTAGTACTATGCAGTCTAAACATTTAACTACATACATGCAGGGTATTTCCTAGACTTGCAATAGTCTCCAAGGTAATAATTAATAATTTAAATGATAATTTCTAACACGTAAATAACAGACTGGCGTCCTGTCTAGACTTGCCTCTTTAAAGGAGAGAATTTCTATACATCCATGGGATTAGCATTCAGTACAGCCTTGGAGCAAGGCTAGGTATTGCACTGAAATTTTATCTACATTCAGGCCGTTTTCGGCAGCGTCGTAAGAGGTACAAACGGAATCGGGTGGTCAAGCTCGTTGACTTGGTTGACACATGTCATCGTATCCCTGCTTGCGCAGAGACGATGCTCTGCTGCTGATCACTGGATTGTTCTGGTTCAGACTTTGATTATTTACAGAGCGCCGTGCAATATAGCAGGAAGATTGCTGGAGCGCGCCGTAAAACCATACTCACTCAATACTTTACACTCGCCTCACAAAGCGGACTGGTATGTACCATGAATCCCGCAGACAAGCCGCTAAGCGGACACAGGCGCGTGTCGGCGAACCAGCAGAGATCAGTTACCGTAGTCGAACCGATTTATTCATGAATCCAAAGATTTAAGCATGCTAAGCGGACGAAGCGTGCCCATTGGACCCCGCGTAGATACAAGGCAGGCGACTGGCGTACCTATGCGAACTAGTGCAGATTTATGGCGAGTCGTCCAACACGCCGAATGCCTTTTAAATGGGTGCGAGTTGTCCATTTCTATAAACTTCATTTGTCCAGTGCCTACAATTGCTCCAGAGTACGTCCACATGCACCGAATGGTTCACTTGCTAATGTGAGGCAACATATCCCTCGTATTTCAAACCCGCGACCGTATCTTTCATTAACGCCATCGGTATATATTACTATAGAATAACGCCTCTTGTTGGCGGATCTTATGTATGTGACATGTACACAGGTCAGCAGACAGGCTTGCGACCTTGTAATTATCACTATCTATAAAAGATTACGGATTGTGCAGCTTAGTCGTGGTTTTGGCCTTTACCGTTTCACTCACTAACGACTCATGACCACGGCGGTGATGAGGAATCTCCTGCTTCCGACTTCTGTGGAGGTCTGTGGGGCGGATGGAAGCGGGTCTCCGCACTCCAGAACATTGAAGCCACCACTCTGGCCTGGTGTGTACTTCTACGCCGTGTTTAACATCAACCTGTATCATTTCAACCATTATTCTCAAATCCAGCGAAATACAAAATATGGTATCTGTCTTCCTAAACTGATTTCATCTTCCATCCGTTGTCCACGAATCCTTGAATTTTCCTCATTTTTGGCATGGCATAAACGAACTCCCCTTTTGACAAACGTACAGCGCTCATATACGTGAGCGAGTGAATTTCGTTTTACGCCGCTTCTTTAAAGGCAATATTCTAGCAAGATCACCGCGGGACACACTTCGCTACCAACGGTTTTCACGCGCATTGCATCCATGTGGGAACGGAACTGGTCTTTCGGCGTGACGAGCCAATGCTTTAACTACCAGGTTACCCCAATCACCAGCTATTTTCAGAACTTCAACCATACGTAATGCGTATGTGTTTGCGAAGGTGTTTATCAATCACTAACTACTAGTGATGATAATAAGGTATTCGCAATCGCGGACGATCCCGGGTTAGAATTGCCATTCTTTAGCAACATATGGAGCCGAAGTCGTAAGAGGCGACCAACGGATCGATGCTATATCACGCGACATAGCAACGGCTTCTTCACGTATTGTACCTATGGGATTCGAACCTGATCTTTCGGCGGCGTGACGAACGCTTTGCACCACTAGGTTATACCACCTCCTTCCCATTCAAGCCGATAAGAAGGTATGAATAACTCCACTGATCAACCTCAGCCATCGATGCAACTACCATCCATTATGTAGCGAACATTATCGCTGTCTGAACAACAGTGTATTTTCATGGAACCTGGGTATTTACTCGCAAATAACAATGTTCGGTTAATACGAGCTGAATAATTGGTGTGCTGAAAAACTTCTATGTAGAAATCGAAAGTAAGCCGGATGCTTCGATTGAAGGGGTGTGGGGGTGTGGGGTGTGGGGGTGTCAATGAGGGTGTGTGGGGGTGTGTGGGGTGTGTATTAGCCTAATGGTTAAAGCTGTCCATGATCTGCGCAAATTGGAACCGGTGACATGTGTCAGCTCCAACCAGCGAGCCTGACCACCCGATCCCGTTAGTCGCCTGGAATGAAAATTAAGAGACTGTATCATAATGATGTTCAATGATGGACAAGAGCTGTACAACTGAAGTGTTGGATGACGGTTGGGACTGTATACTCTGATTTTGTGGAATGAAAGGTGAGAACTGTGTGGCTGTAATGTTCAATGATGGACAGAGCTGTACGACCTGAAGTGTTGAATGAAGGTTAGGACTGTACCGCTCTCATTTCCAGGAATGAAAGGTAGAACTGTCATGACTGTAATGTTCAATGATGGACAGAGCTGTAATGACTGAAGTGTTGAATGAAGGGTGGTAGGACTGTATAATCTATTTGTGGAATGAAAGGTAGAGCTTGTATCCTCAGGATGTTCAATGATGGACAGAGCTGTACAACTGAAGTGTTGAATGAAGGGGTAGAGCTGTATAATTCTATTTGTGGAATGAAAGGTAGAGGCTGTATAACTGTAATGCTGAATGATGGACAGAGCTGTACAACTGGAAGTGTTGAGATAGAGGCTAGGACTGTATACTCTATTTAGTGGAATGAAAGGTAGAGGCTGTATAACTGTAATGTTCAATGATGAGACAGAGCTGTACAACTGAAGCAAGTTGAAATGAAATCAGGACTGTATAATCTATTTGTGGAATGAAAAGGTAGAGCTGTATGTTAACTGTAATGGTTGAATGACAGCTGTATAACAATAATATATATGTAGAATGTAAAGCGGGGTAGAATTATTACAGTCTCATGTGTTTTGAATTAAAAGGTAAAAATGGTACATGTGATGTGTTGAATAAACGGTAAAACGGTACATGTGATATGTTGAACAAAAAGGTAAAACCTTTATATTATGTGTGTTGAATAAAGGTGCTGCAAGGCAGGTATGTTGATGATGTGTTGAATAAACGGTTGAAAACGTTACATGTAGTGTGTTGAATAAAAGGTAAAACGCTATATTATATGTGCGTTGAATTAAAAGGTAAAACGGTATATTTGATGTGTTGAACGGCACGGTAATACAGCGGCTATTTGATGTGTTGAACAAAAGGTAAAAACCCTTTATGTTATATGTGTTGAATAATAGGATAGTAAAACGGTATATTTGATGTGTTGAATAAACGGGTAATACGGTACATTTGATGTGTTGGAATAAAAGTTGAAACGATATCTTTGATGTGTCTTCATAAAAGGTGAAGCTGGACACTTTGATGTGTTGTGATGAAAACCCTTTCATAGAGCTTCGAATGCTGACTTTGGGACATCCAACATCATGTACAGCTCATAAAATTGTACTCATGAAGGAGGCAGAGATGGTGACAAACATATCAACATGGTAGCGAATGAATCCAAACTTGTATTCCAGATACAGTGTATTATTTAGGAATCTTGCTTGTCGTAGAAACCAGGTTGAGGATCGGACGATTTCAGTGTTGGGCCTATGTTAAATGCCTAAGCTAATATTCCGATCAGCGAAAGAAGGTTGATAATGAGTATTAGCCATTATTACTTCAGCTTCATGGGTTTTGAATAACTAACCCAATAACTCACTCCATTCACTCTTCCAAGAGACAGATAGACAACCCAACCATTCTTGGTTCGCTGTTACTGAGCATTCTTCTTAGCATAGGGAGATTGGACCGAGTGGTAGATATCCCGTAATGCCCGTCAGTCATAAATCCCTCACAGCAATATGGTGTGCAGGGAGAGTCTTCACATCTTACACAGTCTCTTTCTTGAGATCTTTGCTAATAAACCTTTCTTGACGGTAAGCATTTTGAATCTGGTTCATTTTGACGAGTCTACACATTTAGATAAGCAGGTAGTAGAATTGTTAATTGTCTTCTTTACGAGAACGTATCCTAAAATGGGGAAACTATTTCAGCATTGTCATTATCTTTTCTTTATTGCTTTGTGATGCGGCTCCACCACCGACGACTAGCAAGTCTTTATATATACATAGGCAAGGTGAAGGTAAACAGAACAATAACAAGTTGAGAGGGGGTTTCAGCTCGTAAAAACAATCCAACACAATCTAACACAATCCACATATGTCAAACATGTAAAAGTTGTCTTCTTTATGATAAAAAGATGCTCTGATCACATAAACACAATGGCATAAGCTACAGGGCAAAGAAGTTATCACCGACTTTAACATAAATAGAAACAAAGACGCATGTGATATTTATGTTAATTATTTTAAAAACAGAAATCATTTTCCAATAATTTGACTTCATAATAGCAGAGTGTGACATCCCTGGGTATATCCATTACACGCCAACACACGTCTCCATATTATTGACGTCGTGAGTCGGCGGATGACGTCAGCAGAATGAACCTGTTCCATAAGTCCAAGAGAGAGTCTGTTCCAGTTCTTCACCTCTGGAGGTGGTAAACGCTATCTCAGCTGACGAGCAAGATGTCCTCCCAGAGATGTTCACTGGGGTTCTTGAGACCTTGTGATGTCATTGCTGCAAAATGACTCCTCTTGTTTGTTCGCTCTACTGCCAGGGCAGCACAAAAGGTCTCAACACACTTTATCCCTGTATCGCTGGTCATTGTTGTCCTCTGACCACAAATGCCTCCCCATACCAGCTATCTCTCTATCGAACGGATGAACTTCTACAATACGTAACCGAACGAAAGCAAGTACAACAA